>NC_057715.1:68524100-68563170 GCF_004010195.1 Chiloscyllium plagiosum | reverse complement strand
GGATAGGTGGGAAGGAAGATGGACAGGTAGGTCAGTTCGAGAGGGTGGTGCCGAGTTGGAGAGTTGGATCTGGGATGAGATGGGGGAAGAGAAGATGAGGAAACTGGAGGAAACAACACCCAGAGATGTTGATACTGTGTGGTCAGAGGGTCCCAAGGCAGAAGATGAGGCATTCTTTTTCCAGGCAATGGGTAGCTGGGATTTGTTGGTGGAGGAGGCCCAGGACTTGCATGACCTTGGCAGAGTGGAAGGGGAAGTCGAAGTGGTCAGCTACACGGTGGTGGAGTTATTTGGTTCATGTGTCCCAGAGATGTTCCCTGAAATATTCCACAATTTGGCGTCCTATCTCCCCAATGTAGAGGAGACCACATTGAGAGCAACAAAGACAGTAGATGAGGTGTTTGGATGTGCAGGAAAATCTCTGCCGGATGTGGAAGGATCCTTTGGGGCCTTGGATGGAGGTGAGGGGGAGGTGCAGATGTAGATTTTACACCTCTTGCTGTGGCAAAGGAAGGTGCCAGCAGTGAAGGGTGGGTTGGTGAAGGATGTGGACCTAACGAGGAAGTTGCAGAGGGAATGGCCTATGCAGAATGCTAATAGGGATGGGGTGGGAAATATATCTCTGGTGGTGCGGTCTGATTGTAAATGGCAGAAATGGCGGAGGATGATGCGCTGTATCTGGAGATTGGTGGGGTAGAAGATGAGGACCAGAGAGGTTCTATCCTTGGTGCGGTTGGAGGGGTGGAGGTGCGGGAAGTGGAGGAGATGCACTGGAGGGCATTGTTGACCACATGGAGAGGGGAAATTGTGGTTCTTGAAACAGGAGGCCATCTGGAATGTTCTGGAGTGGAATTGCTCCTCCTGGGAGCAGTTTTAGCGGAAGCAGAGGAATTGGAAGTGAGGGATAGCATTTTTATGGGGAGGGGGGTTGGGTGGGAGGAGGTGTAGTACAGGTAGCTGTGGGAATCGATGAGTTTGAAGTAATGTGTGTATTGAGTCAGTTGCTGGAGATGGCGACAGGGAGGGAGGTGTCTGAGATAGTCCAGGTGAACTTGAGATCAGGATGGAAAGTGTTCGTGAAGTTGATGAACTGTTCAACCTCTTCATGGGAGCATAAGGTTGCGCCAATACAGTCATCAATGTAGCGGAGGAAAAGGTGGGGGTTGGTGCTTGTGTACCTGTGAAAGGTGGACTGTTCCATGTATCCGATGAAGAGGAGGTATAGTAGAGGCCCAAGCGGGTGTCCATGGGCATTGATTTGGTCTGAAGGAAGTGGAAGGATTCAAAGGAGAAGTTGTTGAGAGTGAGGACCAGCTCCATCAAACGATTAAGTGTATCGGTGAAAAGGTACTGGTTGGGTCGGCAGGAGAGGAAGAAGCAGAGAGCTTGGAGGCCTTCACCACGGCAGATGGACATGTACAGGGACTGGATGCCCATGGTGAGGATGAGATGGTGGGGGCTGGGGAAATGAAAGTCATGGATTAGGTGGAGGGCATGGGTGGTGTCCCGAATGTATGTGGGGAGATCCTGGACCAAGGGGGACAGGACAGTGTCAAGGTATGAGGAGATACGTTCGGTAGGGCAGGAACAGTGGAGACTGAGGCAGTCAGGTTTGTGAATTTTGGATAAGAGGTTGATCAGACAATGTAGCATTCCTGGACTACGAGGTTGCAGGCTGTGGATGGGAGATCCTCTGAGATGATGAGGTTATGAATGGTCTGAGAGATGATGGTTTGATGATGGGAGGTGAGGTCGTGGTCGAGGGGGCAGTAGGAGGAGGTGTCTGTGAGTGTCCATAATTGTTAGAGCATCCTGGTTGATTTTAGTATCATTTGGCAATCCTCTGAATTCAACCAACCCCCTATCCCTCCATCCCTCCTTTAATGAGGTATCTAAGTACAAAGCAAGATATTTCAAGAGAAAAGTAAAACAAATGTCATAGGCATGAATTATCCTGTGGCTGTACTATAGCTTGCCAGACTGAAACTGCTAACTTAAATTCTAACTCTGGACTCTGCCATTTTTCTAAAAAAGAAACTAAGCAAAGTATTTTGTGGGAAGGAAGCAGTGACAGAACCAGCTAGTGCTTTTATTGTAAATAAAAAGGTTGCTTGAAATACATGCATTCATATTTACAACTTAGTGTGGTGTGTTAGCACTGTCAATAACCAATCTTGACAATCTCTATACTAAACACACCTTAATAGGATAGTGCAAATTGACAAACATACTAATTAGGATGATTATGAAGGATGAAATACACAACATTTTGTTCAGTAAATCAAATTTAAATGGGGGTCATATTTAACTCCCATTTGTTCGCAGTGTTTTGCATAAGTATCAACCTTTTATTAGTCAAATATCGCATTATGTTTTCTGTTTAAAAAAGGTATGTGTATTTGTAAACAGGAACATTTTAATTCATTTGTTTGAAAGGACATAACATTATTTATGATAACTGACCTTTCCCACTTAGATGTTTTTCCTAAATATGAAACAAACCAGAAAAGGATTTTTTTTTGCATGAAATTTAAGAAAAACAAGTAGATAACTCTGAGATTAGCAGCTGCTAGAGATTACTAGAATTTGGAAGTGCAAGACTAAGGTGTGAGAGGTGGTTGGGGAGAATATATTGGCTGGAATTTATTGTAGCTGACAAGGTTATGGTCATTTTTTTCAGGTACTTATCCGTGCAATGTTGTGCATATCTTCTGTTTAAGCTTTTGGACCAGACTCTACTAACTCTCAGACTAACTCACTACAGCCACAACTGGACCTGACCTGCTCAGTTGTATCATGACAACCTAAATACACCTCAACTACCTGATTGACCTGACCCATTAGATCTGATTATGATCCTTCCACAACTGCTCCCACACCAATCCTGCCATGGACCTTACTATTTAATGGATTACCCAGTTACTAACACCATCCACCTACACACTCACTGACTTAGCCATTCAGCCACCTACCCATCTCATCCAATTATCCACCCAGCCACTTACTCAGCTATCCATCTCAGCCACTCACTATCTGGGCTACACTCTCATTTAAAAGACTCATGGCTTCACTTGGCATTTCACTAACCCATTCATTACCACTCACTGAAGGAAGCAACCATTAATCTTGCCAGACAAATTAGAGCAGCTAATACTAGACAAAGAGGGTGTGTGCTATTTTCCCATCATCTATCCCAACAGACATCATGAGCGACACACGGCAATGCATTTCTTTGACAATCAATATGTAATTATGTCAGGCTGGGGGAATATTTTTGTGTTCATTCAGAGATATGGGCATCATCAGATGAACCAGAATTCATCACCCATTCCTGGTTGACCTTGAGAAAGTGGTGGTGAGCTACCTTCTTAATCCACATCCATTTGATATAGGTACACCCACAATGCTATTAGGGAGTGAGTTCCAGAATTTGACCCAGTAACACTAAAGGAACAATGATATATTTCCAAGTCAGAGTGGTGAGTAGCTTGGAAAGGAACTTGCAGGTGGTGGTGTTGCTATGTGCCTGCTGCCCTTTTCCTTCCAGATTGTAGTGGTCAAGATTAGGAAGGTACAATCAAAGGAGCCTTGGTAAATCTTGTGCATCTGATAGATGGTACACATTGCTGCTACTGAATATTGGTGGTGGAGCGATGAATGTTTATGGATGGTTTGCACTTTGTTGTCTCCTTTTAGAAATGCTTTTAACAATTAGTTTCTAAGTGGGCTAAGGAGTAGCAGATGGAGTTTAATTTAAATAAGTGTGAGGTGCTGCATTTTGGAAAAGCAAATCAGAGCAGGACTTAATGGTAAGGTCCTGGGGAATGTTGCTGAACAATGAGACCTTGGAGTGCAGGTTCATAGTTCCTTGAAAATAGAGCCACAGGTGGATAGGATAGTTAAAGAAGGCATTTGATATACATTCCTTTATTGGTCAGAGTATTGAGTATAGGAGTTGGGAGGTCATGTTACGGCTGCACAGGACATTGGTTAGGCCACTGTTGGAATATTGCATGCAATTCTGGTCTCCTTCCTGTCAGAAGAATGTTGTGAAACTTGAGAGAGTCCAGAAAAGATTTACAAGGATGTTGCCAGGGTTGGAGGATTTGAGCAATAGGGAGAGGATGAACAGGCTGAGGCTATTTTCCTTGGAACATCAGACACTGAGGGGATGACCTTATAGAGGTTTATAAAATTATAAGGGGCATGGATATGGTAAATAGCCAAGGTCCTTTCCCTAAGGTGGGGGAGTCCAGAACTAGAGGGTATAGGTTTAGGGTGAGAGAGGAAAGATATAAAAAGGGACCTAAGGGGCAATGTTTTCACACAGAGGGTGGTGCGTGTTTGGAATGAGCTGCCAGAGGAAGTGGTGGAGGCTGGTACAATTATAGTATTTAAAAGGCATCTGTATAGGTATGAATAGGAAGGGTTTAGAGGGATATGGTCCAAGTGCTGGCAAATGGCACTAGATTGGAGGCAGCACGGTGGATCAGTGGTTAGCACTGTTGCCTCACAGTGCCAGGGACCTGAGTTCCCACCTCGAGCAACTGTGTGTGTGGAGTTTGCACATTCTCCCCGTGTCTGCATGGGCTTCCTCTGGGTGCTTTGGTTTCCTCCCATAGGCCAGGTGAGTTGGTCATGCTAAATTGCCTATAATGTTAGGTGCATTAGTCAGGGGTGAATATAGGGTAGGAGAATGGGATTGGGTGGGTTATCCTTTGGAGGGTCAGTGTGGACTTATTGGGCCAAATTGCCTGTTTCTTCACTGTAGATTAGTTTAGGATATCTGGTCGGCATGGACAAGTTGGACTGAACGGTCTGTTTCCGTGCTATGAATCTATGAGTCTATCTTCCCTGTGACAAATGTTAAGCTGACCTGCCCGTAGTTTACTGTTTTCTGTCTCCCTCATTTTTATGGAATAAAGGAGATATGTTTAGTATTTTCCAGTCTAAAGGAATCTTCACCAAATATAGGGAATGTTGAAAAATTAGCACCAATGCATGAACTATGTATGATTATATGTTTTCAGCACTTCCAGGCATGACATTGGATGACTTTACTGAAGTATTTAAACATTTTTAGCACATAAAATTATATTATATATTTATCCCCTTTTCTTTGAACACTTGTTAAGTGTTCTGACCAGTTGCAATGCTGAGCACAGTGCTTCTGCACACAAAGATTATGTGATGCCCATATCCTTTGAATTATTAAAACAAAAATTGGAAAATAAAAACATGTCCATTTTGGCAGGAAGGATAAAAAAGAAACATATTGTCTAAATGGTGAGAGATTGCAAAGCTCTGAAATGCAGAGGAATCTAATTTTCTTACTGCATGAATTGCAAAAGTTTTGTATGCAAGTACAGGAAGTAATTAGGAAAGCTCATTGAATGCAGTCATTTATTGCAAGGGGGATTGAATTAAAAAGTCATGAGGTTATGTTTGAACTATAAGGGCATTGATGAGATCACATCTGGAGTAGGAAGCATATTGCATTGGAAGCAGCTTGAAGAAGTTTTTTTAAAATAATACTTGAAACAGATGCGTTGTCTTATGAGGAACAGGACAGTGTGGGTTTGTATTCACTCTGTCCCTTTTAGGTATTTATTGTGATTGAGATTTGAAATCCCAGGCTGCTTTCAATATCCTACCCAGTGCAGATGCATGAATTCACTGTTGCTCTTTTCCTCTTGTTCTTAAAAAAAGTTAACTATTGGGAAGCAGAACCAGACTGTGCCAAATGAAAAGAGTCAACTAACCGTAAATGGATTGCAGTTTTTACAAATCCTTTGCACTTGTAATAAGAGTCAGCATAAACTGCCTTCCAGTAATAAATTTAAGAGAAGGACAGAAAGTTGTATCACAAGAAATTATATTAGCATTCTGATCGAGTTATGTCGTGCCCAGTCAGTGGTAAACATCAGATGGATTCATTGAGTTACTGCACTCTGTTTTGCATCCCTTTACATATATATAGGATCTAAACTGTGCCATAAGAAAAGATGGATGGTCAAGTTTCTCAGCCAAGAACTTGGAATATTCCGCATAATTGGAAACCTTTTGGGAGACCTTCTTAGGCAGTAATAACTGATTCTGACTAATTAATGACTAACTCGGGAATCAGGAGTCCAGATACTGTTCATTTTGAATGATGTAACTTCCTTTCTTCCAGTTTTCTGCAGAATGTCTTGCACCTATCTCAGAGCTGACACTGCAAGGGATCCTAACCAGCAGATGGCTTCCTGCTCTCACTTCTTCTGGACTCTTCGTTGTTCTTGAGTTATTGGTGTTCATATAGAATTGAGACCTTCCTCCACTAGCAACTGCACTCACCTTCCACCTCTTCAAGACTAGCATGACTTCATTCCCAGAAGAGCCAGTTGTGGCTTAAAATATAGGTAAATCATTCTTAAAGATACTAATGTAAAAATGTCTTGTGACGTTTTTTTAAAAACAGATTTCATTAGACTGAACCTGAATAGACTCCATCTGAAGTAGAATGGAACCTGTGTGACAGCAGAAAGGGTACAAAGGGAAATGGCAATTGTTTAAAATTAGTAAGTTATAGCAAAACTACAAGAATGGAAATAAATTCATTATAAATAAAAGCGGAAATATTTTTATGGCATACTAAGTTAAGGGAGGGCATAGACGGTCAAGAAATAAATAGGGTTTTAGAATAGGAATACAAAAAGATGGCTAAGATAAAATGAGAAGAATTGCTTCTATTAATAATTTAAACTGTAAAGCAATACACAATTCTGTAATAAAACATGGATGACTAGAGGCAATCATTCATTTTGATGATTCATATATAGTTGACATTACGGAGGCATAGCTACAGAAAAATCAGGATGGAAATAACACACTGCAGAGCATAACACATTTGGAAAGGATAGAAAGATGGATGTGAAATAACTGTGCTTATTAAAATTATTGTAATGACATTTGAAAATAAATGCATAACTATCAGTAAAGCTGAAGTAGAATCGATATAGCCAGCGATATAAGATAATGCAAGATCAATCAAATTAATAGGGGTAGTTTACACACCCTGAATAGTGGAAAGGAGAAGGAGAAAACAATAATTAGGTAAATCAACAAGAAAGAGAGATTTTGCAGCACACTAAAATTAATTAACCCTAAGGAGTACAAAAAGGGATAAGCTAACGGAGCTCTCCCGGTGTCTACGCAACTCCTTCCTAAACCAGTATGAAAGAAACCTGGCAAAGAAACAACATACTACAATTTTGAAACTTGAAAGAAAAGTAAAATACAATTCTAGCAATACTCAGAAAATCCAACAGCATCTGAGGAAGAAACAGAGTTAGTACTCAAAGTCATCACATTTATCAGACTTGATTCACAATTGAATTTACTAATATGAACCAGCGTAGATATGAGAAGTTATATTAGATGGCTATGGAGGCAACCATAACCATAATATAATATTCCTTCAGGTAATGAATTAGAAGGCCATCAACATGATAAAGTAGGTCAGGCAACATCTGTGGAGACAGAAGCCGAGTTATTGTTATGGTTCAGTGAGCTTTCATTGTGAAGATGATCAACCTGAAACACTGGTTACAGTAGGAAGTATGGTAATCAGGCCCACAGAAGAAGCAATGTGCCAATCTCCAAAGCGAATAAACATGCCATCCCTGTCGCACGAGCCATCAAGATTGTTAAAGGTGGGTCAGGGATTAATGGAGTCACACAAATCTTCTGAGCGTCTTAAAAGTTGCCAGCAAAGCCTGTTCGTAGAGGATAATGTGTCCCACATTGTCAGGTGAGGAACTGAATTTGCGAACGTGTGAGGAGCCTTTGTCACAATTCCTCCCTCCCCCAAAATTCCTTCTTGCAAACCACATCCCATTCTCACTGAAGAGAAGTCTTGGTGAAGTCTTCACAGTAGCCAAAGTGTTCAATAAAGCTGAGGAAAAAGATATTTCACTGATAAACAAGAACAAATTATACACTTAAACATTGTGAATGCATAAAAACATAATACATTGGATATCCAAAGGTCCTGTATTTGAATCCCTCATTAGGATTTGTTGGTCACACCAGGTCAGCTCAAAATATGCTGAAAAATGTGTTGCTGGAAAAGCGCAGCAGATCAGGCAGCATCCAAGGAGCAGGAGAATCGAGGTTTCGGACATAAGCCTGAAGAAGGGCTTATGCCCGAAACGTCGATTCTCCTGCTCCTTGGATGCTGCCTGACCTGCTGCGCTTTTCCAGCAACACATTTTTCAGCTCTGATCTCCAGCATCTGCAGTCCTCACTTTCTCCCAGGTCATAACATGGCCAAGCAGGTTAATTGTTAACCTGCCAATCCTACCAACATGCTAATGGAAGACAGTAAGGGTGGGTGATCCTTCAAGTCAGCATGCTTGATGTTGACTGAAACCCCTCAAGCTATAGCTTCTTGCTTCAGACTGATTAACCTGTTTGAGGAAAAGCAAGCTATGGATAACAGACATTACTATGAGTCTTGTCTTCCTTGTGCAACTCCTGGTGTGGGTAGTGTTTTAAACCTAATAATAATTGAAGGCATGATAAAAAAAAGACTAAGTGTATGAACACCAGGGGGGAGCATAACAATAGAGAATGCATTAAGAATAGGAGAGAAGATAAAGACAAGCATTTAAATTGTCAAGGAACATAAAACAGTGCTGCATACTTTATAGGTACATAAATAAAAAATAAAGATGTTGAAATGGATATAGAATCACTCTGGGATGCAAAGGATAAAATCCTTGGCAATGATGACAAAATAGTTGAAATATTAAAGAATTATTTGCTTCAGTATTTACCAAACAGATGCATCTGATGGACATTTTATTGGAAGATTAGATTAGAAATTATGGTCCAGACTTTCTGATGACCAGGTATTCGGTTCTGCAGTGTCAGAGCAGTTCATGAAGACTCTGAGGAATTCCTGATAAGATAAAGGGAGTATAAATTCACAAATCACATAAAATAGCGATGCAGGTTAGCAAGGTATCCTAAAAAATACACACACCAAGAGAGCACGAGGGTTTAATTTGAGAGGGGTGGAATTCAAAAATAGAGAGCTTATGCTCAACTTGTACCAAATCTTGGTCAGAGCACACTTAGAATGTTGTTTGCAGTTCAGATTCTACATAAAAAAGTGATATATAAGCATAACATAGGATGCAATAAAAATCTAGAAGAATCATATCAAAAGCATAGGTTATGCCAAACAGGAGAGGGTAAACACATCAGATTTCTTTTCTCTTGAAAAGATAAGGCTGATAGGGGTCTTTACAATTACAAAATGTTTTGATGGCACAGGCAGAGAGGAAGCATTCCCACTATTGGGGATGAGCAAAACAAAAGGCAATGTGAGGATGTCACCAAGAAATCAACCAAAGAATGTTTAAAGAAATGTCTTTACCCAGGTATTAGTTGGAATGTGGAGCTTGCTACCACAGCAAGTGGTTGAGCAAAATGGCATTTATGAGAGGAAAATAGAAAAGAAGGTCATGCCGACAATGCGATGAAGAAGCATAGAAAGAGGATAAGTAGCATAAATGCCAGCATGGATTATTTGGGTCAAATGGCATGTGCTGTAAATTCTATGTAACTTCTGTATACTATATAAAAAAAAAGTATGGACCCTGGTTTTAATTTATTTGTATTATTTTCAAAAGTGTTGTATGAAGCCATTAATCACTATGAAGTGAATGATGCCTTTTATTAGTGTTCTCTTTGTGAAGGAAACTTTCTGCTTTTGATAATTCTTATTTTACTGATAGTTGTCAAATATCTTAAGTTCAGCTTGTTTCTTAAAAGTATTTTGTTTTTGATTTTTCTTTTATCAACGGTGTCAGTCTCTGTGTTGGAAGCTATGGGTCAAACCCCACTCAAGACTTGAGCATAAACTTTAGGGTGACACTTCAGTGTAGAACTGAGGTGTGGAGATGCCTTTTGAATACCATGCTAACGTCCTAAATTCCAATGAATGTATCATTGTTAATTATCCATGCTCACATGCATTTTGCCAAAAGTTCCACATAGCAAGATAACGCTTCCCCATCCCACAAAAGGTATTATATGAAAAAAAATTGGTTAATCGTACTTTTTAAAATGTACCAAATGTATGGTAAAGACTTTGGCAAGCACTTGACTCAGATAAAGGAATTTGTGCCAATGCGTCATTGTGTTGTGACATCTTTTGTCCCTTTTTTGTGATGTCATTGTAACAATAAAGACACTCCGCTACTTTGCTCCTGTTCTGAGAAATGGTGGCAGTGTCCCTTTTTAAAAAAAATGGTGTGACCAGAGATTCCTTCTTTAAAATAAGGTCTTTTGATTTTGCTAACTTTTTTTTTGACATTTCTCACTGTAATGCTTCTCTGTTAATCAAATCTGTCCTTTATTTTATTGTTTTTTAGCTGGCTTTTTCACACTCCAGCTGTGCTGAATCCAAGAGGAGTTTGGTGCAGCTTGGACAATGAAAGCCAAGACCAAGCAGTGGAAGCAGCTAGTACTGATTGGGATACTGGCATGGGCACTCGTCTTCTTGCTGCTGTTTACATATTTCACAGACTCCAAAACAGATGAGCGTCCAGCCAGCTCTTTCACATTCACTGAGACAAGAAGGCTCTTCCCCGTACAGGGTAAACAGAGAGTCTTTATGGGAGCTTTCCCAAATCCAAAGGTCTCAGCAAGTCAAAGAGAAAATAGCCTTTTCTTTGAGAATGATGAAGATTCTGTGCATTCATTGCATTTAGATTCTTTGAATGATGGAAATCTAAAATGGAGCCAAGTGGAAGAAAATGGTGAACTTCAAGTCAAGATAAGAGTGAAGAAGATGAAGATTGGCACCGACCAGCACATTCAACACAAGCTAATAAATACGCTAGTTAAAATTGCTAATGATGGCAATATGTACGAGGAAACAATTATTCAAGATACTAAATCTAAACCTCACAAAAGGATATCAAAAAATAAGCAAAAACAAAACTATGAAGTAGACCCATTTCTTGAAAATCTAGATTCCTTAGAGCTAGAGGACTTGGAGTTTTCAAAATCCAGTTCAGTGCTTGCCAATCTGTGGAGAGGAAATGTTTCATCTGGGATGCTGAATCCTCGTTTACGGAAAGCTATGAAAGACTATATGAATGAAAACAGACATGGTGTCCAGTTTCAAAGGAAAAGTGGCATGGAAAAGATGATTGGAGAAGAGCTTCTCTGTGAACTCAAAGACAAAATCAAAGTAAGAACCCTCGATGGGAAGGAGGCTCCATTTTCTACAGCTAGATGGAAAAAGCATTTTCCTAAAATACCACTGAACAAGATCAGGACTAACACACAGGCCTACAGAAATTGTGCTGTAGTCACATCTGCTGGTTCAATATTGAATTCCTCCCTTGGCGAAGAAATAGGTAGGAACAGAATTTTTGTCATTTGAAGTGAAATTTGTTATTGGCTGAAAATTTCAGTTTGCAGATGTATAATGAGCAATCAAACAATTCTCAAGTGAAAGAAATTTCTGTAAGGTTGTTTTTACTCACTGAAGTGGTCATTGTATAATATTATGGTTGCATCTGTATGCTTCTCACGAGAACAAGGTTTGTTGCTCAACGTTGAATTTTTATAATTTCTGTTCTCCGGAATGTAGTGAGTCATGCCAGAGTAAATTCCTTATGTAATAATTTTCCAGTATATCACCAAGCAACCATTCTACTTGCTTCTAATTGAGGTCACCCCAGTTGATGCAATCCAATCCAGTGGGCATCCTGCCATCCAGAACAGAAACCACAGCTCTATCATTTATTTTCTTCCCGGGGACAATCTAAGGAACATTTGCAGTGCTGATTTAACTATGACAATCCTATGGATCAAATGTGGTATACCCTTGTTCCTTAGTCACAAACACCATATGCAACATTTCTGATTCACAAAATCAAGTCCTACCCTAAACTTGATGGGAATATTGTTATAGTCCAAAGATTACCACTGGATAAGTCAGATCCCAGAATAGAATCTGGGATCATATTTAATTTAATGTGGCTGCTGAAACATTAAGTACATGAGGCTGCAAATTTGGTTTTACGAATAAAAGAAATTTATTACATAAGAGGAACTAAAATAAAATAAAGCAAACTAAGCTATCTAAACATAACAGTTCAATAGATTTCAAAGCATACACCAAATCAAAATTCCATCTACTCCCTTACACCATCACTTTACAGTTATTCAAAAGCCACAGAAATGCCGTTTCTGTCAAATCTATAGGTTTTGACTTAATTGTTTCTTCACAGTTTCGGGCCTGTGAGATGCAAGGTCTTTTACCTGGAATATTCACACAATTGAGATCTCAGACTTTCCCAATCCATTGAATATAAACTGGTTTCTAACCAAATATTCCTGTTCTGGAAATTTCACATCTAAACTCATTCCCTGAGGTAATTTATTTCCAAACTGCTCTGAATAATCTCTCTTTCCTATGAACCATTGTAAGGTCCTGAACAGGTCTCTGTCAAACTGAACCCAAAAGCTTTCTAATTTCCATGTGGTTGTTTGATGTGGGTTGAAATTTTGTGGAAGTATGTAAATTTGAGAGCTGCTTGATTTCTATGTATGCAGACAGCTCACAGGTCTGAGGTGGGGCAGTGGCAAGAAACAGTCTAATGCAGACTGATTTCTTTTTTAGCCTCATGGAAAAAAACATTTCAACATATCAATTATATAGGAAACCATTATGCACACCTTGTGCTAGCTGGTCAGAGTAACATTTCCAGCTACAGTGCTAGTAAATGATAATTCTGCAGTGCTAGTAAATGGTAATTCCGGAGAAAAAAGGGAATGCAAATAAATCTACGCTAAAAATAGTTTTCAGAATGGTTTTATGTTTGAACAATGTGCTTATGTTTCAGATTTCTACATTTATAGTTATTCAATGGGAATGTAACATGAGTATCCCAACCAGTTTCACTGTTGTGCTGTAAAATTGCATTTCCATGCTGATTATTCCCTTCCTGCTCACAACCTCCCATCGATGTTCCATCCACTTTTATTCAACTCGCAACTACAAACATGACTGGAAACAAAAGAGAAGTTTTAAAATAATTGCTGTGTTCTTTACAAACATTTTACTGTATTTAGTTATAATTGCCATGTACATGAGCAAAGGCTGATCAGGGAAACAAATAGTGTCAACTATGAACAGAAAAAATATTTGGAATACATTATATAATGAATATAATATTAGATTACAGGATTCAGTAAGCAAAACAAAATTGCATACATTTACAACAAGTTTTCTATGGCTTCAGAACATCCCAAATCATTTCAAATTGTTGTTGCATTTATAATACAAAACATAACAGTCATTGTGAATATATTAATTGTCCACAAATAGCAATGTGCAAAAGATCAGTTAACGAGCTTTTTCAGTGAAATTTGTTTCAGGATAAATAGTAGTGAGGAGGTTGAGAAGGACTCTTCTGTTCTTTAAAACATGTGACCTGCCATTTATATCAAAGCAATTTGCTTATTATGTGTGATGAATTCCACAGAATTGTTGTCACAGAAGTTTTCCCCTGTTAAACTACCTGTATAGTCTCTTTCAGGCTTTTTGTAATCTAGGAGCACTTTTCCTGCCTGTATTTCTCCTGTTGATTTGAGATGTCTTTGAAGCTAGGAAATTCAACAATCACTACTTTATTCTGCTTTTAAAGTTTACCAACTACCCCTCAATCATTTTTTTTTTATCTCTCATGGTAATGTTTAGTAATTAGATTTCTACACACTATGAACTACTGACAATGTCAGCCCAGTTAATAGCATTTAAGCAGTGTGTTTACAATTGACATCTTTGATAATGGCACTTGCACCTATGCCATCTTTAAGAGCATGTGATGCACGCACTCAAGTACCACCAGCCCAGAGCTGCCCTGCATAGTTTCTGACATTTGCCTCAGACATTGCAAATGGGGGAAAAACAATGCTTTGTTTCCTGGGCAGGGTACAACAGGTAGTGCTGAATGGAGTGGTGCCAACACAGTCCTTCTTTCTGCTCTAGGACAGCAATGGAGGCCATGACACAAAACATTGCCAGGTCGGTCCAAATTGTCAGCTGGCTAAAAGCAGCCTAATCCATCTGGAGGAATGTCCAGAGATGTAAGAAGATTGTCCTTCTCCACTTTGCCACCATCTTTTCTCTGATATCTTACAGTCACTCTCCCTGTGGTTTTGTACTCAGTGCCATACTCTACTATTGTTACAGTTGCCTGCCATTGCCCACTCACTTGCATCCATCTCAACCCCAACACCATTAATCTTGCATGCCCTCTGTGCTGCTTACTCATTCATTCAGGACACCTTCTCACCTGTACCAACAATCATAGATTAGATTACTTACATTGTGGAAACAGGCCCTTCAGCCCAACAAGTCCACACCGACCCACCGAAGCGCAACCCACCCAGACCCTACATTTACCCCGTCACCTAACATTACAGGCAATTTAGCATGGCCAATTCACCTAACCTGCACATTTTTGGACTGTCGGAGGAAACCAGAGCACCTGGAGGAAACCCACACAGACACGGGGAGAATGTGCAAACTCCACACAGTCAGTCGCCTGAGGCGGGAATTGAACCCAGGTCTCTGGCACTGTGAGGCAGCAGTGCTAACCACCGTGCCACTGTGCCGCTCCACTCACTTTCATCTCTGGAAGGACCTGCCCTCCCCCTCTCATTCCCTGAGGAAAACAGCCTACAATAGAGCAGAAAGAGTCAAGATGGGTTATGTGCTGCCTGTCATACAACACCTCTCTGCTAATGAGGTCAGAGTCCTGACCCATGCAAGATCTGGACATTATAGCTTACTGTGCCATAAACCCCTGATAAAGGCTTGAAACACCTTGATGTGAGTGACATCTGCTGACATAATGACCAGCTTCCTCTCCCTGTGCTAAATGGTGGAGCAAGGAAGCAGTAGCATAAGCCTGGAATCTCTGGCAATGGTGGCAAACTGCAAACAGGTAAGGCAAGGCAATGCAAGAAAGGGACATCCAGGTCGGCTCATAGTGAGTGAGCATATGAAAACAAGTGAAGAGTCCACAGGTGCAGCCTGGCCCATCAGCTGGATGTGTGTCCCTGAGAGCACAGTGTCCTTGCTGCAACATTGTTATGATAGTTGCCAATGCAGCACCAAGTATGCATCCTGTAAATGGATCAAAGCCATGCCATGAGGGTTCTTAGTAACAGGTACATGTTGGATGGTAGTGTCCATGGGTGTGGAATGCATGTGGCTGATACCCACGGAGCATTTTCTGAGATGTCGGTGTCCAGTTTCCGACGTGCAGGTCGTTTGAAGTGGTGAGCTGAATCTGCTGTTGGGGAGGCTTTATTGAATTCAAGCTTGTTTGGGGTGTTTGGTAAAATGGGACACTGAATGTTAATGAGGTGAGTTGGGCTGTAAATATGGTATTTAGTAAATGTTAATTTCCAGCAATCGGCTTCCTGCTGCTGCCTAGCAAGAATGTTGTATACTGCTTATGGAATACTTCGCAGATGACACAGGTTTCTGTCAAAGTCAGGAGAACCTCATTGTACCTGTCGGCCAATTCTGTCGCACATCTCACCAAAGCCCACATTGTTCAGATCTCTATATAGTTCAATCCATCACATTTCTATGTTAACTGTATTGAAAGAAGCACTCTCATTCATAAACGACACTTCAGAAAGTTCAAAACCTCTTCACAGTGCTTGATGGGTCCACACTAGTTGACAGGCCTCAGCAAGTTCAATAGTTCCACGTGGTAGAACCAATGGCAATGAATCAACTTCTATTACACACCGTCTCTCAATATTCCTTCCCGTGGAAGATTACATGATAATGATTAATTCCATATAAATTAGTACTTCTGACTCCAATATAAAATTCAACTGAATAATTAGACAGAGTGCTACATGGTCAGAACTCTCTTGCAAATGTTGTCCATTCATTTCCTGATCAATCTCACCCATTTTACAGCTGCCAATAGGATGGACATCCCTGATCATAATATGTATCTCAAACATTCTTCAAGTTAGCATTTGAAAGCAGATGTTGCTTCCTATTGTACATATTGTTTTAAACTATGAAGGAATCCATTACTTTATAATTTAAAAAGTGATCACATTTTAAATTATGGAAATAATCATAAAATTACTGTTATTTATAAATTAATTGTAGAGATGAAAGTGTGGGAAATGGATTTTATTGCAAACAAGTGTGAGATCATTCATTTTGGACCAGAAAAACATAAATCAAAGTATTGTCTTAAGAAATGAAAACGAGGAATTGTGGAGGCTCAAAAATGTATAGCCATCAACGTAAACAAAGCGTTTAAATGTGGTGTCAGGTACACAAAGTAATCAAAATAATTAATGGCATAGATAATTAGACTACAAAAGGTGAACTATTTAATATGACTATATCAGCCTGGTTTCAGACAGAATCAATATGGTTTCATGAAAAGGAAATCATATTTGAAAGTTTAGAGTTCTTTTAAGATAATATGAACAGGGTAGAAATGGGGGAAACTAATAGATGCAGTATAACTAGATTTCCAAAAGAAGTTTGATAAAATGTCCTATAAAAGATTATTACACAAGAATTCATGGTGATGGGGTGTTATATTAGAATGATTAGAGGCTTGAATAAGAGCAAGCAGAGTTGGGATAGATGCATACATTTCAGGCTGGAAAGCTCTAACTAGTGGAGTGTCTCAGGGATCAGTGCTGCAATCTCAAATATTTATGGTCTATGTTATTGGCTTGGATATAGATATTGCAATTGTACTTAGGTTTGCTGATAATACAAAGATGGTTGGAAGCAATTTGCGAGGAGGATACAAAATTAAAACCCTGCAAAGAGATTTGTTAGACTGAGAGAGTGAGCAGAGAGTTAGCAGATTGGGTATAATGTGAGTTGTCCACTTTGACAAGAATAGGAAAGCAGAATTTTATTTAAATGGAGGGACACTGCAAAACGCTTCAGCACAGAGGGATTTGAGTGTCCTTATACATTAATCACAAAATGTTAGCATGCATTTCTTTTTAATGTTCTTTCATTGATGTGGGTATCACTGGCTGGGTCAGCAGTTAACGTTCATTCCTAGTTACCCTTGGGGAGATTGTAGAGAGCTGCCTTTTTGAATCACTACAGTCCATGTGGTGTTGTTTTGCAGTTCTGTTAGCAGATGAGTTCCATGATTGTGATCAAGTGACAGTAAAGAAACGGCAATTTAATTCTAAGTCAGGATGCTGTGTGGCATGAAGAGGAACTTTCAGGTGATGGTGTTCCCATGCATTTGTTACTGTTATCATTCTAGACCAACATTGTAATTGGGAAAGTAATTGGAATGCCAGTATTTATTAAAGAGGAATGGTGGAAACAAGTTGAGGAACTTGCTACAATTGTGCAGAACATTGTGTAGACTATATCTGGAGTACTGCATACAGTTTTTGTCTCCATATTTAGGGAGAGATATATGTGTAGTGGAAGCAGTTTAGAGAAGCTCACTGGATGGATTCCTTGGATGGAGGCATTATCTTGTGAGGAAGTGCTGAATTATATGGCCTATACTCTCTGGTTTTAGAAAAATTAGAGATGATCTTAGTGTAACATACATGATGCTAAAGGCTCTTGATATGCATTATGATCCTTGCTGATGGTAGTCCCGGACAATCAAATCCCAGAATGATACCTGACATGATAGATCAGGATTTAGATTTTCAGTTGAACAGATAGACAGTATTCTGGTGTAGATGGGACCTGCATATAGGGATCCTGTGGAATTCCTTGTTTAGTGGACTCTGAAGCAATTTCCCAGGAAACGTAGATCAATTTCTCTACACCTGGAACCCTTCAGAATGTTCCATTTAACTTAGAGAATACAGAAGGATCTGATTAAATTAAGTACAATAAACCATTAATTGCATAACTATTAAAGTAACTATACATTTACCTCACACACACCCCCAAAACAACTCCCACAGACCACTTAGACCCTCCAAACCCTAATCTGACACTCCCAGATTGACCACACTTTCCCTGCTCTGAACTCAAACACATTTCATGCCCAGGAGACATGCTTTCCCTTGTTTCACTCTAGACCCAGTCTGCCACTGCCTCCTCCAGGTCCCACATCCCATGAAAGAATAAAAAAAAAAGGATCAGGAACTGAACTTTCAAGGATATTTAATGTTTAAGAAGGATGGACAAAAAATAAAAAGAGATGGGGTTGCTGTGATATTAATGGATGAGATCAGTATATTAGTAAGGGAGGATCTCAGGTTAGAGGAAGAATATGTGACAAATGTTTAACCCGAGTCCAACCCTATTACATCTGATTGAGTATTGATCTGTTCCACCCAATCAGCCATGGTTATATTGAATAGCAGGGCAGGATCAATGGCTGAATGGTCTACTCCTAGTCATACATTCTGAATTCTTCACTGTGCCTATCTTCTTTACACTTAAGTGTTTGCACTGAAGAACAATGAGAGAAAGTGAAGGCTGCAGATGCTGGAGATCAGAGCTGAAAATGTGTTGCTGGAAAAGCGCAGCAGGTCAGATATCATCCAAGGAACAGGAGAATCGACGTTTCGGGCATAAGCCCTTCCTCAGGAGAACTGAAGAACAATGCCCTGTTTTTCAGAAGTCCTAATGGTGATCTCTGAATTATAAATGGGAGTTACACATGGGGCCCCTGTGAAATTCCCATCGGAGCAGAATTCAAAAGAGTTGTCCAAGGAGTTGAAGATTCTCCTGGGCAATTCCTCTAGGTCTGGAACCATCCGAAACTATCAACTAAAACTGAGATGTTCTGAGAGTTCTGCTGAAATTATAGTCACTCAGGAAAAGGTACAATCTTGGATAACTTATCTAACTCCTGACTAACTACTAAACTAACTACACCAGTCCTACACCCCTTACACCTCTTTCCCACCTACAAGACTCTGACCTCCTCCATCTCAGCCAGGACTTGATCACTGTCACTGGATCTTTTAGGCCTGGGACGAGACAAACCCTCCAGCAACTGATTCCCCCATTCGCTTTTGAACCTATCATCCTCCAGCCTTATCCTTCCCCTGATCTGGATCCAACCACCCTCATATCCCCATTTGATACCCAAAAACCCCACCTCCCCCACACTGGATCCAACCACCCTCCTAACCCCACTCAAAACCAAACAGCACCCCGCCTTCCCCTGTTTTAGACTCACCTCCCCTAATACTAGAAATAGGATGTCAATGTACCAGATAAGTTGAGTGCTAGGGGGCAAGGTGCCATATGGTGAAAGATGGCACGAGAGCCAGGTAAGTGTTTCATTATTCAGGGTAGGTTGAGAAGAGTGGTAAAAACTGGGCCAGGTGACAAGGATGGAGGGTATCTGATTGGGTGGGATTGTAGGATGGGTGTTGATATGGCATTAGAGGCAATGGGGTTGGGTCCTGTGTATGGGAGAGTGAGTGCAGGGGTTGGTGTAGAGGCAGATCAGGTCTGGTGTGGGGGCCAATGTTTTACACAGAGGCTGGTTCATTTGTGGAATGGACATTCTAAGGAAGTGATGGATGTGGGCACAGTTACAACATTTAAAAGACATTTGGGTAACTACATGAATAGGAAAGGTTTGGAGGAATATGGGCCAGGAGCGGGCAAGTGGGACTAGTTTAGTTTGGGATTACGTTTGGCATGGACTGGTTGGATCGAAGGGTCTGTTTCCATGCTGTATGACTCTATGACTATGACTGATTGCCAAGAGACTAGCTTTTTATATCAGATATTTTGCATTGAATTCAAATTTCACCATCTATCATGGCAGGATATGAACTCCTGTCCTCAGATTATTAGTGTGAGGTTCTGGATTACCAAGTTTATGACATTACCATTACTCCAACACTTTCCCTGGTGACCATTCTGCCAGATTGCAACAATAGCAATTAGAGCAGACCGATGCATCTCTGTCTGTGCCTTTGCAATGTCTCCCCCGCATTCAGGTAGTGAGCTCTAAACATTTCTTTGTGACATCAATCTACTTTCAAAGCATACTCAATGCTTGTCCTTATTTCTTCTGTCTTATCTCTCCCCAGCATCTTTTGGATTTCCTGTTTCCAACTTTGCTTCCTTCTAATTCACAGTACTCCTTGAATTGCTATCCCTCGGCAATCTAGTTTAAAGCTCACCACCACATGCCACTGGCAGTAATCCTGTGATGATTGCTCTTGAGGTCCTACTTCTTAATTTCCTTCCTAAACCCCTAGATCTATCTTCAGGACCTTATCCCTCTTTCATCCCATGTCATTGGTACTAACATGGCCACGATGTCTGGCTGGTCCACCTCCATAGAAGAATGTCCTGCAGCCATTCCATGCCATCCTTCATCCTGCCACCAAGTGAGGCAACCCATCATCCGGGAATCAAGTTTACCACCACAGAATGATCTTTGAAGTTGGAATTCTTCATTCATTCTTCCCCTTCTACTGTACAGCTGAGTTATCCATGCTGTCATGGCCTAGGCTCTGGCTGTACTCCCCTGAAAACCCACTACCCTCACCAGTTTCCAAAATGGAATTCTAATTAGTAAGCATGAAAGACAAGAGGTTCTCTTGCATTATCTGTCTGGTTTTCTTAGACTGCCTAGTTCTTACCCATTGCCTGTCTGTCAGTATGATTCTAATCTGCTGTGTGACCAGTTCATTGGATGTGCTATCCATATGGTCCCCTGCCTCTTGGATGCACAACAGTGCTTCCAGCCATGACTTAAGTTGGCAGTCAATTCACTGTGAGCACATATTGTGCTGTTGGCAAAGATCAGGTGAGTTTCACCCCTAGGTTACTAAGTTTGGAATTACAGAGCTCATTGCACAAGCTTGGCTATGTTATGTATCTATTGGGTCTCTTGTTAAACTAACACATATTTGCAACATTTTCCAAATCTATTTTTTCATTGGACTTTGCATAATAGTTTGGGCAACTGGATATAAATATGCTGACAATGCAACCCAAGTTATAAACATTTGGGAAAATTTCTCCCAACACATGACCATCCTGCCCTTGAAAAGCAAGGAAGCCTTATTTTAAGTTGTTAAACTTGGTCAATTTCTACCATTTCAATCACTCTGTGGGAGTGTTGAATCTTGTACATGCATATCATAAACTGATCATGAGAGGAGCCCGCTGATGGTGTGAAGCATATAACAAAAATTTGATTTCACTTCCATTTGTCATATGGGAATTATATCTTTGGGAGAAGAGTATGAAATAAAAGCATTTGTAACAGTCCAACACCATGCTGAGTTTTTATTGGGAAACAACAGGGGGCTGTAAACAAGGCTGAAAATATGATTTGAATTTGAAAACACTTTTGTGTGAAACCCTCAGTGCATTCTTGACTCAACCCTGAAGTGAAGGAAAGCTTTTTATGACCTTGCAATAGCAACTTTGAGCCAAATAATTGACAGAAGATTTTTATACCAAAATCACAGAATTTTTATAGACTGGCAGGATACTCTGGCTTGACCAGTCTCCACCAGCTCTCTGAATGAGCATTATGACCGAGTACCATTCTCCTGCCTTTTCCCTATAACCCCACACATTGGTTCTGTTCAAATCATTATTTCACATCCTTTTAAACGCCTTGATTGAATCTGCTCCTACATTACTTCCAGGCAGTGCATTCTGGACCCAAACTACTGACTATGTGGGACCAGATTGCCCTCTAGTCCTTGACAATCCCACAAAGCAAAACAGCCTCTACTCTGTTAACTGCCCTAGGAATCCTTATGTTTTTTTGCCTTCATGTAGGTTCACAAAAGTTGGGCATCACTGGCTAGGTAAATTCAAATGTCACCATCTGCAAAAGTGGGATTCAAACCTATCCATTATGTTGAAGTTGTACAGGACATTGGTGAGGCCTCTTCAGGAATACTGTGTCTAGTTCTGGTCGCCCAGTTATAGGAAGGATATTACCAAGCTGGAGAGGGTTCAGAAGAGATTTTCCAGGATGTTGCTGGGTATGGAAGGGTTTGAGTTATAAAAAAAGGCGGGAATTTTTTCATTGGAGTGTAGGAGATTGCGAGGTGACATGATAGAGGTTTATAAAGTAATGAGAAGTATAGATAAGGTTAATGGTAGTTGTCTTTTCCCTAAGATAGGGAATTTCTGGAGTAGGGGGATACATTTTTAAGGTGAGAGGAGAGCGATTTAAAAAAGACATAACGATTTCTTTTCACAGAGAGCGTTTTGAGTGTGGGATGAACTCGAAGAGAAAGTGCTAGATGTGGGTACAGTCGCAACGTTTAAAAGACATTTGAATGGATAAGTGAATAGGAAAGGTTTGGAGGGATATGGGCCAGGAGCAAGCAGATGGAACCAGTTTAGTTGGGATTATGTTCAGCGAGGACTGGTTGGACCAAAGGGTCTGTTTCTATGCTGCATAACTCTATGACTCTATATCACTGGCCTGTAGTTCTGGATTGCTAGTCCAGTTGCATTACTGCTGCACCATTTCTTCCTCCATGTTTCAATAAGACCTCCTCTCATTCTCCTGAACTCGAATGAGTATAGGCCCAACCTATGTAACCTCTCTTCATAAGGAAATCCCTTCATACCCCAGGATCAACCTTATGAGCCTTCTCTGGACTGCCTCCAATACCAATATATCTTTCCTTAGATAAAAGGACCAACACTTCTGTTAAATCTCCTCTTAGCCTTCTCCTCTCCAAGGAAAGAGCCAAATTTCTCCAGCCTATCTTCAGAAATGAAGTTTCTCATTCCTGCACCTTTTCTTATAACCTCTTCGGCATTCTCTCCAATGCATTCAAGTGAACTGAAAGGTACACAGTACTTCAGGTGAGATCAAAGTTATATCTTATACCATAACTTTCTTGTACTTGTACTCTATGCCCCCAGTAATAAAGCCCAGAATACTGTTTTCTTTACTGACTGATCTCTCCACCTTCAATGACTTATGCACATATGCACCCAGGCCTCTCTGTCCCTGCACAAAATTTAGAGTATTTTTTAAAGTTATAGCTGTCTTTATGACAGTATTTTTCTCCATCCATTTCTGGGTGAGAATGTTTAATGCAATTCAGTAAAAGCCTCAAGTCTTATTCAGTGTCACCAGTTTTATGAGTAAAATGTAACACAGAAGTTGGCGTACACCACTGGAAGGAACACATTAAACAACTCTCAAAAAAAAATCTACTCTGCCATCTTGTGGCCACAAATGTTTATATCAGTATTTGGTATCCAATAATTGCTCAACAGCACTCATCAATAATGTACATCTACAGACACAGTGTATATTTCACATAATATACCACTTTAGTTGGAAAGGAGATGCCGTCCACATCAATTAATTGAGTGGATTTGAAATTCTGCTGCAATCCAAGCTGTACTGTTGTACAGCATTAGATCAGACACCAATAAGATTAGCAGACTGACTAATTCAAATGTTCACTCAGATGTGCAATGCAGAAACTAACCATGGATTTAATCACTCATTGTTTATCAGCTGACACTTTTTTTTATTAATACCTATCACATTTTCTGGTTTGCTAGAAACTGGTGCAATTCTCTAAATGTTCCATTATAGTCCCTGAAAAATCAAAAATATTGGCCACAAAAATTAATATGTGTGCACTATTCATTGGCAAAGGTGGACAGAAAAATGAATTGTGGACGATTTTTGATCATGATTTGGCATTATAATGCTTCACACATAAAGTGACATCGTTACAAGAAGCTCCATTGCAATTTAGAGTTATAGTATGGAATCCCTTTAAAGTATCTAAGAAGTGAATCGTGTATATGCAGATTTTTTTAAAAAGGAAAATCTTATTATAATTTGGCAGAGAATTCAATAAATGGTATAAACATTCCTTAGCTCTAGTTAGTGAGCATTCTAAGAAATGGAAACATTTTACTCTGACTGAGATGGAATGCCGTTTCTTTGTGTCTCAATGCAACAACTGGGCTGAAAAGCAGGAGGTTCTTCAACTTGGGAATGGGTCAGGGTTTGTCACATGATTGTCACTCGTAATTTATTACGTATGCATGCATGAGGAACTGCAAACTTTTTGGGTAGTCAGATAGGAAATTCCCTCCTACCCCACTTCCCCACTCCTACAACACCTAAACCCCAGACCTTAGGGGTTCCAAATTCTGAGTGCCACATTTAAAGGGCACCCAAACAACACTCTTTGCTCCATAGCCTAAGAGCGTCACTCAACCTCTCCTCATCACCCTCACCCAGCCGCGGAGATGTCAGAGACTAGGTATAAAAAAGCACCGCACTTTAGTGATGGCTTCTTCTCCTGAAGCTATTCAAGAGAGCAAGGCAGCTTTTTTCCCTAGGGATGGGAACAGTAGGCCATCCCAAATGACAAAGGTGGCATGGACAGAGCAGCCAGAGGAGGTTAGCACTCATGGTTCCACTGCCATAACAGGAGGAATGGTCTGCTGTACTGCTGCCTACTCAGTGCTTCATGCTCCCATGAATGTGACTTGCCTTAATAAGGTTATCATGCAGAGGACTGTCATACACTAGAGGAGTGCAAGGCAACTCCATCAGGTGCATCATAGAATCAATGTATATCCCTTTACTGCAACTGCCACTGTAGCATTACATGTTTTTAAAATCATTTGTAGGGCCTTGGCATTACTGGTTGGACAGTATTTTTATTGCCCATCCCTAGTTGCCCTTGAGAAAGTGGTGGTCAGATGTCTTCATGAGCCACTGCAGTCCATGTACTGTAAATTAACCCACAATGCTGTTAGGGAGGGAATTCAAAGATTCTGACCCAGTGACAGTGAAGGAACGGCGATATATTTGCAAGTCAGGATGGTGAGTAGCCTGGAGGTAGGTGTTTCCACGTATCTACTGCCCTTATCCTTCTGGATGGAAGCAGTCGTGGGTTTAGAAGGTGTTGTCTGAGGATTTTTGGTGAATTTCTGCAGTGCATCTTGTTGATGGTACACACTGCTGCATCCCAATAATTCTGCCTCTTTCACACTTCTGACAGAACTCACACTTAAACTTATAAGGAGCCTCAACACTTGACAGTTCAAAGCATCAGCTCATTTACCTTTCATCACTATGAGAACATACACAGAGACTTTTATTCATTTATTGGGTAGATGAAATAGGGCTGAAGGCCTTAATTCCTTAAGCACTTCCAACTGCCCCTTCTCCTCAAGGGGAGAGGGAAGTGCTATTGCACACTGCCAGGGAGCAGGAGTGATAGACAGACACCAAGGAATTATCATCTCAGCATACTCCAGAGTATGACAAAGGAGCAGTGCCCCAAAAACTTGTGATTTCAAATAAACCTGATGTCGAGTAACTTCTGACCTACTCCAATGTACACTACCTTTGCTCTTTCAATGGCACAAATACTTAAGAACATAAGAAGGCCATTCAGTCCATCAAGTTTGCCGTTGCAATCATGGTTGATTGAAAACTTCAATGCTTTTTACTCCATCACAGGTAATTGGAAATCTGTCAATCCTGACCTTGAACATACTCAAAGACTGAACCTCCACAATCTACTGTGGTAGAGAATTCCCAAGGTTCACAACTTTGTATATGACATAATTTATCCTCCTCTCAGACCTAAGTGGCATCCCCTTATTTTTAAATTGTGGCCTCCAATTTTAGACTCTTCAACCAGAGGAAACATCATCTCTGCATCGACCCTGCTTATCCCTGTAAGGATTTTGTAGTTATTTCCATCAGGTCAGGCTCTGGACGATGAGACCACACCGAAGCAGTGATCTCTAAGCAGGCTGGAGAACTCTGTCCTGGACCACCAGAGGACATCCATCAAAGTCATTGGAGACAAGCTGACAAAGTAGTCAGTGGCAAGTTCAGCAATGACTGCTGTGGTACCACCAATAGGAAAATAACCATTAAACAATATTGAAGTCACCATTGGTGCACGACCTTCAGTCGATGTCCTGCATACTGGGGTCATTAACCAGGTCTTCTAGAGGTACCCCTTGTCGCTCTTGAGACAGCCCTGGAGATCACAGAAATGTTACAGTGCAGAAGGAGGTTATTTGGCCCAAATCTCCAAATAAATATAATGACTTAAAGCCAGTCTCCGGCCTTTTGCCTGTACTCTCACACATTGTTTAAATGAAAACAATCATGTTGCCCACTTGAGTGCCACAGGTGAACCTGCCCCCATCACTTGTTGCTTGAAAACATTTTTGATGCAAGGGCGCAATTATTCAAGGAACCTGGAATTTATACAGAATGTGAGTGTTGTGACAGTTTCCTGGATATTGGGCACACACATTTAGGAATTGTTTCTTGTGGTCAAAGCTAGCTGGCCAGGAACCTGTCTGAATGAAGCCACGGTTGAGATTTGTATTTGTACAATTTGATGCCGCTTGTATGAGTGAACTCAGTGATGGCTGCAAATCTGACAATTTGGGCACCTTGGCTCTCT
Source organism: Chiloscyllium plagiosum (assembly GCF_004010195.1). Classification (NCBI taxonomy): domain Eukaryota; kingdom Metazoa; phylum Chordata; class Chondrichthyes; order Orectolobiformes; family Hemiscylliidae; genus Chiloscyllium; species Chiloscyllium plagiosum. Next base: position 68,536,680 of record NC_057715.1, on the reverse strand, counting down.
GAGTCCATATTTAACAGCACAAGAGGTACTGCCTTGCTGTAAAGGACATTGGAGAACTCTTGATTGTAATGGGGTGCACAATATGGCACATGTCCCTAAATGAGGTTTAAAAAGCACTGGCAGCAAGCATGTTCTATGCTGCTGTGATTTTCAGCGTCGTTGAAATTTAGTTTCCCCCCAAATGACCTCCAATCTGTCAGCAAGAGGTGCAGGTATAAGTAATGGTTTTGCTAGGCTTGTGCAGACATCTCCAGAACTGCTTTTAAATTCATTTGTAGATCAGTGCAACTCCTTTGGTGAACCTTTTCTTTGTAGCCTGTGTGATCCTGGTTCTGCTGTTCAGGCACCTTGTCCACAGCTGCAGGCCTGAGTCCTTTCTTTTCACTTTCGTTGATGTTGGGCCTTCCTTCTTTTTCTTTCCTGCTTACCTCGCAATGTTAGTAAAGCTGCTGAGTTAAGTTGGTCACATTGGCAGGCAGGTACTGATTTGTGGAGAAAACGTCAGCAGTGAGGTGTTTGTTTTCCATTTGAGGTATGGACACAGTCAATATTCCTTTCATCCATAACCGGGCAGCTCTGGTATTGGGTGACTCTACAGCCACCTCTACATTGTCCGTGTTCCATGACAGATTTTCCAACTCTTGATGTTATCAAATGGAAGGTCTTTGTAACTTTGATCTTTACATTGTTTTTCATGCATTAGCTCAAACTGACTGTTGGTGGAACCTTCACTATCCCCTGTGATATGGCCTCCCATCATTGCAAACTACAGCTGCATAACAGTTTCATCCCCATGTCCTTAATATGGGTCCGTGAATGTTCCTCCATGGCTGAATGTGGAATATTGCACGCAGCACGCTCACTACTCTGGGGCACCTTTCACAGAGGTAGATGAATCACAGAACATGTTGAGTTGCTAGTGTTAGGATTTGAAAGAGGTTATTCATCTTTACTTTGCAATGAGTGCTTCTATTTAGTGCAAAAGTCTTAACTGAGCACTCAAAATCATAGTATTTTCCAGTATCTGTTCCAATTCCCTCAGCTGGGTGTGTTTGTGTTGTACAGGAACATGTGCAAACAAATTTTGGATCCATCCCATGTATAATTCATATTCTCTAAGATTTTTTCTATTGTAGAACAAGTTAGGAGAGATGGTAATTGGTAGATTTATATTTGATTTGTTCATCTTTGATCCTTCTCCTTTATAACACACTTTCCACTCATTTCTAGAGGCCTGTTCTCTTCCTCAGGTATTCCCTTTGTATTTCCTAAATTTCCCCCTATGAACATTGGCCTTTTCACAATCTTTGTTATATGCCTGCTCTTCCTCCTAAGACCACTCCCAAACACATCCCCATACACAGCCGTAGTCTACCCTAAACTTGATCAATTCTTATTACCCTGTTGTGTTCTCAATCCTAAATATGCCAGACCTCCATGTCCCTCTTACTGCTATCACTGTGATTCTCCCCTCACCAGTGTGTTGCCTTGATTGAGCAGGTTTGCTGACCCAATCAATAATGCAATTGAGGTTCAACTGACCAGACAGAAGAGTTCTGAGAACATATGGCAAAACTTTTCTCCAATATCGGGAAACTGAATTTTTGCTCTGACGCAGTTGAGTTCCCTCACCCACCCTTCTAAAGGTTCCAAGCAAACCTGCAATTGTCTGCTAATGGTTATCCCAATTCAATCTGCTAGTCCATCTGTCTTAGTTCCATGAACTCAATATTATGAAAGCATAAAAGCTCCCATATTATACAGTCTGAGGGTACAGATGTTTAAAATGGGATATCACAATTCCAATTGCTTGAATTACTTAAAATGTGATAATCATTGACATGTTTCTCTCTTTCAGATTCCCATGATGCAGTGCTGAGATTTAATGCAGCTCCTACACAAGGTTACGAGAAGGATGTTGGAAGTAAAACTACAATCCGTGTTATTAATTCACAAGTGAGTCAATGTATATCATCACATATTTACTCGTATGAATTGTTACTTGAGTTATTTTATGTACTTTTTTTTGCAAATGGGATAGTTTCCCTTAGTTAACAGTTCACTAATGGAAGCAAATTTGTAATCCTCACCAGGTCTGACCTACATGTGACTCCAGACCCTCAATATATGTTTGATTCTTAACTGCCTCCTGAAAGAGCTAGCAAGCTATTAATTTGTTTAATCCATATGACAAAGTATTAGGGAGTGAAAAGAATCGGCAATCCCAATGAGCATTAGATTCAAACTTGGACAAAGATACAACTCTAGTACAATGCAAAAAGTACTCCACACAACAGTCTGAGGATTTGTGCCAAAACTCAGAGAGATGTTCTACGACCAATCAAGCAATAGAAATAGACAATGGGTGTAGGAGTAAGGCAATCAGCCCTTCGATCCAACAACACCATTCATTATGATCATCCGCAATAAGTATCCTGTTTCTGCCTTATCCCCATAACCCTTGATTCCACTATCTTTAAGAGCTCTATCCATATCTTTCTTGAAAGTATCCAGAGACTTGGCCTCCACTGCCTTCTGGGGCAGAGCATTCCATATAACCACCACTCTCTGGGTGAAGAAGTTTCTCCTCAAATCTGTTCTAAATGACCTACCCATTATTTTTAAACTGTGTCCTCTGGTTCTGGACTCACCCATCAGTGGAAACATGCTTCCTGCCTTCAGAGTGTCCAATCCTGTAATAATCTCATACGTCTCAATCAGATCCCCTCTCATCCTTCTAAACTCAAGTGTATACAAGCCCAGTCGCTGCAATCTTTCAACATATGTTAGTCCCGCCATTCCGGGAATTGACTTCATGAACCTACACTGCACTTCCTCAATAGCCAGAATGTCCTTCCTCATATTTGGAGACCAAAACTGCATACAATACTCCAGGTGCAATCTCACCAGGGCCCAGTACATCTGCAGAAGGAACTATTTGCTCCTATACTCAACTTTTCTTGTTATGAAGGCCAGCATGCCATTAGCTATCCTCACTGCCTGTTGTACCTGCATGCTTGCTTTCATTGGCTGATTTACAAGAACACCTAGATCTCATTGTACTGCCCCTTTACCTAACTTGACTCCATTTAGGTAGTAATCTGCCTTCCTATTCTTGCCACCAAAGTGGATAACCACACATTTGTCCACATTAAATTGCATTTGAGGTGAGGTGCCAGATGACTGGAGGGTTGCTCATGTTGTCCCCTGTACAAAAAGGGTAGTAGGGATATTCCAGGTAACTACAGACCAATGAGCCTGATGTCAGTGGTGGGAAAATTGCTGGAGAAGGTATTGAGGGATAAAATCTATTTATATTTAGAAAAGAATGGGCTTATCAGTGATAGACATGGTTTTGTGCAGGGGAGATCGTACCTTACCAACTTAATAGAGTTCTTTGAGGAAGTGACCAAGTTGATAGATGAAGGAACTGCTGTAGATGTCATATACATGGACTTTAGTAAGGTGTTTGATCAGGTTCCCCATGGTAAACTAATGGAGAAAGTGAAGTCACATGGTGTGCAAGGTTTTCTAGCTAAGTGAATAAAGAACTGGTTGAGCAACAGGAGACAGAGAGTAGATGAAGGGAGTTTCTCGAAATGGAGAAAGGTGACCAGTGTGTTCCACAGGGATCAGTGCTGAGGCCACTGTTGTTTGTAATATACATAAATGATCTGGAAGATGGCATTGTTGGTCTGATCAGTACATTTGCAGAAGACACGAAGATTGGTGGAGTAGCAGAAAGCATAGGGGACTGTCAAAGAATACAGGAGAATATAGACAGATTGGAGAGTTGGGCAGAGAGTGGCAGATGGGGTTCAATCCAGGCAAATGTGAAGTGATGCAGTTTGGGAAGTTTAATTCTAGAGCAAACTATACTGTAAACGGAAGGGCCCTGGGAAAAGTTGATGAGCAGAGAGATCTGGGAGTTCAGGTCTACTGTCCCTTAAGGTGGCTGCACAGGTGGATAGAGTGGCCAGGAAGGCATATGGTATACTTACCTTCATCGGATGGGGTATTGAGCATAAGAGCTGGCAGGTCATGTTAAAATTGTACAAGACTTTGGTTCGGCTGCATTTAGAATACTATGTACAGTTCCGGTCGCCACGTTACCAAAAGGATGTGGACACTTTGGAGAGGATGCAGAGAAGGTTTATGAGGATGTTGCCTGGTATGGAAGGTGCTAGTTATTAAGAGAGGTTGAGTAGATTAGGATTGTTTTCATTAGAAAAAGAGAGATTGAGGGGGGAACCTGATTGAGGTCTACAAAATCATGAAGAGTATAGACAGGATAGATGGAGATAACCGTTTTCCTAGGGTGAGGGATTCAATAACAAGAGGTCATACGTTCAAGGTAAGAGGTGAAAAGTTTAAGGGGGATATACGCAGCAAGTACTTTCTACAGAGGGTGATAAGTGCCTGGAACGCATTGCCAGCAGAGGTAATAGAGGCAGACACGGTAGATTCATGTAAGGTGCATCTGGACAGATGCAGGAGTAGGTGGGGAGCAGAGGGATACAGATGTTTAGGAATTGGGCAACAGGTTTAGACAATGGATTTGGATGAACTCAAGCTTGGAGGGCAGAAGGGCCTGTTCCTGGGCTGTAAATTTTCTTTGTTCTTTATCTGCCATGTATCTGTCCACTCACCTAGCCTGTCCAAGTCACCCTGTATTCTCATAAATCCTCCTCACATTTCACCCTGCCACCGAGCTTTGTGTCATCAGCAAATTTGCGAAATTACTTTTAATACCTTCATCTATATCATTAATGTACATTATAAACAGCTGCATCCCAGCACTGAACCTTGTGGTACCCCATTGGTCACCGCCTGACATTTTGAAAGGGACCCGTTTATCACTACTCTTTGCTTCCTGTCAGCCAGCCAATTTTCAATCCAAGACAGTATTTTGTCCCCCATATCATGTCCCATAATTTTGTTCACTAATCTCCTATGTGGAACTTTACCAAAGGCTTTCTGAAAGTCCAGGTACATTACATCCTTTGGCTCTCCCTTGTCCATCTTCATAGTTACATCCTCAAAATATTCCAGAAGATTAGTCAAGCATGACTTCCCATTCGTAAATCCATGCTGACTCTGACCTATCCTGTTACTGCTATCCAAATTAGTCATAATTTCATCGTTAATAATCCAGCATCTTTCCCACCACTGACGTCAGGCTAACCGGTCTATAATTCCTTGTTTTCTCTCTCCCTCCTTTTTGAAAAGTGGGACAACATTAGCCACCCTCCAATCTGCAAGAACTGATTCTGAATCTATAGAACATTGGAAAATGATTACCAACGCATCCACGATTTCTAGAGCCACCTCCTTAAATACCCTGGGATGCAGATCATCATGTCTTGGGGACTTATCAGCTTTCAGACCTATCAGTCTGTCCAACACCATTTCCTGCCTAATATAAATTCCCTTCAGTTCATCCATTACCCTAGGTCCTTCAACCACAATTACATCTGGGAGATTGGATCTGTCTTCACATGGGAAGACCCGAGCAAAGTACCTATTAAACTCTTCTGCCATTTCCTTATTCCCCACAATAAATTCACCAGTTTCTGCCTTCAAGGGCCCTATTTTAGTCTTAACCATTTTTTTTCTTTTCACATACCCAAAAACCTTTTACTATCCTCCTTTATATTTTTGGCCAGTTTGCCTTCGGACCTATTTTTTCTCCGTGTATTATCTTTTTAGTTATCCTCTGTTGCTCTTTAAAAGTTTCCCAGTCCTCTGGCTTCCCGCTCATTTTTGCTATGTTATACTTCTCTTTTGTCTTTATACAGTCCTTAACTTCGCTCATCAGCCACAGCCGTCCCTGCCTCCCCTTAGGATCTTTCTTCCTCTTTGGAATGAACTGATCCTGCACCTTCTGCATTATATCCAGATATACCTGCCATTGGTGTTCCACTGACATCCCTGCTAGGGTTTGAACCATTGAACTTTGGCCAGCTGCTCCCTCAGAGCTCCATAGTTCCCTTTGTTCAACTGCAATACTGATACTTCTGATTCTCCCTCTAAAATTGCAGATTAAAATTTATCATATTATCTCATATTATCATATTATTACCTCCTAATGGTTCCTTTACTTCAAGGTCCTTGATCAAATCCGGTTCGTTGCACAACACCAGATCCAGAATTGTCTTCTCCGTGGTAGGCTCCAGTACAAACTGTTCTAAGAATCCATCTTGGAGGTACTCCAAAAACTCCCTTTCTTGGGGTCCAGTACCATCCTAATTCTCCCAGTTTACCTGCAAGTTGAAATCCCCTATAACAACTGAAGTAATACCCTTGCAACAGGCCAATTTCAACTCCTTATTCAACTTATACCCTACATCCAGACTACTGTTTGGGGGCCTGTAGATAACTCCCATTAGGCTATTTCTACCCTTAGAATTTCTCAGCTGTATCCATACTGACTTTACATCTCTTGATTCTCTGTCCCACTTTCAAGGAACTAAATATCAATCCTCACAAACAGTGCCACCCCACCCCCTCTGCCTATCAGTCTGTCCTTTCAATAGCATGTATAGCCTTGAATATTCATTTCCCAGACCCTGTCCACTTGAAACCATATGTCAGTTATCCCCACAGCATCGTACCTGCCAGTTTCCAACTGAGCCTCAAGCTCATCCTCCTTATTTCTTATGCTTTGTGCATTCATATATAATATTTTTAATTTGTTACTCCCCTCACCCTTCCTATCAATCCCTACTTCACTTGACCAGACTGTATGATCCCTTCTTGTGTTTTCTGCTCCTTTGTTCTGTTGTCTTTCTTAACTTCTCTTATTCTCACTTTCCCTTTAACTTCCTTCTTAAATTTCCAGTTTGTCCCCTCACCCCACTACTTAGTTTAAAGACATCTGTGTTGCAGTGGCAAACCTGCCTGCCAGAATGCTGGTCCCCCACCTATTAAGGTGCAGCCCATCCCTCTTGTATAACTTATCCTTACAGCAAAACCTCTCTGTTCCTGCCCTCTCCAGCCAAAGGAACTGGAAGCAAACTGGAAATAACCAACCTGGAAGTCCTGCTTTTTAGCCTTCTTCCGAGTTCTCTGAAGTCCCGCTGTAGAATGTCACTCCTCTTCTTCCCGACATCATTTGTGCTGACATGCACCACCACCTCTCGCTCTTCACCTTCGCCCTAGAGAATTCCCTACACTCTGTCGGCAACGTCCTGGATCCTGGCACCAGGAAGGCAACACACCATCCTTAAATCCCTCCGGTTGCCGCAGAAACCCCTTTCAGTCCCTCTCACGGTGGAGTGCCCTACTACCACGGCTCTGCATGATGTCTGACTCCTCGGCTCTACCTCCACACCAATTTTCGATTAGCAGACCTGTCTGCCTCTCAGACTGGCAGTGTCGTCTGTCACGACAGTTTCCAAGGAAGTCAACCTGTTCACGAGAGGTACTTCACCCAGGGTCTCTTTTACTTGAATGATCTCTACCTTCCTCATCGTCATCTCCCTTCTCTCTTCTGGTATGCTCGGTGGAATGACCTCGCTGAAGATCCTGTCCAGAACACATCTACTAAATACCACTCACTAACCTTCCCAACAGCCTCTGTGCTCTGACCTCACTTCCGCCCAGCTCCCACTGCTCTCTGCTGCAAAAAAGCCTGGTGCAGTCATATTCACAGGAAACATACCACTTAACCAAAGTCTCAGACTCATTCATCATCATTCTGTATTTATTCTAGATATTACAACATGTTTTCTGTGGTACCCCCACTTGCCACCTCACGTAAAGACTCAGTACTTCTCTATGTTGAACACCATTTTGAAGAAGCATTACATAATGGGTTCTTAAATAATCTGGAGTGGACTGAATTGGCTGAACACGAGCATATATGATACTGGGGACATCTGGAGGAGGCTGAGATGTTAAGGAGGGAATTCCAGGATTTTTACCCAGCAACAGTGAAGGGACGGTGATATATTTGCAAGTCAGGATGGTGAGTGGCCTGGAGGAGATCTTGCAGGTGGTGGTGTTCCCATATATCCGTTGCCCTTATCCTTCGAGATGGAAGTGGTCTTGGGTTTGGAAGGTGCGGATCGTTGGTGAATTTCTGCAGTGCATCTTGTGGATAGTACACACTGCTGCTACTGAGCATTGGTGGTGGGGGAGTGGATGCTTTTTTGTCCATGTGGAGACTAGATTGAGGTCAGAAACTGAGTGAGCCTGGAGAAACCCAAACTGGGTGTCACTAAGCAGGTTATTGTTGAGCAGGAGCTGTTTGATAGCACTGTTGATGACAACTTCCATCACTTTATTGATGATCAAGAGTAGACTGATGGGGCTGTAATTTGTCAGGTTGGGCTTCTACTGCTTTACTTTGTGCTGACAGGAAGGCAGTAAGTTTGGGAGCACATGTCTCCAGTTGCCAGAATGTTGTCAGGGCCCATACCCTTTGCACTATCCAATGCCTCTAACTGTTTCTCAATATCTTGTGGAGTGAAATGAACTGGCTGAAGACAGGTATCAGTAATGCTGGGGACTACTGGAGGGGGCGGAATTGAATCATCCACTTGGTACTTCTGACTGAAGACTGATGCAAATACTTCAGCCTTCTCTTTTGTACTGAAGTGCTGGGCTCTTCCATCTTTGCGGATGAAGATATTTGTGGGGCCTCCTCTTCCAGTAAGTTGTTTAATCATCCACCACATTCACGACTGGATGTGGAAGGGCTGCAGAGGTTAGATCTGATCTATTGGTTGTGGGACTGCTTAGTTCTGTCTCTCACTTGCTGCTTTATGCTGTTTGGTGCGTAAGTAGTCCTTTTTGGTAGTTTCTCCAAGTTGACACCTCATTTTTAGGTAAGTCTGGTGCTGCTCCTTGCATTCCCTCCTGCACTTTCCGTCGAACCTAGATTGATCCCATGGCTTGATGGTAATGGTTGTATGGGGGATATAAAGTCATAGAGATGTACAGCCCAGAAACAGACCATTCAGTCCAACTTGTCCATGTCAATCAGATATCCTAACCATTTGCCAGCACTTGATCCATGTCCGTCTAAAACCTTCCTATTCATATACCCGTACAGGTGCCTTTTAAATGTTGTAATTGTACCAGCCTCCACCACTTCCTCTGGCAGCTCATTCCATACATGCACCACCCTTTGCATGAAAATGTTGTCCCATAGTTCCTTTTCAAATTTTTTCCCTCTCACCTAAATCTATGCCCTCTAGTTCTGGACATCCCCACTCCAGTGAAAAGACCTTCTCTATTTACCCTATCCATGCCACTCATGATTTTATAAACCGCTGTAAGGTCACGCCTCAGCCTCTGACTCTCTAGGGAAATCAGCCCTATGCTGGGCCATGAGGTTACAGATTGTGCTGGAGTATAATTCTGCTGCTGTGAATGGCCCACAGCTTCTCGTGGATGCCCAGTCTTGAGTTGATACGTTTGTTCAAAGTCTGTCCCATTTAGCACAATGATAGTGCCACTCAACATGATAGAGGGTGTGCTCAATGTGTAGGCGGGACCTGATCTCCACAAGGACTGTGAAGTGGTTGCTCTTACCGATACTATCATGGACAGATGCATCTTCAGCCGGCAGATTGGTAAGGTTGAAGTGAAGTACATTTTTCCCCTCTTTTTGGTTCCCTCATGAACTGCCGCAGACTCAGTCCCATAGCAGCTATGGTCTTTAGGACCCGACCAGCTCAAATCAGTAGTACTGCTGCCGAACCACTCTTGGTGGTAGGTGATGAAATCTCCTACCTCTGAGTACATTTTGCACACTCAGAACACTCAGTATTGTTCAAGATGGAGGAGTACTGACTTATTCACTGAAGGAGAACAGTATATGTCAATCAGCAGGTTTCCTTGCTATTATTTAACCTGAAGCTATGAGACTCCATGGGGTCCAGAGTCAATGTTGAGGGCTCCCATGGCAGTTTCCCCTTGACTGGATACCACTGTGCCATCACCTCTGCTGCATCTATCCTGCCGTTGGGACAGCAAGTGTCCAAGGGTGGTGATGGTGATGATCCCAAAAGTATGACTATGCCAGGCTGTTCCTTGACTAGTCTGAGACAGGTCTCCCAATGTTGGCACAAATCCGCAGATGTCAGTAAGAAAGACTTTGCAGGGTCCACTGGGCTGTTTCTGCCATTGTCTTTTCTGATGCCCAGGTCAATGCCAGGTGGTCCGTCCAGTTTTATTTCTTTGCTGCAACTGCGTAGTGATTGATATAAGTGAGTGGCCATTTCAGAGGGCAGTTGAGAGTCAACCACATTGCTATGGATTTGGTGTCATGTGTAGGCCAGATGAGGTAAAGATGACAGATTTCCTTTCCTGAAGGACATTAATGTGCCAGATGGCTTTTTTTCTGACAATCGACTATGGCTTTACGATCATCAGTTGATTCTTAATTCCATATTTTTTATTTAATTCAAATTCCTCCATCTGCCATGGTATGATTTGAACCCAGAACATTAGCTGAGTTAGTTACATTTACTGTTATAATTTCTGGTGCCTACACCCATGCTAGGCAGTACAACGAGTTTGATTCTTTTTCTTCAAATTCATACAGGTTGGATACAACTGTATGGCTTGCTAGGCCATTTCAGAAGGCTTTTGAGAGTCAACTACAGTTGTGGGTCTCGTGTGTTACATATGGCAGAACATGTAAAGGGTGCAGATTTCCTTCACTAAAGAGCTTTAATCAAGCAATGGCTGCTTTTGACAATTGACCCTGGTTTCTTGATTATCATTCAATTAATAGTTTAATTATAGAATTTTGAATTGAATATAAATTCCATCAACTACCACGGTGAGATTCAAATTGGTCCCTCCAGGCCAGGAGCTTAAACCTCTCAATGGCTAGTTAAGTGATATTATCACTTTGCACCCCAATCAATATTCCTTTATTCGTTTATAACATTGGGAAAGAGGAATTGAATTGCAAGATCCTAACCAGTAACCCTGCTCTTATTTATTATGTTTTTTAGAATTTGAGTTTGAGTTTCCATGTTTTCGGACTATCTTTGTATATGAGCTCCCTCATAAATTGCTTTGATTGCCAAGAATTATTGTAACTTGTCTAGAGGGAACTTCCTTTTTTAAAAATGTTGGTTATTACATGTTATCAGGAAATGCTCTTTGTCATTTAACCTGCCCAGAGTAGAAATTCATTTAAAATCTTGAGATGGAGATAATGTAAAACAAAAGAACTGCAGATGATGGACATGAGAAACAAATTGCTGGAGAAGCTTAACAGGTCTGGCAGCATCTATGGAGAGAAAGTAGCATTAATGTTTCAGGTCCAGTGACCTTTCTTCAGAACAAATTGTAGCTTGGAAAAGGTTGGTATTTCTGCAGAAGTTAGGATGATGGGGAAGTAAACAAAAGGTGGAGATAGAGCCAAAGAGAGAAAAACACAGTTGGACAGACAAAGTACTGGATAAAAGTCAACCTGGGACAATAAATACCTTTGGATGCTAATGCAAGTCTTTTTCTGGAGAGAGCTCCCTCTGGAGGCAGCAGTAGCGATGGCATCGCAGCTTCACCATTGTCCAGAGTATGCCAGCAACTTGGGGCCTGGATCAGAGATTGAGCCCAATACGGCAAGAGTGAGGCCAATGCGGTGTTGAGAGAGATCTCCTGGCATCTATGTGGCAGTGAGAACAGGCAGCACGAGGACTCCCGGTGAAGCACCAATGCGGGGAGACCAGGTCAAAGCAGAGGAGATTGCATCCTTGTAGGGAGTGTGAGTCCAGCATGGCTAAGCACTTAAGAAAGGCTGTAATGTTGAACTTTTAACTTCATTTCTTTATTTTTCTACTTTATACTAAGAAGGCTGTAAAGTTTAATCTTTAACTTTGTTTCTATATTTTTCAACTCTGTACCTAAGATTTTGTACCTAGGTACTTTGGTACCCAAGGTGGCACCAAGAATGGCAGCTTTGTACTCTTGATACTGTGCTGAAGCCCAAAAATGTTTGAACTCGATATTGGATCTCCATGGGAGACTGATTAGCAAGGTTTGGTCTCACGGAATACAGAGAGAACTAGCCATTTGGATACAGAACTGGCTCAAAGGTAGAAGACAGAGGGTGGTGGTGGAGGGCTGTTGTTCAGACTGGAGGCCTGTGACCAGTGGAGTGCCACAAGGATCGGTGCTGGGCCCTCTACTTTTTGTCATTTACATAAATGATTTGGACGCGAGCATAAGAGGTACAGTTAGTAAGTTTGCAGATGACACCAATATTGGAAGTGTAGTAGACAGCGAAGAGGGCTACCTCAGATTACAACAGGATCTGGACCAGATGAGCCAATGGGCTGAGAAGTGGCAGATGGAGTTTAATTCAGATAAATGCGAGGTGCTGCATCTTAGGAAAGCAAATCTTAGCAGGACTTAAACACTTAATGGTAAGGTCTTAGGGAGTGTTGCTGAACAAAGAGACCTTGGAGTGCAGGTTCATAGCTCCTTGAAAGTGGAGTCACAAGTAGATAGGATAGTGAAGGCATTTGATATGCTTTCCTTTATTGGTCAGAGTATTGAGTACAGGAGTTAGGAGGTCATGTTGCGGCTGTACAGGACATTGGTTAGGCCACTG
>NC_057715.1:68517114-68524007 GCF_004010195.1 Chiloscyllium plagiosum | reverse complement strand
AGGTTTAGAGTGAGAGGGGAAAGATATAAAAGAGACCTAAGGGGCAACCTTTTCATGCAGAGGGTGGTACGTGTATGGAATGAGCTGCCAGAGGATGTGGTGGAGACTGATACAATTGCAACATTTGAGAGGCATTTGGATGGGTATATGAATAGGAAGGGTTTGGAGGGATATGGGCCGGGTGCTGGCAGGTGGGACTAGATTGGGTTGGGATATCTGATCGGCCTGGACGGGTTAGACCGAAGGGTCTGTTTCCATGCTGTACATCTCTACGACTATAAGTCTGCAGGGTTCTCAAGCAGAAAATGAGGTGTTGTTCTTTCAGCTTGCGCAGAGCCTGGATGAAGCACTGCAGCAAAGCAGAGACAGAGAAATTGGCCAGGGAACACGGTGGTGTATTGAAGTGACAGGCAACTGGAGGCTCAGGGTCTTTTTTGCAGACAGAATGAAGGTGCTCTGCAAAGTGGTCATCAAGCCTGCGTTTTGTTTCCCCAATGTAGAAGAGACTACATTGTGAGCAACGAATACAGTCGACTAGTTTGTGTGAAGTGCAGGTAAAGCACAGTTTAGCCTGGCAGGTATGTTTTGGCCCTTCGTTAGTGAGGTGGGAGGAAGTAAACAGACAGGTATTGCACTCTGATTGTGGGGGAATGTTGGGAGTGAAGGAGAAGTAGAGCAAGGTATCCCTGCAGAAGACTGACAATGGAGGGGAGTGAAATATATGCCTGGTGGTGACATCCCACTGGAGGTGGCAGAAATGGCGGCTAATGATCCTCTGGATGTGGATGCTGATGGGATGGTAGGTGAAGACTGTTGTCAGAGGGAAGAGAGGGAAGAGAGGGAGTGAGGGCCAAAGTGCAGAAGATGGGTCGGACCCGACTGAGGGCCTGTCAACCATGGTGCTGGAGAATCCTCGGTTGAGGAAGAGGGTGGACATTTTGGAGGCTCCCTTGAAGTTGGCATCATCAGGACAGATGTGACAAAGATGGAGGAACTGAGAGAATAGAAGAGTCTTTACAGGAAACAGGATGTGAGGATTCATCAGCAAGATAACGGAGAGCCAGTGGCATTTGTTGTGGATGTTGGTGGCCAGCCTATCCCCAGAAATGGAAACCGAGACCTCGCAGAAGGGAGGGGAGGAGTAAGAGATTGACCAGGTGAAGATGAGAGCAGGATGGTAATTGGAAGCGAAATTGATTAATTTTTCTAATTCAGGACGAGAGAGGGAGGTTGCATGGATTATGTCATTGCTATACTGGAAAAAGAGATGTTGGAGGAGCCTGGAGTAGGAATGGAACAAGGAATGTTCCATGTATCCCACAAAGAAACAGGTGTAACCGAGGCCCATGCAAGTACTCATGGCCACCCCTTGGACCTCAAGAAAGTAAGAGGAGTTAAAAAAGAAGTTGTTCAGAATGAAGATGAGCTCGGCCAGATGGATGAGGGTGGTGGTAGATGGGGATGGCTCAGGCCTTTTTTCTATGAAGAAGCAGAGAGACCTGAGACCATCCTGATGGCGGATGAATGTGTAAAGGGATTGCACATCCCTGGTAAAGAGGAGGTGGCTGGAGCCCGCAAACTAGAAATTCTGAAACTGATGCAAAGCGTCAGAGGAATTACAAATGTAAGTAGGAAGTGAGAAGGATAAATGTATTATTTTCTAATGGCAAGTCTATTTTCATTCAGTAACTAATACTGAAATTATTCCTATTTAAGAATTGCGGACATATTTTAATAAATTGAAAACCATTACTTTATGGCTAGCACACGTATTAAATGGCTATCAAAAAATGTCTCTTATCAGTATTCTAATAGCTTTATGAACACTCAAGTTGTGAATGAATAGATGCATTTTGGTATCAACCTTACCTATGATCATAAATAATTTGTCTAATCACAACCATTCTTAAAATGCAATGTATGCATTATTGTTGTTCCACAGCTTCCTGAATATTTAAGTTCCTTTTGGAAATAATTTATCTCTGTGCAATACCTTTCGGTAATTTGTAATTTCATTCACTGCTTTTTTTAAGTAATATTTTGTTTCCATCATAATTTGCAGATTCTTGTTAACCCAGAGCACAAATTTAATAATAACATACTATTTAAGAATGTGGTTTTGGTGGCCTGGGATCCTGCACCATACTCAGTAAACCTCCTTAAGGTAAGAACAACTGATGGAAATGTTTCTGCTATACTTGTGAACACTGCTTGTCCAGAAAGGCACAATGAAGTAAAGGGATTAGTGTGGCTAAGTGGTAGCACTTTTATTTTTGTGTTAGTTAATTACCAGTTCTAAATCCCAATCCAGGACTTTATTTTATAATCTAGGTTGATGCTCCATAAGAAAAAGGCATCTTTGGAAAGACCAATGTTAGCTGCTCATCCATAAACACCTTAGAAATGCATGGTCATTTCAGTGTGCTGTTAAGAATATGCCTCATTTCTGTGGTTCTTCAATCACATAGATCAGACTGCCTAAAATCCCCAGGATATTAGCCTGAAATATCTGCCTCCCTTCTTCATTTCAATGACGTTTCAAAGTGTGACGTTTTCCTCACTTTGCTAAGCTGCAATTGTCTATCTGGTCCAATGGAGGTAAAAGATCCTGCAGCATTACTTTAAAAAGAATTCCGTGCTCTCCTCAGAGAGCTCAAATGCTATGGTGGCTTAGTGAGTCACCCTCCTGTCTCAGACACAGAAGGCCCCAGATTCATGTTCTACTCTGGGAATAGTCATCATCAAAACAACCCAGCCATTGGTGTGAACATTGGTGTGTAGTGCCAGTTCTCAGCCTGGTTAAATGGGGAAGATTAGCAGCAGGAAGAACCACCTGCCAAATCTTAACACTTATGGTCGACATGAAGGCATTCAATTTGTACTGCAGCAACTGCCTGAAGGTCGGAAAAAGTCATAGGTGGAAGATTACTGTGTCTGCTCTGCCTTTTATATTTCAACCAAAACGAATGTAATTGGCCATTGATTACATTAATCTTTGAGATGCTGAGATGTATAGAAAGTATCTGCCTTTATTTTCTAGAGTAAAGATATATGTTTAGTAGATTGTATTATTTTTCTTAAATTTCTATAGTTATGTTTATTTTGTTTGTTGGAAACATGGAATTTTGTGGCTTTATTCTCTTTGTAAATACCTGAGATTTCACACACTGTCTACTGTAAACAAACTTTACTGGGCCCTAATCAGATCATTACATCAGGGTTGCCATTTCTTACTGTCACAGGTCTCAAATTCACACAATTTCAGTGGCACACTTGTAATACCATGCTCCATGTGCAACTTTTAATAGCTTCTCTCCCTCAACTGTAAGTAACTATAACAATCATCATATCGTGACAGCAAGATCCTCCCTTTATTCCATAATTTTCCTGATTAGTTTTGGATGGGGGGGCATTGATGATGGGGTTCTTGTTCAGAATTTGACCCTTTAAATTTACTACTGTCCAAAGTAGTAAAGCATTGGGGTCAACTATGAGCCAAAAACCTACAGTGAGTGTGGAACAGCCTTACAGCATTGGTTTCCCTGAATCAATTAGTGTCCAGAGGGTGGACTCAATAGGCAAGGAGGTATTGCCAGTGGACTCCCAGAACTGGTGCGCCAACAGAACATTCTCCATCTCCAAAAGAGATGAAGCCTACAGCTCAGGCAATAGTGAAAGACAGAGCCACCATTTTGAGGCAACCTCTGTCTGACTTTATAAACTTGTTAATTGAAAAAGGAAAGAACAATGCAGTCCCTCCTGAGGAGTTAGAACCCTGTCCACCGGATGGATGTCAGCAGCAACTGATCAGGCAGCTGAGAAGGATCTAGAATCTGCTCGGCTGCTGGTGGGTCACCTGTAGGCAGCCGAATAAGAAATTCCAGTTGGCCTCTACAATAGGCGTAGAACTATTCTTCACATTTGCCAGTGAGCACAGGACCAATTTACTCATCCTCTCATTGTCAGACAACCATTTCATACTAGGAAGCTATCTATTGAATATTTGCTCAACCACTACCAAAGCTGTAGACAGTATTCCAGGTGTGGTCTCATCAAAACCTTATACAATAAACAATTACAGCAAGATCTCTTTTATTCTGTAACGAAACAAAGAACAGCAGATGCTGGAGATCTGAAATAAAAACAGAAATTGCTGGAGAAACTCAGCAGGTCTGGCAGCATATGTGAGAAGAAAACAGAATTATGTTTTGAGTCCAGTGACACTTCATCAGAAGTTCTGATCCCACCTCTGCTATCACCCTCCTAGCCAACCAAATCTTCCTCTTCTCCCAGTCCCCAACTGGAAGGTATGTTGATGGAGAATAGCTTAACATAAATGGACAATGTAACAGAGTTGTGTTCTCTCACAGAGTGGTAAACTGTGTCTTTTGATAAATATTTTGAGTCTCTAAATAGAAATCAAATTGACTTCTTTTCTTCTGATGTTCATGTGAATATGAAGAATTATCACCACTTTAAACTCATCCACTTTTGGTATTATTATGCAAAAGTGAGTTACAGATGCATAGGACAGGTATAAATATTTGTTGATTTTACTGAACTATCTTAAAATATATGTACTTACTTTTGACAATTAACATAAGCAGCATCACAATTAGCTGATACTTGACCATCTAATCACATTTGGTCCACAAGACCAATAGAAATAGCTGGAGTTTTTCTGAATTCTAGATTTACTTAAAGTAATTGCTTTTGAAAATGATAAGAATTAAGAGAAACAATGTCAGAAAGAAACAAGACTCTTATGCTAAAGTATTGAAATTGAACATTTTGATCCTCTTTTAATGCACACACTCTTTCGCAGTGGTACAAGAAACCAGATTACAACCTGTTCCTGCCCTATTTGCGATATAGAAGAAAGAATCCTGACCAGCTCTTCTACATTCTTCATCCAAAGTTTGTCTGGCAGCTTTGGGATGTAATTCAGGAAAACACTCAGGAAACCATACAGCCAAACCCTCCCTCCTCTGGCTTCATTGGTAAGTCTGTCTGTTCTCTTTCTCAGTGATTCATATCACAGAACTGTACCACAAAGCATAAATAGGAGCTTTATTTGTTTCTTTATATGCTGGCATAGGGATTTGGGCACTATACAAAACCCCAAAGTAAAGAAAAATGTTGAAGAATAACCATATTGATAAAAATAACAATCAATTTGCATTCTAGATCAACGATGAGATTGATTAGACAATCAGCACTGCTACTTAACATTTCATTCATCAAGAAGTTGGTCTGTCTTTCCCATGGATGCTGGATCTTCTGTGGTCTTCTCTAACTTGCCTGAACCTGATCTCTTGAGTATGTCTAGTCCTAAAATTACTATGGCTGTACTAATGACTCCTATATGCTAGATTTTAACTGCCTGAATGATTCCTCAACAGCTAAATTGATTATATATTTTCTATTCACTCTCTGAAGGTAAATTATTTCACTTCTAGTAATCAGTTCATGCTAATCCACTCCAATGGTGGATTCCTATGGCAATCCTTCATCCAATGCTTTAGTGGCTAACCAAGCCTAATACTACAACCAATACTTTTTATGACAGCCCTTCAGTCTATGAGAAATATCCATTGACTCACAATGTCCTCTGCAGTTGCTAGCTTCTTGCAAATGTCCTATTTATGCAAATGGTCTCTCAACAAGTGTACTACTGCTAACACTCTCTCCAAACAATTTGTTACAGGACATTTGCTGTAACTTGGAAGATGCAAGGACCCCAATAATACACCTGTATTTTATGTCTTTATTGCAGGTTATTTGCAACAGTTAACAAAATGTGTTTCTGGGCCCATGCGTCTAACAACTTTTAACATAGATTTGCAATCCTTGGCCAAAGGGAATATTGCTCCTAGCATTGTCACAACAATCCAAAAATACTTTGTCTCTCTAAAGAACAGTTACTTAAGAAATGCCAGAGAAGATTTTAGCAGACTTGATGCTCCTAATAACTGTGAAACTAAGTTGTATTCTTGACCGAATGTACTGGAACAACTCATTCTCAGACTAGTTTCCAGAGCAGACAGGGTTGTAGCTTTAGCTTCTCTTTACTGCTAAGCCAGACTTGCTAGAACCCAAAATGTGGAAATATCAGTTCACCCCACCCACTCCAATCAACTTGGAAGGACAACTTGACTAATGAATGACTAGACCCCTCTCAGATTTCTGTGCACCTTCACTTTTTTAACTGCGGTAGTGCTCCTCTCCTGATTATATTTTTTTTTAAACCCCCCCCCACACTACCGCCTAACCGTGGTAGTGCTTATTTATTCCCCAGCAACCATGGTGTGTGTGTGTGTGTGTGCAGGTGTGAGACACAGTGAAAGACACAAAGTGCACGAATCTTTATTCAATTTCCACCACCGGGAAGATAGGAAAACACCCGGGTGGCCAGTGACAAACACTGCCCTTCACATCAAAGGGCAGTGCTGTGTGATCAAAACAGTCAAGGGAAGGGGAGGGACGAAATCAAAATAGAGTTGGAGGGAGAAATAATGCACTCCACTCCCTGCGGCACCTCTGTGCACCTTCACAACTGACTTACTACTAACTCTGATTGGTTGCATTGAACCTGCAGCACTGACCATGGTCCAATGCCTGGATTGGATAAAGTGAGAACTGCAGATGCTGGAGATCAGAGCTGAAAATGTGTTGCTGGAAAAGCGCAGCAGGTCAGGCAGCATCCAAGGAACAGGAGAATCGACATTTCGGGCATAAGCCCTTCTTCAGGAATAAGGAAAGTGTGTCCAGCTGGCTAAGATAAAAGGTAGGGAGGAGGGACTTGGGGGAGGGGCGTTAGGAATGCGATAGGTGGAAGGAGGTCAAGGTGAGGGTGGTAGGCCGGAGTGGGGTGGGGGCGGAGAGGTCAGGAA
>NC_057715.1:68491783-68515872 GCF_004010195.1 Chiloscyllium plagiosum | reverse complement strand
TCCTAACCTGCAATCTTCTTCCTGACCTCTCCGCCCCCACCCCACTCCGGCCTATCATCCTCACCTTGACCTCTTTCCACCTATTGCATTTCCAACGCCCCTCCCCCAAGTCCCTCCTCCCTACCTTTTATTTTAGCCTGCTGGACACTTTCCTCATTCCTGAATTAGGGCTCATGCCCGAAATGTCAATTCTCCTGCTCCTTGGATGCTGCCAGACCTGCTGCGCTTTTCCAGCAACATTTTCACCAATGCCTGGATTGTAAGGATACAGACCTCCTGACCCTGAGCACTTGAATATACAGATATCATTCAAAGATCTGTTTATTCAATATTCCGGGCTGACTGGTTAAGTTGTTCAAGAAATTGGTTCACAATCAGTACAGGGGGTCTAACCCACTCAACATCAAGCAGGAGGGATTATCAGGGGTCCAGTGTTGTGGAAGGGAAGAAAGGAAATTAATAGTGGGAGAATAGAGGCAAAATGCTGAGATGCAGAGAAGATCTTAATTATTAAGTCAGGGGCAGCAGACAACAGAACATGAGTGGATAAAGGGGCATGGGAGGAGTGTCAGTGATGAGCGACACCCTGGTTTCTGTTAGGGGACAGAGGCACATTCACCTAGATATGCAGATGCAAACTCCGATAGATGGTTGGATGGGGTCTCGTGGAGGTGCGACTCCCAGAAAGTTAACAGGGAGGGCTACAGGTCAGGAGATACTTGCATTTGGGGCTTCACCTACACACAAAATGAAGACTGGAGCACACCATCTAAGGAACAGTTGTTGTTACCTTCCATTGTCCAGCAAATAACATGTGTACAATAGAAATGAAAGTGGCTGTGATCACACCTGGAGTGGCTAGGATAAGTACTGCCATCCAGGAGGGACAGGTCAGAAAATTATAGCTTTGTAGGACTTTTAAAAGGGAAACACCAGCAGGGAAACCCCCATACAGTGAAACTGAGCTCAGCAATCTCTATGACCTTTAAGTACAGAGGAATCTCAATTATCCAAAGGACACGGGCAGGAAGTATTTCTTTTGGTTACTTGAATTCCAGAAAATCAAATACCAGATAACAGTTTAGTCAAGCATTGCAATTTTGCTGGATAATCCACTATTCAGGTAATCAAATGCTGGATAAGAGAGGTATCTCTGTATTAGTTGACTCAGCATGGTAGACTCCTTGAGCCAAGCCCTCCAGACCACCTCATGCTGGTTAAAGGCTGAACACTAATCTTTGTAAGTCAATAGCAAATCGCAGCCTGAAAAAAAAAGGGAGAGCTTGGTTGCTGAGGTTGCAGCAAAACTACAAGTCATCCATTGCCTACACAAGGACTTTACACACCTTGGTCCATGGAATATTATCCAGGGGTAAGGACAAACTGTTTCAGTATCTTGCCTGGCCACATACCAAGAGTTGATAGGGATAAGGTGAATATATATTTACAGAGGCAATACTGTGCCATCAATGTGCCCTCATGGAGTTGCTTCTCTTCCACTACATTTCAGGATTGCCCCAGTGCCCGCAGCTGGTGTGGTTGGAGCCTAGCCTGTGTAGGAGCACAATGACCTTGGAATTTTGGTCGAATGACCCCAGGGCCTTTGTATCTGGAGGGGATCAGACATGCTGGGTGCATCCTGCCCACAGGAAGCTACATTCCCCTTGGAGGGAATCTCCACAGGGCTAAGTGTAGCAGGCAGGTTAGAGATAGAAGATCTGCCACCTCTGAAGTGTCATCAATGGAGATTTCTGGGATGACTACATTTGGTTTCTCAAACTGGCACTGACTGCCCTATCTCCTGGTGAGGAAGGGGCATCTGGAGCAAGCACTGGGATACCCAATCAAAAGCAAATTCTTCCAGCAACAGCAACTGGTAGATTCAGTGTGCCTCAGATGAGAGAAACATAGTTGGCAGTGAGGTGACTTCAGAACGACAATGCAAGAAAACTCAAGAGAAACCCTCCATGAGACTTGAAAAATGACACTTTGCCAAAATATGGTAAGATTCAGCCCAATATTGCAGACATAGTGGAATATCAATTTACCAGATGGTGCCAGGGAAGGGAACCTCACATTACATAGAGAAACTGGAGATACTGGAGCAATTTCCATTGAGACGGGGGAAATAAAGAGGAAATTAAAATGGAGATTTTAAAGTTACAATGCATGTTAACAGAATGAAGAGGAAAAAACAAATCAATCTTTGCAAAGTTCTTTGATTGTGAAGTCAGTGATAAGGAGTATCTATAATGTACAGAGATATGAACAAATATATAGTGTTTCATATTTTGGATTCAAAGTGTGTAATACTATGATGGTATCCCTAAACGTACAAAACTCTGGTGCAGCCACATTTGGAGTATTGCATACAGTTTTGGTCACCGCAGAGGTCTCTGAGCAAATGCAGCTTTAATATTAATTGATTTACACTCCTAGGCATTTGTTGCTAACAAAGAAAAGATCATTTTCAAATTTGCTTTTCCTGCCATTAGTGAATATATTTGCATATTTTTATTCCACGGTTTTTCTTGAAAACTTTGTGTAACTAACTTCAGCCTAATAAATCCACCTTTTCTATATATTATCTATCTATCTACTGAGGAGCTGGATGCCCCCTATCTGGTAACTCTTTGTGCAGCCCAAATTCACTCCAACTTTGTAATTATTGCTGTTTGGCATCTTTTATTCACTTCTTTTTTACTTTGTTCATGACCATAAGACTTCACGATTAAAAGAGTATCTGCTCCTAGTGGTTTTCCTGATTTTTAGTCTCTATCATTCCTCCCTGTTGGCCTTCTGGCTCTCAGTTAATTACAGGTTGCCATCCTGAAAATGCATCTTTGTTTGCTATTGGCCAATCTATTCATGCTAGTATACTGCACCCAACACCATGGACTCTTATCTTAAGTAGCCTTATACATTCTATCTTATTGGCACCTTTTACAAATCCAAATATATGAAGTCTACTGGCTTCCCTTTATTTGTCCTGCTTCACCTCAGAATTTTATAAACTTGTACATGATATGATTTCCCCTTTGTAAAGATATGCTGACTATTTGACTATTTAATGTATTTCTAAGTGCTCTATTACATCCTTTAGAAAAAAAAACTTCAACATTTCCCAATGATGGGTGTTAAACTAACTGACCTATAGTCGCCCTTTTTTGCCTCCTTCTCTTTTTGAAAAAGGGTATTACGTTGGAAAAGTTCCAGATGATTGGAAAACTGCCAATGTGAATGAATTTTCAGTGGCCTGAATTATCATGAACTTCCCTGGAATGAAAATTTACTTTTACATGGGAGGATTCATTCCTTTAAATTTTAATTACTGTCAAAGATATTCTTCAAGATATGCAAACTAATTTGATTTTCACTTTTTCTTTTAACAACAAAGTCCAGGTCATTACAGTAGAATAAATGCAGATTTGTGTTTTGGAACTCTGGACACCCATTTACCTTCAAAAACCTGACAACAAAATTATACACAGTAGAAAGGAAATAATAACTTTACAAAACAAAAAATTAACAATTCTTGTAGATTTTAACTTCACAAATTGTATTAGATTACAAAATAATTTCAGGATTTTAAGGTGAAATATAACCTCATAAAATTTTAAGACTTAAAATGGAGTACAAACATTTTAGAGAAGTATATAATGAGATAAGTGGTAAATGAACACATTCTGAAACAGTAAATCTATTTACTCCTTGGTAATGTTTGTCTGTAATATTTACGAAATATATTCATTAACATCAATTCATTCCATAAACTGTATTCCATAAACAGTTCTTTGTGGAAAAAACTCCTGACAAATATGCCACAATACTAATCAAAGCTTTTCTTGTTATGTTATACAACACACACACTAATGACATCACAAAGTAACTACTATGTTCAATTATCTCAAATCAATGAGAAAGATTATAACCAGCCTACGTGGTCCAGTCAGAGATTGTGGATAGTTTTTTAAAATAAAGTACTTACTCCACCTCCATCTGAAGTCCCAATTTACTCTAGACACTGGGATAAACTTTAATTGCTTAAAAGTGATTTTGGTGGAAAATTGACTGCCATTATTGACTACCACCCAATATTAATTAAATGATTGATCCCTACTTCTGACAATGCAGCATTTCTTTAACACAGATGAAAACATGTACTATACACTGTTTTGCTAGTCTTCATTAGGAATCTGCCGCTGGTGCTGACTGACAATTCTGTCAAGTTGTGGAGGTACCTTCACATTATTCCATGTCATGCACCATGTTTGCCCTGCATTAAATTGCAACCCACAACCCACATATGTCATTTCATTGGAAAGAACCAAAGTTGAATGTTCAGCTGGTAATCACTGGTGATAAATTCTCAAAGCTCAAAGATTGACTCGAAAATTGATGACAGTAAATACGTTATAGGATATATTTAAAGGTATAGTCTTCACAGAAGAATTGAACTTTTTAAAAAAATTTCTTTGCACAATGCTTTTATGATGACATATCTTTAGAAATGTTTGCTCCCATATAGTAATCTTTAAAATTATCAAAAACTAACATTGGAACTATAAGTTGCTAATAATTATGGTTCACTGATAAACCAAACAAGTAAATCTTACTCTCCCAATCAATCAACTTGGGAAAGTTAATAGATGTAATATTTCTACTTTAAAACTGCAAGCTGACTTACAAAATAAGTTATATTTATAAGATCCTGAATTTTAAGATAAGAGTACAGCAATCCTACTGTATTCAGAAATAAAAATGATTCTAAGATGCTATATTGCTATAAGAATCATTGTGCTTCCAAATTTCTATGTGGAAAGGATTTATATAATTCTTATTTTCTATTAAAAGGTTTAGAAGTCTACCATTCATTCAGTGTGTCCAGATCTTAAGACTTTTTTTTTGAATAGCAGTGTTATTGGATCAGTGTAGGCTTGAAGTAGTGGATGCTGAGTTGGGTTTATAGCAGAGAAGATTGAGAAGACAATTAGAAAGGGAGAAGAAACAACTACAAAATTGAAATAATCTATAAACAAAAAAAAAATCAATGATAGTAGAAATCAGTGTTACAGCTGTATTATCATTTAACAGATCTGAATCCTGAGATACCCTGATATGCAATTCCATAATCATACATTGGACAAATATATCACAAATTATGTTGTACACATTTGGAAAGGGCTAACATATAATACTTGCAATAAAAAAAAGTCTTTCAACTCTTGAGAACCAAACAACTAAGGAATGCTGTGCTTTCTTCAAGGCAGAGGAATTACTCCATCCTGCTAGATACCACAGCCCAAACCTCAGTGGTTGGGCCACATCTGCAGAATCTGAATCATTCAGTGGAGGAATTGCCCCTCCATGAGGATTGCTTGGCAGTTATGGCCTTTTCAAAATTGAAAATTTATCTTTACAGAGTAATCTTTAGAGAGTAATTAATGGTGCTCCCACTTTACAGAAAATGAATAGTTCATTTATGGTTGGTGGAAGACCTTTTATTGCCTTCCCTGCCTTAGGAGACGGTCTACCAGTCTTAATTGTAAAGGAAACATGCTTTCAATCCTCAAACTGGCTATCCCTACAAAGATCTGACAAAGGTGTAATGAGGGATTGACACCTGAAAATTCTCCCAGTACCAAGGGTCTGATTCCAAAACTAAAGAACCAGCTCCTGGTCCTCTGGAATAGATATGGGACAGTGATATACTCTGTCAGTCTCTCTCCCCAGTGGGTTTAATAGGAGGGTCATGTGGTAAGGGAGGATTAACATCATTGTAATATCTCACTTCTAAATTGAAACTTCAGTCACTTGTGTCAGAGACTGCATCAGCATTTTTAAAGTGTCAGGGAAAGTCATTATTGCATCATATAAAGTAACCTATCAACTTGAGGGCAATAACATGAGAAATAAAAAGAAATGAAAAATTATTTGTTTCTTTCTTGTATCATACAAACTCTTGTATAAGCTGGACTTTTGTCTAAAATCTGTATATGTTCAGAGCTTGCATTAAAACTGAGCTATTTTAGGCTAAAATATCCAAATGAGGCCTAGGCTTCTGAGAAGCACTTAGGATTATAATTAAAACTTTAATGAACGCACCGAAAATTCATGAGATAATATGTAAAATAAATATGCTGCTGTGGAATATTTATGTATGTATTTAAATCCTTAGTTACTTTAGTTACTCAAAGAAATTGTATTGGAAACATTTCAGATATTTTCAATAAATGTGCTGTCTGGTGGTAAGAGCATGAATGATAGAGTCACAGATCATGACATTACTGGGGAGGTTCTCTTTATGAGTGATGGGAATAATCAGGCTTAAATGCTTAAAATGCTATTCGGAACGGTCACTGAGTGTTTAAATGAAGAGTTGACATTTTGTCCTGAATTTAATATTTAGGTTGACGGTGTAATCAAAGTGTAATTTTCAATGTTTTTCTGATGGGCTTGATAAATGTTTTCCAGGAATCCTTATCATGATGTCGTTGTGTGACAATGTCAATATCTACGAGTATATCCCTTCCATCAGACAGACAGATCTCTGTCACTACCATGAGCGATACTATGATGCTGCCTGTACCTTGGGTGCCTACCACCCTTTGCTTTATGAGAAACTTTTGGTACAACGCATGAATAAAGGAATGGAAGCAGACTTATATACAAAAGGAAAGGTTATTCTGCCTGGCTTTGGTACCATGAAATGTTCTGGAGAATAATGAACTTTGTGCTGCTGGCTAAGTACTGCAATACAGAATGTGATAGTATGGCAAAGCCTGAAAGATACTTGAAATGACAAGTTAGGACAAATTTCAGGGTAAAGGCAAGCTAATGAGCCATTAACAACAAAACAATCCTACTGCATCATCATGAAGCTTTTGTACCTCACGTATATTGCAACACATTATTCTTAAGCAAGTAAAGTCAAATTTCAGATTAAGACCACAGACTTAAAGAACTTCCATTTCCTCCTGTGCCAATACTAACAGTTGTTTGAATAGGGCCTGTATGCTTTAATAAAAATGGTGGTTAGTTTTGCTGTAACACTGCTTAAGTTATATTGTCAGCAATTACATTTCTTATTTAAGCTCAGTGGCAATTACCATCAGAAGTTAAGTTTTGCTTTGTGGATTACTTTGCAGCGAGTAGCAGTCTCTTTTGGCAAACATGTGTCTCCTCAAGTTCACTATAAATGGCAGGAACATAGAATTTAGTAAAATATGTGGCTGAGTTGTTTGTGATTTATTCACATTTCTGCTCAGCTGATAACAGTTTAGTTTTGATAGTCTAAATAGAAACCTAGTTAACATTCAAACAAAAAACACCAATATAAATGTAAAAATATAAAAAATATGCAGAGGAATATTTAAATATTGTGCCAGCAAATGTATGGAACTAATATTGTTGAATTTTTAAGTACCATGGCTTTACTAAATTTCATTATTTCCTCTTGAGCGCCAATGTTTTGAATAATTTGCTGTGTGAACTTAAATCTCCTTGTTACTCTGAATGTAACTTTTTACTGTTGCTGCAGCTCATTAAAACCTACAGCACATCAAGCCAAAGTCCCTTGCCAAACATAAGAGTGAGTTGGAGTTCTGAATACCTCACCATTATGGGATGTTATTCAAACCTATAACAGCCACTCAAGTTACAATCCTCAGCTATGTTCCATGATGGGCTGGAGTAGGTTGGGGCTTCTGGGATTCCAGTGGAAGGCAAACATTTCTTCGGTGAAATGAGAAACTGGTGAACTAATAACTGACTTTGTCTGATCCTGTTTATATTCTAAGAAGTGTCACTATAGATGCCTCAGCAGACCTATAGGAAGTTTTGTAGGAAACGTTAACCACTTTACTAAAGAGGTGCAAAATGTTTCCTCAACATATTGCAATTATGAACCTTTAAGTCTTACATATATCCTAGTTGATGCTCTGCAATCACAAAGCTGATAAAATCTAATTATTAAGACTTTGTCTCACTGAAGAAGCTTTAGGTGAATCTGCATCCAATATCCTGATCGGAAAACCCTATTTATATTTTGACAGCGGTGATAAATTCCACCACAATAATTGAGACAAGCCACAACATTCTAAAACAACCAACAGCATTCTAAATAAATCAACCCATATCATTTGAAAAAATTCATCATACGCTATTGTACAAAGTTAGAGATCATTTAAAAATTCAGGATTTGAATTCAGAACAACCTCTTTGCTAAAAATCATTCAATCAATCAGTTCTTTCACTAACCATATCCTGGCTGTGCAATAAATGATTATGAAATCTGTCCATTAGGTTTTGAGATATATAGTGTACAGTCAAATAGCTTGATAAACAAGGATGGAAAACTTACCTCTGCCCTCTGATGTAACTAAAATGCCATTAAATGTGAGTATTCCCTCTGCCCTCCATCAGTGGTGTAGCATAAACTGGAAATATATAGCCAAAAACAGCCATTTGTTATTTGGTTTCAGAATTAAGGTCTAAATATTTAATAATTAATAATTAATAACTTAATACCATGACAGCAAAAAAAAGATCCTATTGCATTATAGGATATACCTTTAGCACAAGATTAGTTGAAAAACTAACTTTTACTGGATAAATTAGTTGCTTCTGGGGATTAAAAGTTACCGTATTCCTACTTCCTCACTAATGAATTGGAAAAGAAATTGGACACCAGGTAAACTGGGCTGCTGATTCACCATGAGCTCATTCCACACTACTGGTAAAGATCCATTTCATCTCTTAGGAACTTGGTTTGTAATCAAATAATTTTTTTAATGCCAGGTTACACTTCGACATTATGCCCTCTTATCCTTATTAAATATAATGATTGGAACTTACCTTTGGCTTGAACATAAAAGGGGTCAAGATAAGCCACCAAAGCAAATTTCTAATCTGTCTGTAAATGTTCCTTTTCACATCCAGTCCAAGTTTTGGCATTATCCATGGAATGTGTATCTGTCATGATATAGCAGCATGCAATGTGCTGTCGTTTTAAATTTTGCCCAGAAATGTTAGTTTATATGGGACACCATTTATGCCTGCATAATGTGGAACCTGGTTTATCATTTGAAATCTGTTTTGAGAATATATTTTTATTAAACAATTAAGATAAGTTATTAGAATTAAAACATGCACATAGCATGGAAAGTTTACAACTGAGAGTCAGTCTTGGGATACAGCCAGATGTAATTTAGGTTAATCTGGAGGTCCAACGCAGAGAAAAGCAAAAAATGGGAAGGTTAAAATATAATTTTTGTGAGGGCACAATGTTCTTTCAGGTTCCATAACAATAATTTTTTTTCAGACCATGGGTTATGGGCTATGAAGCAAGGGGCTGGCAAAATAGAGGGGAGTCAGGTGACAACAGCTCCTTGTGCAGACTCATTGCCAAAGTCTTTTCCCAACAGGAGAACCAGTTGCAGAGAAACTGCATATTCCAAGGAGGCAGGAAGCCAATTTGTTTACATAAAGGCCTTACAGGCCAGTTTACAGAGTACCAGGCATTTTGTAGAGCCTGGCCTTGGAAGGTCACTACCTAAATGGAAGCAGCTTCCCTGCAGCTGCTTAAGGGGGTTATTGGAGCAGCAGGCTACATTGCCCAAAGAGGGCGCTGGAAAACTGAATAGTTTCAGTCTGAGTAAAGGTACTCTAATGTCTGACTACAAAGCACACACTTGATGGGTAAGCTGCCTCCTAAGCTGCATATACAGACCACCAGTTAGTTGCTTTGTCCAGAAAAACCAACAGGCAGGAGAGAAAGCTCAAGCAGCTGAAATGTTGCTACCTTTCATTTACCATCAATGACTGTCCTTTGATTAAAGGTCTACACAGGGTCAGAACAGATGCAGTCCTACTTTCAGCTGCCTGAAAAGCTGCAGAGATTTACCTATTCAGACTTTGTTCAAGTATAATTTATATACTTTGCATGTGTCAGGTGGATTTACATACGTTCATCAGGATCCCAATTGCCTTAAAAGGAACACCTCATATCCCTACTAACCTAGCAGTGCCAACTCATGCTTCCCACCCACCAGCTTCTGAATTACAATCTGTGCCAACTCACCCAGTATCACCACAGACATACATCAGGATCCATGCTGATATTTAGAAAATCAGGTTTGATTTATAAATTCACTATTAAAAGAAATTCTGAATCAATCCTATTTACTGCAACTAAGTTTATTCAATAGCAACCTTCATAAGAACAATAAAAATACTTTATAAGCACTTGGAGCTGCCAATCAAACTGTGAACTGACAGTAAACCCACTGTGATGGAAGGTTGAGAGATCAGTCATGCAGCACAAATTTTTAGTAGTGGCCATCAAGCTTATGTCAACAGAACAAAAAATTGTTTGCACTGCAAGCAGCTTTTTATCCAAAAAAGTTGGATTTAATTTGCCAGCTTGACAGATTCAATTAATTTGACAGTTCCCTAGATAGCTTGATAGTTCCAAGGAGCGTTTCCACTTTTTATACATATTCCTGTCTATTGTTAGCCACCAAGAGACTTGATGTCTCCTAAAGGGCACTTTATTGCTCTACCTTTTGTAGGTATCAAATGATATTATACCTCTCCTAATAACTGACAGCTTTACAACTTTGCCTAGAAAGTGTAAAACCAACAAGTCATGTTGTATATACCACAGTGAAAATGGTGATGCAGGATTTGAGGGCAAGATTTCCAGAATCAGGTTTCCATGACCATGTTGGTGAAATCACATACTCTCTCAACCTTTACGAAAATTCATGCCAGAATTGGTCACAGTGGTACTAGCCATAGGTGTATTATTGTAACCAATCGTACTACAAAAAACCCACAATTTTATCTTATGGTTCATTCTCAGAAATTGCATTGTAATTGCTGAAGAGTTGTTCAGTCAAATTCTTAACTACTATTCACTAGAGTAAAAAAACAAGCCTGACATTTGTGCCTACAGTGAACGAGTGAAAAAAACTTCCAAGGCTATCTGAAAATCAGACTGTGCATTTGCATATGCTATGAAGATGTTATTATTCTTAGTAATATATGTCTTCTGTTGCTGTACTGATAGAAATGCTTATTTATGCATTTACACTACTGTTTGACCAAAGGTTTGACTTGGAGACTTCTATGATTGTTATTTCAAGATATCTCTTCTTCATTTCAGCTGCTATTTTCTGCAATGCATTCATTTTATTCTCTTTTATAAAACTAATGTATAAACATGACTACTGGCAAAATTAGTGGATATAATCTTAATACATGCATATGAAATCATTTAAATCAGAATCACACAGCGTGGAAACAGGCCCTTCAGTCCAATTAGTCCACACCAACCATGTTCCCCAAACTAAACTAGTCCCAACTGTTTGCATTTGGCCCATATACCTCCAAATGTTTCCTATTCATGTACTTATTCAAATGTCTTATAAACATTGTAACTGTACCTGCATCCACCACTTCCTCTGGCAGTTCATTCCACATACGAACCACTCTGTATAAAAAAAAAAGTTACCCCTCATGTCCTGTTTAAATCTTTCTGCTCTCACCTTAAAATTATGCCCCCTAGTTTTGAACTCCCATATTTTAAGCTAAATAAGTGACAGAGGAATTACCTATGAAACCAATAAGCATTTGCTCACTGGCAATGTCAACAGTAATAGTCAAATGAGCAATATTACTAAATTTCAATAAAGAAACTACAGCACCAGACGTTTCCAGCTTGCCAACCAATAGATTTTCATAAAGAAAAAAATAGATCAGCAGTAAGAAAAATAATATTTCTTGCAAGAGAACTTGCTTACACTATGAAACCCCTTAATTACAAAATGAGAGCAGTCATGAACATCATTTTGAACTTTAGAAGAAAGTGAGGACTGCAGATGCTGGAGATCAGAGCTGAAAAGTGTTGCTGGAAAAGTGCAGCAGGTCAGGCAGCATCCAAGGAGCAGGAGAATCGACCGAAACGTCGATTCTCCTGCTCCTTGGATGCTGCCTGACCTGCTGCACTTTTCCAGCAACACTTTTCAGCCATCATTTTGAACTTAACCAATTAATATTTGTACAGTGCAAATTTAAACTATCAAAGGTAATTTCAGATATTCCCTTTCTAAGTGGGTATACTTGAAATCTTATGACATCAATTAAAATATAAAGTTTGAGATTCTGCCATCAGATGGCCAGTATTCAAATGTTAACTTAATATGAATTTATTTGTTTAAGAATATACAGACTGTTTAACGTTACACATAGAGTCTTCCAATTTGTGACAGTGATGACAGTTCTGGACTGAATCATCCATTTTAAGAAAAACCTGTGGGTTAAAAAAGTTAATTGATGTAATTGCAGCAATTCACTCATACAGATGCTGGTATGGAACTGAGAAAGAATACTTCTGTGTTTGAGTATTTTTATGTAACTTTATTTAAAATTCAAATTTTCCATGATCCACTCAGCTCAACATATAGTAACTTCTGATGATTTTCTTAAAGATCTTATTACTATTTAAATGTTTTGCATTGTGAATTGTACAAAGAAAAAAAAACTTAAACCACAGACCTTTTTAAAATAATTGATGTAATAATTATGTTTGGTGCAAAAACAGACTAACATTTTCCAATCATCTGAAATTTTCACAAACTGTTTAATTTATTGAATTGTTTTTCCAGCTTTTTATGAGCTTGCATTCCACTGAATTAGCGATTAGCAACTGGAGCCATGCTTATGTATAAACATTGATTTTTTTTTAGATTTTGGTTTTATATATTTTATATGTATAACATACTGAATATAACTTGTTGTAAATAAACATTTTTATCCTTATCCAACTGTCTATTGAATATATTTTAAAAGCCAGAGATTAATGCAATAACATGGAATAATTTGAAGGTCCGTAATCATGTGTTCTGAGATAGCAACGTTTTTTTCTTTTTACTGAGCAAAACAGATTAGCACCAGGGCAGCAAGGGCAGGGAATTTACTATAATATTTTAAAAGTTAAACA
The DNA here is from genome assembly GCF_004010195.1 of Chiloscyllium plagiosum. Classification (NCBI taxonomy): domain Eukaryota; kingdom Metazoa; phylum Chordata; class Chondrichthyes; order Orectolobiformes; family Hemiscylliidae; genus Chiloscyllium; species Chiloscyllium plagiosum. The sequence goes on along the minus strand of NC_057715.1, from coordinate 68,502,869 downwards.
CTAGTCTTTTCAACAACGTGCAAGGAATTTGCAACGGGACTGAGAGAGACTATCAAATTTTGCCATTATTACTCCATTGAAACTGATAGCAATTTCCGGAGTTGGTGTATGTACACAATTACACAGAAATCAACAATTTGTGTCAGTGAGTTCACACTTCTGTCTACATTGCAATTCTAAGACAGCTTGATATAATCAGTGGAAAAGAATTAATAGATGAGACTGTCCACTTCTATACAGTTAGTCTAAATGTTAAACCATAATAGCAGCATCTGGAACTTAAGTTCAATAAATAAAAATCAGGCTCAGTAAAGCTGACTGTCAAATTATCATCAATTATAGTGATCAAAAGAGTTGGATTTTTTGCACTAACTGGTCTTTAAGGAATGAAATCTGACATCCTTAACTGGTATGTATAAATGTGAGTACAGATTCACAACAATTGAGTTTACGTTTAACTCTTGGCTAAATGTTGGCCTTGCCAATGACACCCATTCGCCCTCAAAGACATTTGAAAAAAAACTTGAGAAAGTTACACTTTGATGGGTGGGAGGTGTAACTGGATCTTTAATGGTGTACTAATTGAAATAACAGAATAACACAAGGGCAATGGCACAAAGGAGGCCAGTTGGCCAAACATGCCCACACTGACTTGTTAAAGGAGCATTACCTAATGCCAAACACCTGGCTTTTCTTTATGCTGTTGCACGTTACTTGTATACAAATAATCATCCAATGTCCTCTTTAATGCCTCCATCACATCTCCAGAAAATGCATTCCATGACTACTCACTGAATGAAACATGTTTTTCACACTTCTATAGATCACTGTCCCTTTTATGAGTAAGAACAGTTTCTCCCAATCTACTCTATCAAACCCTCCCAGATCTCCTCTCAGCATTTTTCTCTCTAAAGAGAACAATCCTAATATTTTCAATCTTTACCTATGCTCTCTTGTAGTGACACTCAATCTGGGTCCCTCAAACCCAGGCTAAAGCTTCAGAAGAACCCAGAGCAGATTTGGCCACTAGGTGTGCAGTGTGTAGGTCCACCAGTATCTGAACATACCCTGACACTCTTGATCCAAACTCCCAGCCATGGGCAATTAGCTCCACTGCCATGATTTTATTTTCTTTATTCTTTCACAAGTAGTAAATGTCACTGTTGCTCATTCCTAATTTCCCTTCAACTGTTGTTGAAGGTTGTTATGCTGTTTCAGAGGACAGTTTACATTTAAAAAAAATCCAGCACTTGCTGTGGGTCTGAAGTCGGATTGAGGCCACAACAGACTAGACTGACAGCTATTTTTCCCTAACATCAGAAAACAGCATGGGTTTTCCACATTTGATGATATTTCCAACAGAATGGATCCCAAAAAGTCAACCTGATGTGTAAATGTCATTTTTATGGCAACTCCTGCAACCAAGCCAGTGACAAACATACTGCCTTGCATTCCTTTAGACTCAACCAGGAACATTGAGAGGGAGATGTGCATGTTTGGGCTGTCCAAAAACTCCAAACATTCAGTCCAGGCTTGTCCCCATGCTAAGAGTATCAATGCAACACAGAAGGCAGTGGTTATGAATGCTAAGTGCAAATTCTTTGTTGTTGTGGCTATCTGATGCTGGGAGAGGCATCTGTATCTGTATCCCATTGGTCAGCCATCACCCAGCTCAAGTCAGGTAGGCATTCAGTTTTAAAAGTGCCGACCTACCAGGGTACATCTGTCACACTGGGTGTTGGAGTTTACAGTCTCTGCTCAACAAGTGGGCTGAATCCGTCGTACAAGATAAAACGAACAAAAACACCAAGAGAAGATGCCAACTCTAACTGAATAACTGGAACACCAGGGCTATGTGCACAGAGCACTTGTCACTCTCTAACAACATGTACAAGACAGCTTTGATCAATATTGACCTACCCCTCCCCCTACCCTGTCCCTGTGATCTTACATTTAGCATGGCTAATCCACTTATCCTGCACATCCCTTCTGAAGTAGTATATTGAAGAATGAACTATGGATTGGGGTATTTTAGATCTAGTATTATGGAATGAGAAAGGACTGATTATTAACCTTGCTGTAAAGGAGCTATTAGGAAATAGTAACCAAAATATGATAGAACTTCACATTAAAATTGAATCTGATGCAGTTAATTCTGAAACTGCAGTCTTAAATCTGAACAAAGGAAATGGTAAAGCTATGAGGGGTGAGTAGGAAGCTCCCAGAAATTCTATCAACCAAGCGTCTTGTGAAATTCAAGAACTGAAAGGAATTTGTAGTAGTAAAGAGATAATATTTGAAAAGGTAACTTGATTCAAAGTTGATAAATCTCTTGTACCAAATGAGTGACATCCCAGTGGTGGCTGGAGTTGCAGGATGTGGCTGTAGATTTAAGAGATGCATTGGCATTTATCTTTTAAAATTTCATCGAATCTGGAAAGATTCCTGCAGACAGGAAAGTAGCAAGTAAAAACCTACTACTTAGGAAGAGGAAGAATGGAGAACTACTGACCTGTTAGTTGGCATCAGCAGTAATGAAAAGTGAAAATAAATTATTAAGGACTGTTAGAAAATGATGGCAAAATTGGACAGTCAACATAGATCAAAGAAAAGAAAAATATGTTTGACAAATGTATTGGAGTTTTGAGGACATTGTATTAATTGGTTCTCCTTTACTTATGCTATAAGTAGAGTATTTGGTTATCAGCAGGTTTTTGATCAGGCACAACACGAGATTTGTAAGCAAAATCAAGGCACCAGGGATTGTGCATAATATCATTGTATGAAATGAGAACTCATTTACAGACAGAAAGCAGACAGTAGGAATGAACAGGTCATTCTCAGGATGACAGGCTGTTACCGGTAACGTACCACAAGGATCAGTGCTAAGGCCACAACAGTTCACAATTTCCAAGTGACAAATCTAGTAAGAATATAACTCATGAAGCTACAAGATGATAAAATTGTGCTAACTTTAATTGTATGCTTATTTAAGAACATCATGCTTTGTCAAGAACTAAACACTGAACAAACTTTATTCCAGGCTTACCTGCGTTTTCATGAGGATGTACATATGATTGTAGACAGTGCTGTATTTTGCCGGAATGGCTGGCAGTATACTGGCTTCTGGGATGGAAATGTGTTGCTGGAAAAGCGCAGCAGGTCAGGCAGCATCTAGGGAACAGGAGAATCGACGTTTCGGGCATTAGCCCTTCTTCAGGAAGGGCTAATGCCCGAAACTTCTGGCTTCTGGAGCTATCAAGATGAGATGTCACTAATTGCAATTAGTGACAAAACCCTAAACAGCATTCAGCAAAGCAAAAAGCAGATCACTGTAGCAATCACCATAACAAGCACACAGAATTCCCTTTGACAGGTAGTGGTCCTTTTGATCTTGCTAACCTATTCAGATAAAAATTGAAAATACATACTTGGTATAGAATCTCTACAATCCATCCACAAGCTGTTACAGTATTTATAAATAATGTAAGACATTTTAATTCTTTCACCACCAGCTTATTTAAGTGCAACAAAACATTATTACAAAGACTTATGAATCCAGTTTTGCTTCAAAGGGTCTTCAGGACTGACTTACTGTTCTGTGATTTAAAGCTTTGTATGTAAATATATATTACATAATTTTAGTACAATTTGTGCAATTGAAATATTGCTGCAAAATGCCTGAGTTAATCAACCAAGCAACTAACACCCTTCCAACAAATTAGGGACAGATGCGAAAGAGGGATAAAGATAGATGAGAAATGTTTTTATTTATTATCTTAAAGCAGATGGCCCTTGAGAGCTAGGCCTAGATATCTTGTAACGTCCATTTTTGGCCATCTTTCTCACCAAGTGCCAGCAGCGTATGCTCAAATGTGGAGGTCTCAGAGTTTCAGCCTTGGATCACCATCATGTAAGTAGCAAAGCAGCAGGTTGCTGCACAGGTTCACATGGTAATTTTCAGTGTAATGATTGGGTAAGATCAGGGCTGTCTAGAGGAATGTTTAGGCCTCAGTGTCTGGTTGGAAAGTTTGGGAGATGATCTTGGGGAGGAGGAAGGGCAAGGTCACTGAGTGCAATTGTATGCCAGTCAGGGTGAGGGATCAATTTCATGATGATCTGAAGGACTTTTGGGAGTAGTTGGAAGGAGTTAAGAGATTGGAACTAACAATGGGATTCAAAGAGCTCTAGTGGTTAAAGTCATGAGTAACATCCGAGTTCTTGGAATGAGGGGCAAATCATTAGGGGCAGTAATTAGCTTTTCAAAATACTATGCTGTTTAGTGTTGGTAAGGCAATCTACCTTGGTGTGGAGGTGACTAAAGTTGCAAGAGGGAACAATAGCAGGTTTGAGGCATCCTTGTCTGCATATGTTTATGGATTAAACATGCTTTGAGCATGATTAAATAAAACCTCTTGCTTTGCCCTTATTAAAATAGCAGAAACTGCAGACAGCTGAATGGAGGCCATTGGGTACAGATTTTATTTTGGAAACAAATCAGCACAAGAGTTACTGAGCCAAATTTCTCTCTCAAGTGTCTTTGATTTAGAAAGAAATACTCTTCATCAGCATTAATTTCTGTATCAGAGAGTATTAGATTCAGTAAATGAATAGGTGATAAAACTACGCTAAACCATGCCTCATAAGGATTCAAGCTGAGATAGTACAAACCAGAATAATGTTATAAAAAGACAGAGACAAAAGCTGTACTAAAACAAAGGAAACAGAGGTTCAGAATAGATTAAGGTTTGCAAAAGAATGAGGCACTCTGTCCAACAATACAAAAGGTAATAACATCCCAGAAGAAAGGGCAATTTAAAAGCTGCAGCAGATAGCCTGAACAAAGCTGGAAATACTGGGAGCAATTATAGTCACAATTGATTCTCTGTTCAGGAAAATTGTTAGTGATTGCTTTGGAGTGATAATATCTTCAGGATGGTGAGCTATCTATTTGAAATAAAGGCAGTATGCCTTAAATAAAGGTTAGACTGGCTATCAAAGGAGTCAGAGCTGAAAATTTGTTGCTGGAAAAGCGCAGCAGGTCAGGCAGCATCCAAGGAGCAGGAGAATCGACGTTTCAGGCACGAGCCCTTCTTCAGGAATGATCTCCAGCATCTGCAGTCCTCACTTTCTCCTATCAAAGGAGTCAGAAAAGGACTTAATGACAAATCTGTATTTAAATAAATTCCTGGACACAGTATTTGTTTTTCTTTTATGCAGTGTGTAAAATGTCAGCAGCTAGAGTTGATTCAATAGAGTACTATTATCTAGTTATTGTATTTAGTTCAGATGTGTGACTCTTTAGAACATAGTATGACTTTATAAATCCTGTCAGTCATAGAATGCAGAAAAGGGCCTTTGACCCATTGAGTCTGCACCAACAATAACTACCACTAAAGACACACTAATCCCAATTTCCTGCATGTGTCTTACATATTTGAAAAATGTGCTTCATACTCCCCCCACATTTTCAGTACATTGGTTATGTACGTAACAAACAATAAGGTCTCAGTACTGATCCTTGTGGCAAACTGCTGAACACCATCCTCCAATCATTTGAACAGCCTTCTACTACCACACTGTTTTTACTAAGCCTGCTTCTGATCCATCTCTCCAACTTTCCCTGATTTCCTTGTGCTTCCCTGTCGTTTCCCATGCAGTAACTTGTCAAAAGCTTTGCAAAAACCCATATAAACTACATCAACTGAGTTTCCCTCATCTGCATATCTTGCATTATCTCATGTGGATTTAGGAGTAGGTCATTGGGCACTTTAAGTATTCAATAAAATTCACTTTCCTGTCTGCTCTTTATAACCACTTCCTCCTCATTTTATGTGAAAATACTTCATATTTCAAATGAATAAACCATTTTGTTTTACATTTAACAGTATTATTTATGTGTCACTATTCGGAACGAATATCCTGTGGTCCAGACCTCACATCTCAAAGTGCTGCTCCCGGGCATCCATTTGTGATTGTTATTCCTGCTGAAGGTGACTGACAGCTATTTCAGAAATCCTGCAAATGTCAGATCTCCATACAAACAAGAAGTCCAGTCTACAGTGTGCAATCATGGCAGCAGCTACTGTGGTGTAGGGAGTACTGTGGGGGAGGTATTTCACAACTGAATCATACCAGACATGAAATGTTAACTCTTTCTTTCTTTCTCCAGAGCTGCCACCTGATATGTTCTGTTTCTCTACTGCTCTGTGTTTGTTTCAGATTTCCAGCAACTGTAGTATTTTGCCTATATCAGACCAGCTAAGGTCATATTGAAGTGATGGAGCAGACTCAATGGGCTGAATTGTCTACTGCTACTACATCTTGTGATTAAGCTAATAAAATTTGAGATGATTCATTTGGGGTGGATGAATAGGGACGCTACTTATTCCTTGGAAAGTAGGCAACTAACCATATTGGAGGACAAAAGGGATAGGTTAGTTACTTAATAAAGCAACAAGAGTTGATAAGTCCATGAATTCTCAAGAATATAACACATGCAGGGAAGCATTATTAACGTTATATTAAACCCTGGTTATATTACACTTGCAATAGTGTACACAATTTTCAAAATCTTTATACTAATTATCATATTAACATTTATATTAATAGTGTTCTCAAAGTTTGAGCTACAACTGTGGGAAATTGCAGAAGACCTAAACCAAATGAATTTACGTGTTGACGTAGATAGCAGTGAATGGCATTGTCTTAATAAGGTTTATTTTCCAGGATCAGTTTGGATGGATTTATCAATAGTAAGTTATAGAAATTTGGTTTACTGCTTCATCATTGTCCATGATGAGACAGCAAATGCAGGAGTCCCTCAGGAGCAAAAATTGAAGCAGTCGCAAGGTGGTTGTTTTGAAAGTGATTGTTTTTTAAAAACGATAGGTGTGAATTGTATTTTACCTTGAACATACTCTTCTTCTTCACTCATGTAGAACAGCATCAGGCTGTTCATTAATCTGTGTAAGATAAATGAGAAGGAATAAATAATAAATTATAACACAATGGAATTGAATTCAGTAAAATCAAGATTTTCTTGACTGAGGCATTTCAATAGCAGTTAACTTAACAGATGAAGTACTTAAATCATTGAAGGCTAACTTTTAATCATTTCATTGTGTATCACAACACCAGGTTATAGTCCAACAGATTTAATTGGAAGCACTAGCTTTCGGAGCACTGCTCCTTCGTCAGGTGGTTGATGAAGCAGCGTCGCTCCGAAAGCTAGTGCTTCCAATTAAACCTGTTGGACTATAAGTAGGTGTTGAGATTTTTAACTTTGTACACCCCAGTCCAACACTGGCATCTCCAAATCAATATTCTTCAAGGTTTTCAATGAGTGGTCATCTACATTATTCATCCCAGCCAAAAGTATTTTAAGAATAATTTGTATTCTTTCTCCCCAGTGCTGTTGCAGAAGGGTATAATGATCTGAAAAAGCTTAATTCTGAGGAGTGCAAAGCACTACCAAATCTGATGTAGTATGGGCTCAAGTGAGAGAACAGCTTTAAATCTTAAAGGACCAAGACAGAGCATTGAAGACTCCCTCGTTGTCTTAGTAATAATTACTGTTATACTTATGTAACTTGTAATTAGCTGTTATCATGCAATAAACTACATCTGGTTTGAAGAAGTGGTTCTTCTGATTAGGCCATCAAAAGGATTTCCTCAACCACAAAGGGCCTATGTGACCTCTAGAGCCCTAGAGAATGGTGGCAACATATCTACATGATGGATCTTACACCATGCTGAGCTGTGGAGAGAAGTCACCATACAACATGGTGCCAATCGTCACCCAAAATTTGCCTTGTCTTTACTCCATCTTACCAATGATGCACATGCAAAAGTGTGCAGATGTAGCTTTAAGAAGACTGCTTGCACAAACTGAGATAAAAATGAGAAACCCATGGGAAGATTTTACAAAGCAGAGTCAAAACTGGATGATAAAATGTATTTTAGACCTTATGAGGGACATAGTGGTAAGTAAGCTGAAAACTCCATAGAGCTGGAATGTGAGCCACACATGGCCAATTGCAGGTTGCATTGAGTGGCAGTGATCTGTGACAGCAATCCCATGTCAAGGTTCAGTTGGTGAGCAAATGGACATTGGAATCTTTGCGATTAAAGTTAGAATTCCTGGTAGGCAAGCAAATAACATTACAAAAACAGTACACTTACAGGCTACAACAGCTAAAAAGTGAGAAAAATACTTGCAGCTCATATTGAGCATTGTGGCCACAGTGAATACCATGAGGTGTGGCTACAGTAAAGGAAATTGAAGGGTCACAAAACAAGTTTAAAAAGACTTCACATACTCAGGGATGTGGTGAATCCAGAATTAAATGAGAAAGGGGCAATCTAAAAGCCATGCGGACAATATTTAATGGAAAAGTAAATTAGGAGACAATTTTGACTACAGAAAAGGTGGGAGATTGATTACGGTCCATTGAGTCTGTTCTGCTGTACATTGAGGTCATGGCTTATCTGAAAATACTAAGCTCCACTTTCCTGCTTCTCCCATAGCTCTTGATTCCTCACAGATTAAGAATCTCAGATTTGAATATACTTAACAACCCAGCTTCTACAGCCCCCTGGAGTAAAGATTCCACAGATTCACTATCCTTAGAGAGGAAATTCCTTCTCATCTCTGCCTTAAATGGGTGATTGTTACCCTGAGGTTATGTTCTCTGGTCCTGGTCTTTCCCACAAGTGAATCAACATCTCAGCATCTATCCTGTTAAGTCCCCTAAGAATGGTACAAGATTGAAAAAAGTCACCATTCTTCTAAACTCCAGTGAGTTCCCAAGCCCAACATATTAAACCTCTACTCATAAGAAAATCCCTTCATACCCAGGATAAACAAAATGAAACTGCCCCAGACTGCCTCAAATGCCAATCTTTCTTTAGATAAGGGGGACAGAAACTGTTCAATTTTCCAATTGTGGTCTGACTAGTGCCTTAGAGTTTTAACTAGATCTCTTGTCTTTATACTCCATTCCCTTTAAAGATAAGGCTGTAATTCCATTTGTAGTTTCTCTTACCTCCTGAAATAAGCTAGCTTTTGTGGTATTTGCATTAGGATTCAGATTCTTCTGTGCTGTAGCCTTCAACTCCTCTATTCTTCTTATAAAGTGCATAACCTCACATTTTCCCACATTATATTCCAGCTACCAAGTGTTTTCCCAGTTTTTGTCATCCTCACCACATGCCTTCCCACCTATTTTTAGGTGTTAACTGCACACTTGGATTTAATTTATTCCTTCTCTGCAATAAGTTGTGTTTGCCGCTGGCTGAAGATCTAAAGAGAATTTTCATCGGAACAAAATCAGATCCTTCCAGAAGATCTGGGATTATATATACAAATCACACATTAGGAAACAATTAACAGCTAGTCAATAATCAATAACAAAGTTCAGGATTTATCTCCTTTTTCTTTGGAGGCCTTCTGCTCCTTTGTTCCAAAACAAGCTACCCTCAAAGTTTGACCGTAAAGATAAGCAGGTTAGTTATTTTATCCTGAGTATCAAGAGATCCATCAATAGCAGTACAGCATGGCAAGGATGGGTAGAACGAGACAGAAGATGAAGAGGACATTCTGTTCCTGGTATAGGCTTTCCAGTAAGCAGAGCAAGCAATTCCTGTCTGTTCAGGGCCATTGGCATTCCAGTCAAGCAGCAGGGGCACAGTTCAGAGAAATAGGGTAACAACGACTGCCAACCATGCTTTCCAATAAATAGTAGCATGCTTCGTACACTTAGTTATTCTACAACTCTGGTCATAGCTGGGGAAGCATAGTGACATAACAGAGACTACACTTCAAAAGAAGAAGAAGATTTATTGTTAAATAGCAATAGCATTATCCATACTGATTCAGAAGGCATACTGTTTCATGACAGGGTGTTCGCTACAAAAATCAGAAGTGTGATATTTGATTCAGAAAATGCAGCAGGTAGTAAAGGTGATATTTACAAGAATCATACCACAGCTTTTGATGCAGAGCTACGTGTACAGGAAGATTTAAAACAACAAAATCCAAATGAAAACAAAATCAATAAATACGTCTAAAAGGAAGAAAGAATAACAATCCTGAGTCAAGATTGAACAGAAAGATGACTCATCAAGTCCATGCTGGTTTTCAGAATAGCAATCTAGACAGTCTTATTTTGCCAGCTCCGTAGCTCTGCATGCTATTTCCCTCAATTTCTATTAACCTTATAGGCAACAAATTCCACATTTTTGCTACTCACCCTGTAAAAACATTGATTCTCACATTCTTCATGTTACTCCTGTCCAAGATCTTAAATCCATGTCCACTGGTCTTTATACCATTAGTTAATACCTTGTCTGAACCTGGCATTATCTAATACACCATTATCATGTCCCCCATCAATCTGCTTTGCTCCAAGGAGAACAAAGTTCTCCAGTGTAATTTTGTAGGTAAAATTCTCTCATTTGCCAAGATGGGAAATTTACTCTGCACCATCTCCAGGACCTTCAGAACCTTCCTAGTGTGGTGACCAGAATGGGACGCAGTACTCTCATTGCCTTATTCTCATATACTCTTATTTTAAATCCATAGAATCCCTACAGTGTGGAAGCAGGCCATTCAGCCAATTGCATCCACACTGACACTCTAAAGAGCAGCCAAACCTAGACCCACCCCAATACCCTATTCCTACATTTCCCAGGGTTAACCCATCTAACCTACACATCCTTAGATACTACAGCTAATCCATCCAATTTGCATATCTGTGGATTGTGGGAGGTAACAGAGCAGCTAGAGGAAACCCACACAGGCATAGGGAGAATGTACAAGCTCCACACAGTCTGTCGCCAGAGGCTGGAATTGAACCCAGGTCCCTGGCACCATGAGGCAGCAGTGCTAACCACAGCCATTGTGCCACCCACATCCCCCTCAATTTATGTGGCCGAGTTGTCCCTTGAAGAATTCAGAGGATATGCATCATAAACTACCTTCATTAAATATATCCTTTCTGTCTCCTAACATCCAAGGAGCCCTTGCTTTGAATCCTGTGCCTCTCTCTTTTGCTCACATATACTTAGCCTGCACCTGAAATCT
>NC_057715.1:68449381-68491283 GCF_004010195.1 Chiloscyllium plagiosum | reverse complement strand
TTAAAATAATTAGGGCAATGCTGCACAAAAATGGCAAACTAAGGCAACATGGTATAAATGTATGAAACTCTCACTCATTATTACCATCTGCTTTCATTTTTACATTTTAAACTCTGATAACATGAATCTGTAGTTAGATTCCACGGTTTCTGTATTTTGAATTACATTACTAAAACATTTTTCACTATGATACTGGAATTACAAGTTAATATCAAAAGGTTTTAACAGGCTGGTAAATAATTAGAATTACCTGTATGCTACACAATATAAATTTGGTGTATAGAATTACACGTTTCTAATTATTCTGTGGTGATCATGTTTATTTATAGTTTAAAATAATAAAAGATACAGGAATGTTCAAATTGTAATTTTAATTCTGTCAGTCCAAGATATTTTGTTCATTTTCTGCGTACCTCTGATTTCCACATATTTTAAAACAGTGGTTAATGACACAGGAACGGTGGGATAACTGTATACACGCTGACTGAGCAGCATGCACACACACAATTCTTGGCCCTGAACTTTGTTGTATCATATGCAAAAGGTGGCACCATGCATGTGTACAGAACAGACGTGACATAAAATGGGAATTGATAGGGCTGGAGGAAGAACATAGATAAGGCTGTGGGGTGTTTGGGGTGGGGCACAATGGAATGGATGGGCCCATATAAAGATGGCATCAGAGATTAAAGACTATATTTAGAGCCTATTGTCAGGAATGTCCTAATGATGGGACAGAGGAAATCTCTTCTTATTACTATTTTAATTATTAGATCGATAGGATTCAATCTTTTTGAATTGATATATAGATTTGAGGTGAGAGGACTATGTAGTTGATGAAAGAAATTTATAAACCACAAATCAGAAACTATGCTTCCAGCCTATGTTTCAAATTTTAGAGAGAAACTGATCACAGCAGGAGTAGCAAAAAAGTATTGGAAGTATTGGAAGTGTACATAACAAACAATGATAATAGGAGCAAATAAAAAAAGTCAAATTTTGTGATTGCGTTACTAGAGTGAGATTCATTAAAAGAAACATTTCGAATTCCTCCATTGGATGCATCATAAAGATACTCTATTGATTATTGTTAAGTAAATGCAGAAGCAAAATCAAACTCGGAGTCTATTCGAAGATTGTGGGGCCTCATTGAAAGAATTGAGGTGCACAATTCAACACCAAAATTGTCCCGTTAAGACAGTATTGACCTATAGAGTGAAAGAAACTTTAGCTTTGGTAACACTGGACTTCAATGCAAAGTTATGCCATTTAGAATGTTGTGGCTGCTGTAAATATAGCTTCCTTTATTAAAGGTCTCAAGGTTCTGCATCTGCAAACAGATCTGCAGGTCTATGTTTATCCTCCAACCTAAAAGTGGGGGGAGGCAGTCTTTCCATTTCTACCTCAACCTCACTCATCTTAATGTTGTTTTTCCACAGAGTGCCACCCTGTCTAAGCATAAGTGAGGAGCCATTGATGGGAGTATATCTGCAATGGTGGAGGATGATGTTGGAACCGCTATCATAGATTCTGAAGATGCTTCTGATGACAAAAACTCTGGCGCTCTCCTCTTTGATAGACAGTGTCCAAGACAAAAAGAAGAAAAATCATAAGAACTAGTTTATATCAGCCTCTCCAATGGTGATGCTTCCTAATGGGGCAGAGATTTTGACAAGCATAGGATGGAGAGAAATGTATCGGAGACCTTTATCTCCAGATCATAAGACTTTTTAAATCCTCTCCTCCACTTGTGTCAATTGCTTCATCACTACTTGTTCCTAAAGGAACAACCTGGCAATTTCCATCACTCCCTGCTCCCTCGTAATCATATTAGCAAGCTCAGGCACTATTCCTTTCATGCAAGTGAGCTCCCTGGAAATGAGCCTTCTTCTCCTGCAAGAGTAAAATTACAAGACATAGGCTCTGCTGACTTCTCTGCTGTATCAGTGGCTCATTTAAATAGGAAGCTACATGTGTTATTGCTACAAGTCTTGGCATTACTGATGTCAGGAATTACCCTGTGTACATATCACTCCCAAGTTCAGAAGCATTGTGTGCTCTCAAGCTGCTCAGGTGTGTACCTGCTGGAAGTTGTAATATCTTTTCAACATGACACGTTGATCTCACCTCATTGGAGTGTCAGGGGTGGCACACTGGCTCAGTGGCTAGCACTGCTGCCTCACAGCACCTGTGACACAGATTCAATTCCACCCATGGGTGATTTTTGTGTTCAGTTTCCTCCCACAGTCTAAAGAGGTTCGGTGGGTTGGCAGTGCATAATTGCCCATAGTGTTCAGGATGTGTAACTTAGGTGGATTAACCATGGGTCATGTAAAGTTATAGGGATAAGGTTAGGATCTGGGTGGGATACTCTTCATAGGGTCAATGTGGACCCGAAAGGCCAAATGGCCCGCATCCACACTGTAGAGATTCTATGATTCCTTTATGAAAAAGGTAAATAAGCCATTTGAAGAACTGCACTCAGTCTCTCAGCAACAATCCCACTGACAACAATTTTAAATATCTAAATAAAAGAAGTTATAACAGGGAATACAGAGGAACCTTGATGATCCAGCATTTGACTTTCCAAATATTGGATTATCTGGAGAGTTCACAAGGTCCTGATGTTTAGCTAAATTATGTTATTCGGCATTCGATTATCCTGAATTCAATTAACAGAACGAAATACTCCCCGCCTGTATCCTTTGGATAATCGAGGTTCCTCTGTATTACAGAAAGATGATGGTCAATAGGCAGTGGAAAACATTTGAAAAGTTAGACGTTCCCATGGAGGAACTGCAGCAATTGTTCATTCCTGTCAGCCACAAAACAAAATAGGGATGGTTCCTGACCGTGACTAACAAGGGAAGTTAGGACAATATTAGATTCAATGAAGGGGCATGCAAATTGGCTAAAACAATAGCAGTCCTAAGGATTGGGAGCAGGTATAGATTTCAGCAAAAAATTTAAAGGGATTGACTAAGTTGGGGGCATAAAATATGAGAGAGTAAAGAACAAACTGTAAAAACTTCTGGAAGTATTTGGAAGGAAAACAATTAATTAAGCCAAATATAGATCCTTACAGTCAGAAACAGGGGAACTTATGATAGGGAAGAGAGAAAGGGCAGACCAATTAAGTACATAATTTGGTTCTTTCTTAAAAAAAGGACACAAACAACATCACAAAAGAGTTGGGAAATACAGAGTACAGCGAGAGGGAGATTCTGAAAAAAAAAATCAGCATTACAAGAGAAATGGTGTTGGGGAACTTGATATTAAAGTCTCATAAATCCCCAAGGCCTGATAAGCAACATCCCAGAGTACATAAAGAAGTGGCCCTAGAAATAATGGATAATTTGGTTGTCATGTTTCAAGATTCCATAGAGCCTGCAACTGTTCCTGTGAATCAGAAATTAGTTAATATAACCCTACAACTTAAAAAAAGGCAGAGAGAGAAAACAAAAAATTGACTAGTTGGCCTGACAGGAGGAGAGTGGAAAATGCTAGAATCCATTTATAAAAGATTTAATAGCAGAGCACTTGAAAAGCAGTGACAGGATTGGATAGAGTCAGTATGAACTTATGAAACAGAAATCATGCTTGACAAATCTACTGGACATTTGAGGTTTATGTTTGGGAGAGATAAAGAGCAGTTTTGAGTTCTATGTTTAGCAACACAATCAATCTTTATTCAAAGCTCTTATCACACATGCAGGAGAGACCAGAAGCTACTCCAAATCTGGCGTTCACATGGGATCCAGTTGCCCTCTTAATTATGGCTCAGATTGGAGCAGCCAATTTAACCCTAATTTCCTCAGCTGAATACAACATTTTTATATACCTGCATTACAAAGACTGCATGCAACATTGATGTTATTGTTCCTTTCTCCCCCCCCCCAATCTTCACATCCAATCCGGTAAAACTCCTGATCAATGATGGATGTCCCTAAGGACAGTTTTAGGTTCCCCATGATCTCATGATGTTTACCAGACATTATTATTAGGCCTTGGGATCCCACATTAATTTACGTTCCAATGTTAAAGGTTACACTCTTTTTCAGACACTTCTCAAACTTGCTTATCTTCAAGGACTCATTGCTATCTTTATCAAATTCTGTTACTCATCTTATATTTTCTACTACTCGAATACAAAAATATGCTAATTCCTACCAATTGCTATAAAATTCATAATATCAGCTCTAATATAAAGACATACGGTTGCACCTCATGTTAGAATTCTTTAACCATCGGGTTGAGCGCAGCTTCTATCCCACCTGAACTTACATGGTTGGGTAAACACTGGCCCTCTATCTTGCAGGCTGCAGTATAGCTCATTCTATCGCATATTGTTGTTCAAGATTAACTTTACTGACCCTACTCTAAATATTTCTACATTCACTTTCTAACCTAGTAAGACTTTTATTCCATTAATAAGACTGAAACTCAAATCATTTTCAATGAATTTGTCTCAACTCCTAGGGTTTTACAAGACATAATCTCATCTTTTTTTTAAACTAATAGTTTGTCTGTTATTCTTCCAATTTTTAAGCATTTCTTAATCTTTAGTTTTTGCTAAACTACAAACTTTAGGCTGTCTGTTCCCAGACATCTCTTAGACGGTCTCTAACAAACATCTGCAGCTGTTGTTTGTACAGAACTTCCCATATGTTAATTTGTATGTTTTTTTTGTTCAAAATAGAACCTGTTGCCTTGGATTGCTTCAAAACCCCCATTGTGTCAACTTACGATCTCACTTTAATGCTGGACCAGGCAAGTTAATTTTGTTATTGCAACTAAAAAGCTCCACTATATTTATGCCAGAAAGCAGCCATATTGTGCCACCCCTGACCATGGACTGCCCCAACAGTACCTAATAGAGTTGATAAGGGGGGGGGGGGGGGGGGGGGGGAGTGGATGTGGCTTACTTCAACTTTCAGAAGGCTTTCGATATGGTCCCACTTGAGATTAATAGCAAAATTAAAGATTACGGGATTGGGGGTAGTGTAAGGACATGGATAGAGAACTGGTTGGCAGACAGGAAACAAAGTAGAAATAAATGGGTCTTTTTCCTGGTGGCAAGCAGTGATGAGTAGGGTACTGCAGGAACCACTGCTTGGACCACGGGTTTTCACAATATATAATGATTTTGGTGAGGGAACTAAAGGTAATATTTCCAAGTTTGTAGATGACACAAAGTTGCTGGGAAGGTGAATTGTGAGGAAAATACAGAGATGCTTCAATGTCATTTGGATAAGTAGAGTGAGTGGGAAAGTGCATGGCACATGAAGTATAATATGGATAAATGTGGAGTTTTCCACTTTGGCAGCAAAAACAGATAGATTATTACCTGAATGATGATAGGTTGGGAAAGCAGGAGATGCAACAAGACCTAGGTGTCATCTGTCCCAGTTGCTGAAAGTAGCCATGCAGGTGGTCAGGAAGGCAAATGATAATTTGACCTTCACAGCAAGAGTATTCAAATACAGGAGCAGGAATGTCTTGCTGCAATCAATCCACATGTAATATTGCATGCAGCTTTGGTCTTCTCATCTGAGGAAGGATGTTCTAACTATGAGGGAGTGTTACAAAGGTTTACTAGCCTGATTCCTGGGATGGCAGGACTGTTGTGAAAAGAGACTTGATTGATTAGGACTATCAGAAAAATGAATGTGGAGGGGAGTGTCTCAGAAGCCTAAAAAATTTGAACATGTCTAGACAAGGTAAATGCAAGATGTTCCTGATGAGTTGGATGATCAGTCATGATCATATTGAATGGTGGAGCAGGTTGGAAGGATCAAATGGCATACTCCTATGCCTATTTTCCATGCTTCTATGTTTAACATCAGATTTCAGGAAAAGAATGAGAATATTGACTGCCTGTGTACTGAGACATTCAGCTGAATCTTGCAAATTTAGGCAACTGGATATTATCAGAGATGATATTGCCTGAGGAATAAGTGATCCTATGCTGAGAGATGAAAATCTTTCTCTCAAGAAAGTTGTCACCATGATCAAAAGGTCTGGAGGTTGTCAGTCATCAGCTAAAAATACTAATGAAAGGACTGATGAGACTTTGTCTTATGCTCAGAGGATGTTCAGTTCTAACAAAAACTACACAGAAAAAAAAGAGATAAATATTTTCAAAAGAACCAGTAGAAATATGAAGACCAAAGAACAGGATGTAAGTGAAGGACAGAATACAGCAGAGAAGGAAACATGTCCAACTTGAGGGAAGCAGTACTCAAAATTCAAGAAGCTGAATTATTTTGCACTCATGTTTGTCTGGAAAGAAGCAAAGCAAGCCCATGAAGACAGCTACTGGAGAGATGTAAGATGGGTTTCTGACAAATCACTCCATACCATAAAACAGATCGGCATTGTTCAATCTCAAGGTGATGATTGGTCTGTGACAGTTGGGATGAAGACTGAAGAAATAGGGCATCAAGTGAATGTGCAACTACATGAGTGTTACAGGCCTGAGCAATTGGCTCACAATAAAATTACTGAAGGTAAAGTTGATGTTTTACAACAGAATAATGCTGAAGAGGGTAAACTAAGTTCCCAATGCAATGGGAAGAAAGAAGATCTGCAGTTCCACAATAGACATAAAGCATATTATACTCACTTTAGCTGAAAGAAGTTTAAAGACTGGCCTTATACATTCGAAAAGAGATCTTAGAATTTTGAAATTCACCAAGCCATTAACTATTGAACAGATCCAAAACAAATTTAATGTTTTTACAGGTCTTGTGTATCTTGCTGGTGAATATCATCTCCAGCTAGATGATGGCAATTCAGCATTTGCCAATGAGAGTTCCAGCTGTCCTCAAGTCCAGCCTAAAGGACAAGATTGAAGAGCTGGAAAGGAGGAGAGTAATCAAGAAAGTGACAACTCCTATAGACTGGATTAACACATGGCAGCAGAGAAAAAAACCTGGAAAATTGAGTGTGTACATCAATCCAGAAAATCTCTAAAATTTTGACCAAATCTCACTACCTCATGCCAAGCGTTGAAGAAATGTTAGTGTAACTTGATATCTTTACAATCGCCAATGGAAAGGATGAATTCTGGATGTAAGAAAGCATTAGTTTTCTGTGCCTTCAGACAACATTTGGGAGGTACAGATAGTTACACACACTGTCATTTGCACTACTCTAGCAGTGACCATGTGGGACATTCAATGATCGTCCTTAAGTAGAGCTGATTGTGAATTCTCTGCCAATCTACGAATGTAGATATATGATAGGAGAAACCAGAGCTCAATAGGTATACATGATTCTGAACAAGAAAAAAAGATGCAAAGTTGATTGGAATTACAGCATAGAACAGTAATGAGGGAATATTGTAGTCACTGAACAAGTAATTGAAACATTTACTCTCCTGCTCCTTGGATCCTGCCTGACTGGCTGTGCTTTTCCAGCATCACACTTTTTGACTAGTAATCCAAATACTCAGTGTAATGTTCTGGGCACATGGACTCCAACCCCACCAAGGTAAATGGTGAAATTTAGAAATAAAATTTGTGAATAAAACCTGGAATTAAAAATTAGTCAATTAGTAACCATGTAACCATTCTCAGTTGTTATAAAAAAATCTGACTCACTAATGTCCTTTAGGGAAGGAAATTTGTCATCATTGCCTAGTCTGGCCTACATGTAACTCCACAAGCACCTCAATGTGGTTAACTCTTGCTACAAAATGGCCCAATAAGCCATTCAGTTCAAGGGCAATTGGGTATGGGCAATAAATTCCAGTCTTTTTAGCAATATCCATATCATAAGGAATATAAAAAAAACAACTTTCACTTACACCAAGCAGCTAGTGATGAAAAAAGTCACTACTTCAGTACTATGACACCAATTATGAAGTTTTACTGCAGTGTGATACAAAAGAGACTGAGTTTAGAACATCCATCATGCAGTCAGGATACCCATGGCTTTGATGCAAACTGAAAAATTTCCTGGAGAAAGGATAGTAGATGAACAGAACCACAAATTATACTTGTGCAATTAGAAATACTGTATCGTTTAAAGATTACCTCTATAATGCAAGTGCAGGAACAGAAAGAGACACACAATGGTATAAGAAAGGAGCTTTGTTCATAATTGATATTCTGCTTCTTCGGCTAAGTATATTGAGTAACATGTATGTTAAAATTACAATTGTGCACTGTGCAATTTGTGCACTGTGGCATCTACATAGTGATTTGCCATAATCCTGTAACCTCTGTGGTAATTGCTTTCTGTACTGAGGCATGAATGCAGCAGATATTAAAGCCAGCATGTGGAAAAAATTCCCCACCACAAGGTGCCAATCTCTAACATAAGTTGCACTATAGAAAATAAGGCACTCATCTCAAAATTTTACATACCTCATGTTGACAGGTTCCAATTGGCCAACTCTATTGGTGTCCCATAAAACATTAAATAGAATTATTTCTTTACAGAAATTTACATGTGATAAGATGCTTAAAAAATCATAACTTTGCAATTACCAAGGTTTTACCAGGAAAAAAATAATTAAAATCAATTAGTCAGCTACTAAAGGCCACTTGATAACTAGACTGACAGAAGATACTAACTGCAGATGCCAAAGATTAGGCTCTTTCAATCTGAGCAGTTCTAAACAGAAATCTGCATTTGATAAATGACTTGCCTGAAATAAAGCTTTAGGGATTTAGACCACAGTTCTTTCATATTAGTTTGAAAATAAAAGCAAAAAACCAGGATCCCCATAGGATGAAGTGACAGATTGCTTTATTCTTCTATTTCTATTGATGCACAGATCATATTTCTGCAAATTCTGGGAGCTTTGCCCTGATCTGAATGCACACAAATAGTTGAATGCTCTCTTCAGTTCTTGTGGGATAGAACATGCAGATAAATTTGAAGGTCAGCCTGTTAATTTTTTTCAGAAAGAGTGTTTAATATGTGTCTTGGAAATCTCAAATTTATATAATTCTATTTAGACACAAATGTTATTTTCTTTTTGAAAAGCACTCTGAATGGTCCAGTTTGTTCAACAAATTATGACAGGTAACTAGCTACATAGCATTTTCCAGTTATAAAACATTTATGTGTACAGATTTTCCATCACAGGTGTTGTTAACTTGGTAAGTATTATAGGAAATAATATTTTAGATTGAAAACTAAACACTGTATATAAACTTATGATTCTCAATTGAATAGCAGTGTATAAAATAGTATCAGTGCAATGAACTGTTCCAGAGCAATATAACCTTCGAAGCAGATTTATGTCTGCATCACATTGATTGTCTGCTTTATAATCTTGTACTCTTCAAATAAAGACTGTGATAGTATGGTTAGCTAATAAGACAGAGTGTAAAACCAAGGATGAAGGTCAAGAAGAGGATGATGCAATAGCCTTTACCTGAATTTAATAAGTGAAATATTTGTAAGGAAACTAGGGAGCATTAGCCCAGCACTCCTACAAGAGACAGATAGGTAGTAATCCTGGTTTGGTAGAAGAGTCATTCTTCATTGTGAAGACAGTACCAATTAATTGATAGTTGGCTGCTTCTATGCAAAATGTTATCAGAGGGCTAAGAAATATGTACTATGCAGCTGTGGTCAATATTGCCATTTAATAAATTTTCAGCCATGAGATGTACAATAAGGGAAGAGCTGAACACTATTCAGTTCTGAAAGCTTGAAGGAAATTTATGAGATCGCCTTCTGACACTTCCACCCAACTAGTCCACACCGACCCTCTGAAGAGTAACCCACCCAAACCCATTCCCCATATTTACCCCCAACTAACGCACCTAACTCTGGACAATTTAGCATAGCCAATTCACCTAACTTGCACATTTTTGGACTGTGGGAGTAAACCAGAGCACTCAGAGGAAAACCCACACAGAAATGGGGTGAATGTGCAAACTCAGACAGTTGCCTGAGGCTGGAATCGAATCCAGGTCCCTGGTGCTGTGAGGCAGCAGTGCTAACCACTGAGCCACCCCAATGATATGGGTCATTCTGTTACAGCATGCATTTCATTAACAAAAATTCACTTTAATGCGATTGACAAATTGGGGACACTTTCTATAGTGTGAACTTTTAAAGAATGTATTGGTTAATACGTGATTCTGGCCCCATTAGATTAAATGGCACCACTATAACAAGATTTCTTGTAATACAGGATTGCACAAGAATGGAACTACTGCATTGTAGCAGAACTGACTGATATTGAAATAAGTAGTTTTATAAATTGATTTTGTTTTTGTTTTGTCATCAAATTTAAACCTTCCCCATAGTTGTAGGTCAGAGGCTAAGAATACTGTGGCACATAACTCATCTCCTGACTCCCAAAGGCCTGTTCATCATCAACAAGGCACAAGTCAGGAGCATGTTGGAACACTCCCCAAGTACTTGGATCAGTGTAGATCCAGCAACACTCAAGAAGTTTGACACCATCCAGGACAAAGCAGCCTGCTAGATTGGCAATGCATCCACTCCCTTTACTCAGTAGCAGCAGTGTATACTATCTACAAGGTGAACTGCAAAGATCCTCAGACAGCACCTTCTAAATCCACAATCACTTCCATTTGGAAGGACAAGGGCAGCAGATATATGGGAACACCACCACCTTCCAAATACCCCTCCAAGCCACTCATCATCCTGCCTTGGAAATGTATCACCATTCCTTTATTGTTTCTGTGTCAAAAACCTGGAATTTCCTCCATAATGGCATTGTGGGTCAACCCACAGCAGGTGGACTGCAGAAGTGCAAGAAGACAGTTCACTACCACCTTCTAAAGGGCAAGTAGGGACAGGCAACAAATGCTGTTGTCTGATAGCTATAATGACACCTTGTAAGTTTCTAGTCACTAAATTGCTATAGATGAGATCAGAACTGGAGTTCAATATCCTGATAGAAGGTCATCAATATAAAGTGCTCAGATGGGTTTTACCAGCTCCCTGGAAGTGGACTGGAAGACCTTGTAAAATAGCAGCAGAAGGTATCAGGAATTCATCTGATACCTTCCAGTGCCACCAAATATTCTCAGCAGAAGGAAGGGAAGCAAGGTAGTACAACCAGTATGTTCAAAGAAAATATTACATACCTCTGAAAAGGTGAGACTTGAATCCAGATCTCCTCGCCCCAAGACAGGAATGCAACCACTGAGCCCCAGGAAGGGAAGTGATGCAGAACCCATTAATCAGTGTCAGATAACCCATTCACAGGCCAATTCACAGGCTCTTACTGAACCCTTACTGCAGTATTTTATCAGAGTTAATATGGGCCCTCACCTTTTAGGGAGTCCGTCAAGCAAACCATGGCAAGTCCCAATATATTTCCAGGTTCAGGGAGAAAGGGCCTTCCTTTATATCAATTCTCTTGTCTTCAAGTCCAAAATTCCCCTCGAAACTGATACCGCTGCCAGAGGGTTCACACTGCTGATTTCCAGTGCCTGCCTGTCTAGCTCTGTCACAGTAAAATAATACTAACCTTGCTTTCAAAGGAACCTGCACGTGGAGACACCCTCCCATTCTTCTTGCGATCTCAGCAGAGGCCACCACAATTGCTGATGCTACAAGTTCTCAAGCGTTAGAAAGAGCCACCAGCACTGAAAGACAAGCCACTATGAACAAACTGAATGGTAGTCCAGGTAGCAGTCTCTTAAGTATATGCTATTGGTAAAATCCTGCCTGGGGTTGTCATCAACCTTTGCTGTTATATCTATCAGAATTAAGTTTTGGAAATGTGTCATTAAGTGAAGTTAAAAATTAAATGCGTCATTTGACTTATTCTGCTGGACAACAATCGAGGTGGTTTGCTTTTGGAATATAAAGGTATCCCAGATTGTTTCTGAAAACAAAAAAAATGTAAGAAATCCTAGGAGTTCAGGCAGCATCCGTGGAGGCAGCAAGCTAATATTTCAAGTCATCTCGATTCGAAACGTTAGCTTGCTCTCTCTCCACAGATGCTGCCTGACCCACTGTGATTTCCAGCATTTTTTGTTTTCAGTACAGATTTCAGCATCTGTAGTAATTAGCTCCAAAATTGTTTCGCTGGACAGAAAATGCAGGGTGTTTACACGTGGAGATAAGGCAGCAGTTTGTGTGCTAACAACAGAGAGTCTTTGACTTTTCAAGGTCCCAGGAAAGTGGTGAAAACAATAGGTTGTAAACAGTTATGCTTTAAACTGTCAATGTTCTTCCAAAACAAAAGAAAGTTGCAATCTCAAGGACAGTTAATGAGTACTTCTACCTAAATGCAAAGGTTCATTTGAGTCATGTTACCACAGAGATGATTTTGGAAAGGAAAGGGTTTTTAAGGGTATTTCTGAAACTCATCGACAAGTTGATCTGTCAAGATCTGGCAGAGGAAGAACAAGCAGTTGTAGAATGCTGTGGATCTTCACTCAGAATGAATGTGGGAGCTCACACCAAATTGAAAACCCCAAAGTCATGATGGATTGAAATAAGACTGAAAGATTGTGCTGGATAAAGAATCTCTCGGAAGTCAAACCTCATCATAAAAGGCAATTTTGAGATTAAAAGTTCCCAGACTGGGAGAGAACTAGTAACCACTCAAGGGTTAACATTTACCTCAGAATGGATCTGTGGGATCAGAATATCTGATTAAGGAACAGTGTAAAGGATATCCATGAAGTGTGATTTTGGCTGTGCTAAGTGAGAAAGGGAAATGTTCTGATTTGTAGTTAAAAATTAAATATGGCTACAGACTGAGTAGTCAATCATGCTTTTAGTCCTTCGTTACAGTGTTATGAAGAAGCTTTTTTTTAATGATTTATGTTTGAAGGATAGTAAACTATGGTTCACTATTAATGCTGAAGGGATACCTAAAAGGACATTGGGACTTTCTTTTTGTTAAAGTCACTATTTGGGAGTTGCTGGCTTATGCTAATTGGTTGTTTACTAGAAATCATATACCTGCGTTTATGGCCAGGGTACACTCTGCTGAGACAGAGAAAGAAATTATTCAACTCATCCTCTGTCCAGTGTGAAACCTAGAAAATTAATGCAACTGTTCTCCTGAAAAGTCCCTGAATTCTGGCTGATTCCTGAATGAACTGCGATTACAAATATCCCAGTGTTTGGTGTTACCTAATCTCTATGTGCCAGGATGGCAACTGAAAGCCATTTTCAACATTTTACACCTTATCCTTTCTCCGTTCAAGAGCTAATAATGTTTTCTGAAGTGTTGGCTTTTTTCTAGAATTAATCCATGCAGAGAAAGTTTATTTTTAAAAAATGATCGTGTGTATATATGTTGAGTTATGTGGAAGAGTAAAGTTTACACTTTTCTATTTCAAAGCTGTGTTAATCAGCTTTGCACCTTTCCCAAAGAAGTCCTGTTTTCACAATAAGTCAATACTTTTGACATTGCTGGATCTTTTAATTAAAAACCAGATGTAACTAAAGTATATAATTTCAGCAATTATGTAAAGTATTTAAATTTGCGTTGTAACCAATGGAGCGTTGGGAATCAAGAGCACTAGAGCATCCTCCAACCTCAGCAGGAACAACATTAAATGTATCAAAACTTGAAAGCTTTTTATTGGTTCAGATATCAATTAGAAGTTCACATTTGTTTGGAAATCAGACAGTGGAAAATCAGGAGCTGATTCCAGACCAGGGTGTGGGCTTTAATTTTCTAATGGAAAACTCAGTTAAGTCTGTTTCTGGCTCCACAGAAACTGCTTGACTGCCACCTAATCTCAAGTTTTTCCTCATTTTATTTCAATATTCATCTTTCTTCTTGACAGACTGTGGTGACATAATAGAACTGGCATTGGACTAATGACTCAGATGTTTTAGGTAAATGAGTTTGAATGGCAGATTGTGAAATTTGAGTTCAATAAAATCTGGATTTAAAAGTCAGTCAAAAGGCAACCGAGAAACGATTGTCATGAAAACCCACCTCGTTCACTTGAGTTCTTTAGGGAAGAAAATCTACTGCCCTACTAACCTACATGTGACTCCAGAATCACAGCAATTGATACCTTTAATAGCCCTCTGAAATGGCCTGGAGAGCCATTCTGTTGATGAGCAACAATTGCTAGCCTTGCTGGCAGTGCCCACATCCTCTACCAGTACAAACTAATTAGCCTTATACTCATCACATCTCACTCGAACATTTCTCAATACTAATTTTAACATGTTTCTTCCAAGATGATTTTGTGAATTGGGTTTAAGATTGGAGCATTGTTCATGATGACTTCTATCAAAGACTCCATATCTAATGAATTTTTTTTTCAGCCATGTCGATACCTAGGCTCCAAAATTAATTACAACTGCATGGGCACCAGCACAAATCTCGAACACTGATAGTCAAAACCTTTCCAGATTAGCTGATGCGATGGGCCTTTTCGGGCACTGGAATTGAAATACTTGCATATGTGCACAAGAAACGTGCTAAATGATCAGATTTATTTGAGTTACTACATTCCGTTTTAGATCTCACAGATCCTCTTAAAGGTACACTGCTAAACATGCAAAAGTTCCAACTAGCAGCATTTGATTTGATTTATTGTAGTCATGCATACCTAAGTACAGTGAAAAGTTTTGCTTTGTGAGCTGTACAGGCAGATCATAGAAAACAAGGACATACAGCTCAAAGGGTGCTTAGACAGAGCGAGGCATACTAGGTTACACCGCACAGGAGGTGCGCAAAGCAAGATCAACATAAGCAAGATCAACATTACTTGAAGTTAGAGAATCCATTCATCAGTCTAATAACGGCAAGGAGGAAGCTGTTCGTAAACCTGTTGGTGCGTGTGTTCAACTTTCCGTATCTGGCAGAAGAGATTTTCGGAGAGCAGTACTGGGGTGGGAAGGGTCTTTGATAATGTTGACAGCTTTTCCATGGTAACGAGACGTGTAAATGGAGTCTGTGGATGGGAGATTAGCTCCGTGATGGTCTGGGCTGTGTACACAACTTTCTGTACTTTCCTACAGTCCTGGACAATGCAGTTGCTGTACCAGGACATCATGCAACCAAATAGTATGCTTTATATGGTGCATCTGTAAAAGTTGGTGAAGGTCTTTCTGGACATGCCAAATTTCCAGAGCCGCCCGAGAAAGAAGAGGTGTTGTTGTTCCTGCTTGACTGTTGCATCTACATGGGAAGTCCAGGACAAATTGTTGATTATCATCACTCTTAAGAACTTGACGTTCCTCAACCCTCCCCACCTCAGCTCTGTTCATGTAGATGGGGATGTACCCCCTCCTTTCTTCCTGAAGTCAATGATCAGTTCTTTTGTTTTGCTGACATTCAGAGTAACGCTGTTATCATCGTACCAGAACACCAAGCCCTCTATCTCCTATTTGTATTATGACTCATTGTTGTTTGATATCTGTCCTACCACAGTGGTGTCGTCAGCAAACTTGTAGATGGCGTTCATTCAGAGTTTGGAAACACAGTTGTGGATGTACAGGGAGTACAGTAGGGGGGTGAGAACACATCTTTGGGGGGTTATCATGGAGGAGGTCCAGTTACCTATCTTTTATGGTCGTGGACTGTGGATCAGGAAGCTGAGGATCTGCGTGCAGAGGGCAGAGCCCAGATCTAAGTCTTGGAGTTTTGAGATTGGTTGGAAGAGATTATGATGTTGAAGGTGGAGCTGGAGTTGATGAGTCAGAGTCTGATGTAGGTGTCCCTGTTATCCAGATGTTCCAGGGATGAGTGTAGGGCCAGGGAAATGGCATCCGCTGTGTCTGATTCGCTGGTAGGCAAATTGCAGGGGATTGAGGTAGGCTGGCAGACTAGAGTTGATATGGGCCATGACAGCCTCTCAAACCACGTCATGACTTTGGAGGTCAGAACCATTGGGTGGTAGTCATTAGGGTATGTTGTATGCGTTTTCTTTGGTACTAGGATAATGATGGTCTTCTTGAAGCAGATGAGAACTTCAGCTTGTCGGAGGGAGAGGTTGAAGATGTCAGTGAATACCTCCACCAGGTGGTACACACAGGATCCATGTGCACAGCCCAGGTCTCCGGAGACATGGGCTTGCTATTGAAATGTTTTTTTGTCTTTCTTTTGCTGCTACAGAGGCGAGTATTATATTTGGTGTTGGAGGGCTTTGAAAGAACTGTTGAATTCAAAAAAGGAAAGGTTGCTGGACTTTGCCAAGCTGATCAGAGGAGTTTGATGGCCTGTCAGCAAAAAGCTCACTTTTGCTCAGGGAGATGATTGTTTCAACCAAGTTGGGTTGAAACACAAGTGAGGACATGGAGTACAGGTAGTGGAAAAGTGAAGCTGTGCAAAGGGAGGCTGAGGAGATGAGACGAGGTCTCACAATAACAGGTTCATTAGGGTCTTCATAGTGTACTTGTCCAATCTGCTATTGAGCCGGAAGTGTCAGAGGAGCTTCATCAAGGAGGTGCTGATGGAATACACCATCTTCTTCAGTTGGTCTAAAACTACAGAGCCTGGTGAGAATCGTGTTGTCAGTAACTATGCTCATTATTGTGATGCTTAATATTTGTATCCATTCACACACTCCCATACAAAACAGCTTCTGAAGGATACTATGCACTAGAAGAAGGAAGTTCAGAGTCATCTCAGTAACAAAGAAGAAGAAGGAAAAATGAGCATGTGAAAACTGGATTCCCAATCATGCAGGGAGCCAATGATTGTACAAATAGTGCTCTGCAGATGCCTCATATTAATGAGGAGTTGTACTGCAACCACAGTCAGTAAAGACTTGTTTTCACTAAAGTTCAGAAGGGTGAGGGATGATTTGATTGAAAAAGGGACATTGGACAAGAAGCAAGAGACTGTGGTATGACCCACCACAGCTGGGTTAACTGCCTGCATTGCCTTGCCAATCAAGCACACTGGAACAATCAGTTTGCAGTCGAGCTATGGGAAATTGGAATTGGTATCAACATTTGTTGTATATTGTCAACATAACTGATCCAGTTGTAATACAATATGACAAGATTTACAATAGTTACAATTTATTATTGCAAGACTGCACCAAAAGGCATGAAATGTTACAGCATGGGGTGCATTCAGTCACTTTGGGAATTGCAATTGCTTTGTCTGGACTGGTTTGATCGAATTGGTGACTTCTCAGGAAATGCCAGATTAAATATAAGACAGGGTACAGTTCCTACTATTTATATGCCAAGGAAGCTAAAATTGGAGACAGCTAATTCAAGAAAAGCTTAAAGGTCGATGAGATGACGCACAACTAATTTATCCACCAAGTGTATCGATCAGAATAGTTCCTTCGCCCATGCATTTAAAAAAAGCAATCACATAATTTTCTTAGGCATAAGTTGGTTGAACTTTGCCCTCAAATAATATTCATCATAAGATCCTAACCATTGAGGAGATAAGTGCTAAATTTACTATACCAAGAACTATTCAAAACTTGTATAAAGCAGTGACATTCATGTGTCTACTTTAGACAGAGTCTAAGCTGCTCACAACAAACAGCACATGATAGTGTGCTAACCAAGATGTATTGTAGCAATACATTTTCAGACTAACAGAAAAGGTTTGGAATTGTATTTGTGTAGCTGACAGCATTATACTCAGGAGCAGACCAAGACAGAACATGACCAAAACTTGCAGTTGACACTGCTGACTGCTCATTTTGGACGCCACACATTTCATAGCTCCAGGTCAATGTTGGACATATTAGCTTCTTTGGGGAACATGTTCAAATCTAGTCAAAATTGAGGATGTGAGAGCTATGCTAGCTCCTCAGCTCTGGGAGCACTTAATATGGTGCTCCTAGGGTTGTTCAATATTTTGGATCCATATATTTCAAATCCTTCCGAGTGTGCCGCTCTGCTTATAATGGTCATGTACAAATGATCATAAAGGAGATCAGGGAGCACCTCTGGGCCACCCGGACGAACCAACCCAACCAACCTGTGGCACAGCATTTCAACTCCCCCTCCCACTCCACCGAGGATATGCAGGTCATTGGACTCATCCACCGCCAAACCACAACAACCCGACGGTCGGAGGAGGAGCGTCTTATCTTCCGACTGGGAACCCTCCAACCGCAGGGGATGAACTTGGACTTCACCAGTTTCTTCATCCCCCCTCCCCCCACCTTGTCTCAGCCGGATCCTTCCAGCCCGGCACCGCCTTCCTGACCTGCAGTCTTCTTCTTGACCTCTCCGCCTCCACCCTACTCCGACCTATCACCCTCACCTTGACCTCTTTCCACCTATCACATTTCCAACTCCCCTCCTCCAAGTCCCTCCTCCCTACCTTTTATCTTCTCCTGCTGAACACTCTCTGCTCATTCCTGAAGAAGGGCCTGTGCCCGAAACGTCGAATCTCCTGTTCCCTGGATGCTGCCTGACCTGCTGTGCTGTTCCAGCAATAAAGTTTCAACAAATGATCATAAAGTCAACATACTTAACATAGTGAGAAATCATATCTGATTCCACAATTGGAGGACTGTATTGGGAAATTTAGACAGGTACAGTTTGTTTGAAAAGTTAGCTATTAAAGAGATTAACAAGTTCCAATGATGGATACAAGTGTGTAAACATCAGCTTTTCTAAGCTTGGATAGACTTTTATTAATCTAAAGTTACATTGGAATGATAAATGCACCAGGAACTTTTAAACAATTAACCAACAGGTACATTGAAGGATTTTGCAACAGTATTGTATATATTGCTGACTTAGTTGAACCTGGGAGGAACATTTACAACACTTGAATTAATTATTCAATCAGTTATAAAGTGCAAATTTGTTTGTGAATTTGTCTATGAGAACTTGCCCAACCAAAAACAACATATTTGGACCATACAGAGGAACAAGGCCAAGTAGCACCTGGAGATGCAAAGATTTACCTCAGATTCTCCCATGCCTAAGACAAAATGAGAAGTTCTGTCCACGTCTTTCTGAATTTGGACATGGATTGCTTCAGTACGTGAGGAGCTGAGATTGGTACAGAGCATTGGGCAATCGCGCTCACTGTTCCTCTCAAGCCGGATCTTTTGACTATGTTTGGTCAAAGGCTGTATTGATATCAGGAGGTGAGTGGGCCTGACAGAGCATCAGCGAGCAGGTTTTGGTGAGTAAGTATTGCTCGATAGCACTGTCAAAGATACCTTCCACCTCTTTCCTGATGATTGAGACTAGACTGATGGGGTAATGATTGGACGAGTTGAATTTTTTTAAAATTCTTTTTATGCACAGGCACACATGGGTATATGATGCTGGGGGTTTCAGGAGGAGGTCTAAATGGATCATCCACTCAACGCTTCTTGCTGGTGATAAAAGTGAATGCACCAACCATGTCTTTTACACTGGTGTACTGGGTTTCCCCATCATTGAGAATTGATATGTTTGTAGAGCCTCCAGGTCCAGTGAAATGTTTAATTGTCCACTACCATTTACAACTGAATGTGGCAGGACAGCAGTTTAGGTCAGATCTGTTGGCCCTGGGATTGCATAAGCCTATCTATTGCATGCTGCTTGGAATTGAAGTAAGAATTGATTGTAGCTTCACCAGCTTGACACCTCATTTTTAGATATGACCAGTGCTGTTCCTGGCATGCTCTCCTTTACTCTTCTCACTGCAAATCGGTCTAGATGATTCATCCCAGAGATTGGTACAAGACAGCTGTGGTTATTCCCTTACTCCCTCTCTTGCTGTTTTACTCTCCACAGCAGTCAGAGATTTTCTACCAAAGGAATCTAGAATTTCTCCAACAGTGATTCCAAGAGAAAAGGGAATTTACGAGCCCAAACCAAAAAAAACAACTGCCGAGTGAGAACGCTAACGCAATCAATGAATCTTTATTGACTTCTAGCTTTTTCATTTGCATACTTTGCCAAGTTTAATATCTGTGGAAAATTGTACTGCTTTTTGTGCATTAATGGAATTGGATATATTGGTACATTTTTAATACTTAAATAATTTTACCTAGATGGGTTTCAGCAATAAAACCAATCCCTTATATATTTAACACAAAAATATTTGTCTGGCGTAATTCTTACAAACTGAATACAGTTAAGTACATTGTGAATTGGCAATCCAGCATTCTTTTAAAAATATAGAACTCTGTAGTGCTCAAAAGAAAACTGGGAAAAGTGGATAATCAATCTCTCCCTTCTTAATGAGTGATATTCAGGGGCTTTTGTACAAGATTTGGACTCACAGACTAATGAAAAAATTGGAAGTGGAGACCAAATTAATGCCTAGATATAATTTAAAATGTCAGTACAGGTCTTTTTTTTGTGTGCTGTAGTGATGCAGAGCTAATGCAAATGTCCATGTTCAAAGCTTAGAGTGTTTTTATGACAGAATTAAATAACTTGAAATAATTTAAAGACATTGCCCACTGAATAATTCATAACTGTGAGTAGACATATAGCGATATAAATCCAATTAAAAGCTACAAGAAATTCAGAAACTAGTGACTACAGCAATTTGGAAATTGAATTACAGGAAACAGAGGAAGCATGGAACAGGAAACAAACTAGCCCTGGTAAAGATTCAGCTAGAGCAGTTTAATCTACAGCAAGAATTCCAGGAGTCAGAAAAAGAGAGAGATAATAAAGAGAAAAGGAAAGCAAGAGGCAAGAGAGCAAACAGCAGAAAGAGAGAAAGCTAGAAAGAGAATTTCAATATAAACAGGTTGTGCTGAGAGGGAGAATCCTACTGTATCCAGTGAAGACACTTCTCATGAGAAGCTTCCCTAACTCAGGGTCAAGGCCCAAGTTTTGAAATTCACCCACATGTTCTCAAAACCTGGGGGTGGAGAAGGTTGAAAATCAAATGATATGGCTAGCAATGAGCTGAACATTGCAAAGCAGGTTAACAAGCAAGTCCTTGAAAATTATGTTAGGCTGACTAGCATTTTTAAAAATTAATTCTGTGGGATGTGGATTTCACTGGCTGGTCAGCATTTAGTTGACCTTGAGAAGGTGGTGGTGAGCTGCCCTCCTTGAACTGCTGCAGTCTGCCCTTTGTAGGTAGACACACAATACCATTAGGGAGGGAATTTCAGGATTTTGACTGAGCGATAGTGAAGAATAAACCAAATCATCCGCCGACATTTCTGCCACCTCCAAAAAGACCCCACCACCAGGGATATATTTCCCTCCCCACCCCTTTCCACCTTCTGCAAAGACCGTTCCCTCCGTGACTACCTGGTCAGGTCCACGCCTCCCTACAACCCACCCTCCCATTCTGGCACTTTCCCCTGTCACCGCTCGGCGGATGATTTGGTTTATGCGGAGGTTGGTAGGGTGGAAGGTGAGCACTAGGGGCGTTCTGTCCTTGTTGCGGTTGGTGGGGTTGGGTCTGAGGGCGGAGGTGCGGGATGTGGATGAGATGCGTTGGAGGGCATCTTTAACCACGTGGGAAGGGAAATTGCGGTCTCTAAAGAAGGAGGCCATCTGGTGTGTTCTATGGTGGAACTGGTCCTCCTGGGAGCAGATACGGCGGAGGCGGAGGAATTGGGAATACAGGATGGCATTTTTGCAAGAGGTAGGGTGGGAAGAAGTGTAATGCAGGTAATCCCCTCCCCCACTCACCCATTGTACTCTATGCTACTTTCTCCCCACCCCCCCCCTCCTCTAGCTTATCTCTCCACGCTTCAGGCTCACTGCCTTTATTCCTGATGAAGAGCTTTTGCCCAAAACGTCGATTTCGCTGCTCCTTGGATGCTGCCTGAACTGCTGTGCTCTTCCAGCACCACTAATCCAGATAGTGAAGAAATGGCTATATATTTCCAAGTCAGGGTGGAGAGTGACTTGGAGGGGAACTTGATGGTGGTGATGTTTCCATGTTTTTGCTTTCCTTGTCCTTCTAGGTGGAAGTGGTTGTGGGTTTGGTAGGTGCTCTGTAAGGATGTTGGATGAATTTCTAAGATTTACAAATCAGCAGATTGAGAGTTATTCAAAAGAAAATCGCCAGCACTCCTGAGCTCACTCTTATAGCTAACCATCAGAAATCCAACAATTTAATTAATTACAGGAGCCAGAAAAGAATATCAGCAATTTTTGAGACTCTGATTTGAAAATGGAGATGATTAAAAAACACCACCAACCACCTCCCCACCTCCTCCCAACCGCCAATCTTCCCAGGTAAATTCCAGTGTGTTCATCAAGTGACTCATAGAATACTGGTACCAGAGAAATCATGCTATAGGGTTAGTAACAGTGGGCATGATCCCAAGATTGGCTATGCAAGAGGTGGATATTTGTTGTGGAAAACCTGACAGATTGGAAGGTTGTACCCACAAAAGGTCAGAACAATTGTCAAAATAGTTGGAAGGCTGGAAAGAGGACTGCTGAAAGCCAAGTAAGGGTCAGGGGCAGTGTTAGGAACTGTGGAACATCTGAGAGTTAAAATGGCTAAGGAGATGCCACCTTAGTTTAAAGAGGCCAGGATCAGATTGGCCACATCTGAAAGAAATATTAGTGAATATGGTAGAGGCCAAAGCCAGATCAACAGTGTCAGGAAGAATTAGGATAGAATCCAAAGATCAAAGTCTGTGAGAAGATTTGTAGCTCGGGTGCTCGTTGTTGTGGTTCTGTTCGCCAAGCTGGGAATTTGTGTTGCAGACGTTTCGTCCCCTGTCTAGGTGACATTCTCAGTACTTGGGAGCCTCCTGTGAAGTGCTTCTGTGATCTTTCCTACGGCATTCGTAGTGGTTTGAATCTGCCGCTTCCGGTTGTCAGTTCCAGCTGTCCGCTGCAGTGGTCGATATATTGGGTCATCGACCTGGAAAGATCACAGAAGCACTTCACAGGAGGCTCCCAAGCACTGAGGATGTCACCTAGACAGGGGACGAAACGTCTGCAACACAAATTCCCAGCTCGGCGAACAGAACCACAGCACAGAATCCAAAGAAGTTAAAAAGGTCAAAGCCAGGCCAGCAAAAATAAAAGAGACCACAGAGTCATACATGGAGTTTAAAACAAATGAAGTGAGTCACTGAGGAATTTAGTCGACTCCTTTTCAGAGTTAAGTGGAGACCAGATAGGAAGGCAAAGAGACATTGATGGGGATGCCTCACTTATTGAAAGAGCCAAAAGAGAATACAGCAGATGCTGAACACCCACCCAGAAGCAGTAATGTTCTATGGGGGACAGGTTAGTGGAAAGCCATTCCGAGGACAAAGTACAAAGAGAAAGGGAAGGGAATATACCCCAAAACAAAAGGTGGATGTGGAGACCCTAAGGGGTATACCAGTGAAATCAATCTGGATTAATCCAGTGATAAATCAAATGAACAAGATCAAATCTTAAACCTCAATAAACTCAACAGAATAAATATTGGACAGAATTTTCCCACCACTGAACAAAGTGGACCATAGCATAAAAGTTGGAAAAATTGCATGAGATGTGATAGTAAGGAGCTTCTTGATATTGAGAGCAAGAAGTCTCATTTTCAAATCATGTCCTAGACAGTGAGAAAGAGTCTCAATAGTGAGCATCAAGAGGACTTTGCTTTTATTTAATCTTGGGATCTTGTGTCATAGGCTGGCTCACATTTATTGTTTCCCCTAATTGCCCTTGAGAACAATATGGTAAGCTGCCCTTTTGAACTACTGCAGGCTATGTGCTGTAGACAGATCCACAATGCCATTGGTGAGGTGGGGGCGGGGAGTTCCAGGATTTTGACAGTGCGACAGTGGAAGAATGATCGTATATTTCAACAACAGGATGGGGAGTGGCTTGGGAGGAACTTGCAGGTGGTGGTCTTCCCATGTATCTGGTGCCCTTGTCCTTCTATGAGGTAGCGGTTGAGGGTTTGCATGGTTCTGACAAAGGATCGTTGATGAATTGCTGCTGTGCATCTTGTAGATGGTATGCACTGTTGTTACTGAGTTACTGGCGGAGGATGTGGATGTTATGTCAGTCAAATGGGCTGCTTTATTCTGGATGGTGTCAAGATTCTTGAGTGTTGCTGGAGGTGCAATCATCCAGGTAAGTGGGGAGTATTCCAACACACTCCTGACTTCTGCATTATAGATCGTGGACAGGGTTTCGGAAGTCAGCAGTTACCTGTGACTTAAGCTTGCCAGTTGCTCCTCTGGGCCTCCATCATGAATGCCAAGGACCAATATCTCAGGGCACGTTTCATGGAGAGCAACCACATTCACCCCCTCCACAGATCTTAGCATCCAACATTTACTAGCCTGACTGCACTATTGTGGCACGTCTCTGATCTATGTACAATATAGCTCTGCATTTCAAGCATGCAATTTGGAGAGCACGTTTCATCCAAATACTGCTGTAAGGGACAAGCACTCTCTTATGGATTGGACCAGGGAGCATCTCAAGGCTTCATCATTCTCTTTGCATTCACACATTTGGTGCCCACTTTGATGCTCACAACGTAGCACTGCCACTTGAAAAATGGACCACAGTCAGATCTATCATTAAGTGCAAACTATCAGGGGATTTGTGGCATATCACTTGGAGAGCTGCAACAGATCAGTCATGGAGCTGGGCACTCATCCTTTCCGAGTTTCCTTCTACATCAGTAAGGGGAGTGGGCAATAGTCAGTCCAGCAGGGTACCTGGATGAAAGTCAAGGGACATTATCATGGGATACTGTTATGAAAGGGAAGTTGGGAAACTCAATGCTGGAAACTGGAGACTGCCACCACAGATGCCGAGGAGACAAGAATAGTGAAGCCGGATATTTGGCATATAATGGGTGTAGGTGATAGTAAATGTGAGGATATTGCTGTGAGAGTGGTTGTGGCCTTGAATGATTACTACACAGCACAATAGTGGGCAAACATAATTGCAGGTGGAGTAGGAAAACATGGAGGATCAGTACTGATAGGCCACCCAGGGAGCACAAGGAACAAATAAATATTGATGTTCATGGAATTTCCTTGATTACTGACTATACCTGCAACTCATTGTATCAACTGCAACCTGTATTACCTGTCATGTTCAATCAACTTGAAAATGCACACTACAAGTGGAAAATGGCTATGACCACAACTGGAGTGGATGGAATCAAACATTTGTTTTGCTGCCTGAGCACATGGGCTTTACTTGTGAGCAAATGAATCCCTAAACAGCACAGGTCGAGGTCATCTGTACTCATAGCATCACACATGAGAAATGCATGCAATGTACAACTGTTTGGTGTGCAAATCCTGGTCACAAGCAATCTTGACTATGTCATTGGTCATTACAGCTTGAAAACTGTCTTCTCTGTGAAGCAAAAGTGATCTTGGCAACCTTGAAATAGGAATCTGCAGGCCCCAATTCACAGAGACAATCCAAGATCTCAAAGGTTACATGAAGCACAGAACCGATTCCATCAATCTTGAATTGTTAAGTATTTACAAATTTATTCTTGTATGTAGTGAAGTATTTTGTGATGTGGAACTGGGAGGACAAGGTCTCAGTACTCATGCAGCACTTACAATCTCCAATTGTCACTCGTGACATGACTACTGACACATTCCTTAGAACAAGGTCCTAAGCCAAAGTTCCAGGTTGAGGCATTCTGTGTCAGATTGCTTCACATCCCGTTGTTTGAAGGAGTATGGTGAATTGTTATGTGTGCATGATGTGAATGCTGAATGTTCATATTATGAAGGATCTGTTTTATTCTTTATGTTCCTCATACAGGTTCTTTGCTTGGTGACCGATGGATCCAGCCAAAGTGGGCTTTATCATTACTGTTGCAGCAAC
Source organism: Chiloscyllium plagiosum (assembly GCF_004010195.1). Classification (NCBI taxonomy): domain Eukaryota; kingdom Metazoa; phylum Chordata; class Chondrichthyes; order Orectolobiformes; family Hemiscylliidae; genus Chiloscyllium; species Chiloscyllium plagiosum. The sequence goes on along the minus strand of NC_057715.1, from coordinate 68,465,636 downwards.
ATAACAAAGACACAGAGACATAGAGGAGGAACAGATAAACCGGCAAGCCCATGTCTAGCAGCACCTTCAGCAGATGCCAAACAGTCTCCATATGAAGAGCTCTCAGCTGAAGGTTCCCTCAGAATGTAGAAGAGACTGTTTGATGTCTCCAAATGTAGCTCAGAATTGGATATTTTCACTGAGTGCTCTGGGTCTTTTGTTGTGGTTTGATATCACAATATGTCCTCCTTTTGCAAAAGGACCAGATTCTTACAGATACATTATGTAAGAGCCAGAATCATAGAGATAATACAGCATGGAAACTAATTCATATTCTTTGTGTGTTCAAGTCCTTGTGTTTTCTGTGCTTCCTCCAGTGTGTCCACTCTGATGTGTCTTCCAGCACGTACCTTCTCACATGTTCTAACTTTGTCTATACGCTGCCAACTGTGCTCTATAATTGCAGTTCTGTGTCATCATTACAAGTTTCTCCTGGAGTTTCATTCAAAACACTTGGAAATAGGGGAGTTATCCATTAGACATTCAAATCTGCTGGGCAATTCCCACATTGGGAGTTCCACAGGACTCTGATGTGCATCTTGGCTCATTTATGCCTGGTCTCTGATGATCTGGGCTATTATTTAGTTTTATTTCAGGAATGTAGCCATAATACAACTTTCTCCAACTTTGAGTTTATTCAAGGCATATCCAGTCCCTGCTGACTATCTTCAAAGGTAAAAACATGCACTTCCGTCTTCATAATGAGTCTTCCTCAGATCTCTAACAATTACACCACCCATGCATATAACTCCAGTACAAGTCATATCACCTTTTTATGTGCCCTATATTCAAAGCAACTGTCCTCAAATATAGTCATCGCAAAACTATAGATAACCATGAAAAATAACAGTATTATAGACCTCACCATTGTAAAAATATAAAAGAGTTAAGATAACTATATAAGAGAATTTGTGGTACAGATTGCCAGCAGAAGTGATGGAATAAAGTGCCATTGGAGTTTTTAAAAAATGAAGTTGATGGATGCTTGTCAAAAAAGAATTGTATGCATGATTTCAAGTGAAAAGTTTCAAATGAAATTCAGGGAAGTGGAAAGGTTTGCTTTATTAATATTATCTTCCCAAAAAAACAATAAGCACAAAAAAATGATTGTTTTACAACGTATTATAATGGCATATCATGGCAATAAGAAACAAAACTTAACGCCCCTCGTTCACCATATAATTCTGTCAAGTCCCCTTCAGACTATCCTTATTGAAGTAGGAGGACCAGATCTTGCGCTGGGAGGATCAAAGCTATCCCACAATGCCGTGATAACTTCGTGCGCTTGCGCGGTAATACCGGTCGGTTCACACATGCGCAGTAGATGCCCCATGAACCGACGTCGTCTGGGTAGCGGAGGATGGTAAAAAAGCGTCTGGCGGCTCTGTTCAGTCACATTAACCGAAGAATGATAAAGTTTTTGATTGCACTTGCACTGCTTGCATACGTAGCATGTGAGTACGTGATTGGTTTATTATACAGAAGACCCAGAATCCCTCAGAAAATAAATCAAGGGCTGATTCCGAAAGGATGGGGAAATAAGGCTGGAAAATAATGGGGGAGAATGGAGTGGAGAGAGTGGAAACTGGGCGGTCGTATGTGGAGGATTCCAGAGGATGATGGTTTGGGGGAATGGGGCATGGAGAGTGGGAGGGAGGCCAGGGTACTGCAGAAGATGAGAGTTTTGGAGACTAGCAGTGAGTTGTGACTGGAGAGGGGGTCATTGGAAGATTGGGGTATGGGCCATGGGAAAGTGGAGGGACATGGGAAATCAAAGGGTGGCAGTATTGGAAGAATAGAGGATGGATATCTGGTGAGTTAGAGAAGAGATAGATGATACTGGGTAGAGAATAGGATTAAGGCCTGAATACAGGTGGCGGTCTGCACTTTCATGGGTTGAGGACGTAGTCCAGGGAATAGGAATGGGATAGATCATAGTGGACAGAGAATAGAGGGCCAAGCATTGCAGGGCAGAGAGTGAACAGGGAGAAAGTACTTTAAGACCATAAGAGAGAGGAGGTGCAAGCCAACCAGCATATTGAGAAAGCTCTGCCATTTGTGAGATAATGGATGGTCTGATAATCCTCAACTCTGCTTTCCTGAATTACCCCTATAATCTTTGATTCTCTTACTAATTTAAAAATCAGTCTATCTCAGCACTGAAAATATTTAAATATCTAGTTCCAAAAGTGGTCTTCAATTTAAAAAAAAATCCACAGACACTGTCCTTACAGGTGTCATTCCTCCACTTTCTGTCAGGTAGGTGACCCCTAACTCTGTTACATCCTGTGATACGTTTCACACCCAATGAATTCCCTCAGGATCTAAATGCTTTTAAATAAAGTCATCTCTCATTTTTCAAGCCCAAGCTACTTAACCTCCTCTAAGAACATTCCACCATCTCCGAAATCAACTTAATGAACCTTCTCTGGGCTGCTTCTCGTGTTTCCTTAGATAGGGAGACCAAAACCATTCATCGTATTCCAGATGTATTCTAACAAGTACTTTGCATATTTTAGCAAGATATTCCTGTTCTTATACTCTTCCCTATTAAATGAAGGCAAATGGTCCACTTGTCTTCCCTATTATCTGCTGAACTTGAATGATAGCTTTTCTGAATTTGTGCACGAGTGCTCCTACATTTCTGTCTGCTTCAGCTTTTTGAAATCTTTCTCCAGTTTGAATAATATTCAGCTCCTCTTCTTCCTGCCAAAGTGCATATCAACACATTTTCTAACACACTATTCCAGCTACCAGACTTTTGCCCAAGTACATAACCTGCCCATCTCCCTCTGTAGACTCATCGTGTCATACTCATCACCTGCTTTCCCACTTATTTTTGTGCCATCTACAAACTTTGCCAGAAGTACATTCATCTCTGTCATATAAGTCATTAATAATTGTGGCTCCATTACTGAATCCTGTACAAGTTCCCATCCTGAAAATACCTCTTGACCCCCATTTCTGTGCCTTCTAATATCAAATCCTCTACCTCTGCTAACACCATGGGTTCTTTTATTAAGTACCCTTTATGCATCACAAGTAGTTCTCCTATAATGCTGTTGTTGTGTTCCAGCGAAATCTTGCTTATGTTATGGATTAGGATAGACCACTTGAAACATTTTTGAGCAGGCAACCCAGACCATAACTTTGCAATTTGTTTTGGTAAGTGTACAGTGAGAATTACTCAGAATAAGCTAGCTAGATTGACTACTAGGTTTTAAAACAGAAATTTATTCACAATGAAACGCAAAGAACAGAATAAAAAACTCCTACAGAATTCAGTCTATCTAAACTAGACTTAATTATGCTGTTCCGAATATATACAACAGTCCCAATAAGCAAACCCCCTTAAAACACAGTTAAAAGTGGAATAGAAGATTACAGGTTGAAGTTAGAATGGCAGAAAGAGTGAGAGAGTTGCCACATATCTCAGTTGAACTCTTAACTAGTTCTGGATTGAACAGCTCAGCTAGAGAGCTGACCACCCCCCTTTCATTATACAGGTCACTTCTAAAACATGACCACTTTGGCTTGAAGTCTCTTCTGTTTACATAGACGCAAAAATGGCCTTTCAATATCTTTTGATCTCTGTACCAAACCAGTCTAATCTGACTAGGAGCTGGTTTATGACCCCTCTGGAAAAAAAACAAGGACATTCTTGAGAAAGGAACAACTTTTAGAAAAAAAGGACCACCTTTGTGACGCTTAATAGAAATAATGAGACCTATGGGAAAAGGGGGGTTAGGAGGCAGACCAGCAAAAAATATCACTCTGAATTGCTCAAAAATCACCCAAACGTCTAACACAAAGTATAGCACAGCCTGAGTGAAGGTTGAAATCATATTTATTAACAAATCAAAAGTAAATTTAATACAGTAACTCTCACAGAAAGCTGCTCTGTCTGCAGCTGACATTGGCTCATGCGCAGAACGGCACGAAGCCTGGCACACTCATTGTGCATGTTCAGAACAGCACGAAGCCTCATGCACTTGCAGAGTGGCACAAAGTCGAGCACTGATGTAGCGTATTCACAGACCGGTTCAGAGACTTCAGTGCGTGTGCAGAACAGCAAGAAAACCAGCATCGATATCTCACATGCGCAGAATGAAGTGTGCAAACCTATTCCCTTTGGAATCGCGCTATTGCCAATGGAGGCAAACATTCTCGAAAATACTGTCCCTTAATTCTTCAGCAATATTATAGCCAAATCGGGCTGCTGAAATGCACAGTATCCTAGAACTACCTGAACCTTACTGAGTGCATTTTGGTAATCCAAATATATTACATCTACTGGTTCCCATTTATCTTTCCCACTTGTTACCACCTCAAAGAATTCTGATACATTTGTCAGTTATGATGTCCCCATCATTAAACCATACTGACTCTGCGTGATTTTATTATGGATACTATATTATCATGTTCTTCTATTGCATCCTTTATAATAGACTCTAACAGTTTCCCAGTAATAGGTGTTAAGCTGTTTTATGCTTTTCCTGTGGTTTTGTCTTCCTCCCTTTTGAACCAGGGTATTCATAGAATCCCTATAGTGCTGAAAGAGACCATTCGGTGTATTGAGACTGCACCAACCTGCTGAGGAGACTCATTCCCCCCCCCCCCGCCCCACCAGTATCAAAGAATTATCAAAGAATTATCAACCTTTAGCCCCATTAGTTCCCCTAGTACTTATTCCTTTAGTGATATGTTTACTTCTGCCACCCCCCCGCCCCCAGCTAATTGGTCATTTAGTATTTTTGAGATGCCATTAGTGTTCTCTGCCATGCAGATTAGTGCAAAGTAATTATTCAACTCCACTGGCATTTCCTAGTTGCTCTTTATTATTTCCCCAGCTTCTTTCTCTAAAGGGCCTATGTTCACTTTGGCCTCTTCATTGTAGCACTATTATAGAATTGAATAGGTGCATGTTTCCTACAGTTTCATAGCCATGATGATAGTCTAGACTTTCTGTAGATTGAATTGTGTATATTTGTGATGTCGGAGTTGAGATAGATGATTAATGGTTGGTTGTATTTATGCAATCAAAGTAATGTACACGAAGAACTTTTGAAATTTCCTTTTGTTATCTGTTCTATATAATATATAAACAAAAACAATACTGAACCCATATAGATGTAATTGTTCCATTACAGCTATTTTAATTTGGGATTTATTTCTGAGACAAGTACATGCAATATGTATATTGGCATTTATTGTCACAATCCACATAAACAAAGAACTGTGGGGGCTGAAGATCTGAAACAAAAACAGATTGCTGGAGAAACTCGGCAGGTGTGTAAGCGTCTGTGGAGAGAAAGCAGAGTTAACGCTTAGAGGGTCACTGTATTCAAAATCCTAACTCTGCTTTTTCTCCACAGGTGCTGCCAGACCTGTGGAGTTTCACCGCCAATCTCCAACTTTTTATTTTTGTGTAGTGCCTCTAATGTAAAGAAATGTGCCAGGGCATTTCACAGTGTTATACAATGTGAATTACAAATGGAAATATTAAATCCGATAATCCAAAGTTTGGTCAAAGTGTGGGTTTTCAGGAGTGCTTTAAAAGAGGGAGGGAAGCTAGAAAGGCAGGGCAGTACGAGGAGAAAATTTCAGACTTGAGTCTTGGGGATCTGAGTGAATGGCAGCCAATTATGGAGCAATTATAATTAGGATGCAAAGGAAGGCAGAATTAGAGGAGTGCAAATTTCTTGGAGTGTTGTTGAATTTAAGGAGATTATAAAGTAAGGGTGGAGCAAAGTAAGGCCATACATTTGAAAACAAGGATGAAAACGATAACTCAAGGTGTAGTTTGTTATTGAAATTATTGTCTTATGAAGATTTCTGAATTTTATTGTATAATATCTAGCTCAAAAATATGCTGCTGTGTTTTCTATGACAAGTTAAAGGTTTTTTTGCATCCATGCATATATTTGGGAGCTTAATGGATATTCATTTAGATTAGAATGATTCCTTATTCTAGTCTTATATCCGTTTGAGAATGTTGCAGGACAGAAGCAGCTCATTCAACAGCTGTTTGAAAGAACTATCCAATGAAGTTGTACTCCTTTTCTTATTATCTTGGTTTGTTTCTAGCACTTTTCCACTTCCATGAGATACTGTTGATGCTGTGGTTCTGTTCGCCAAGCTGGAAGTTTTTGTTGCAAACCTTTCGTTCTGCTGTAGTTCTTCCTCGCAATTTCATCAACAGATGCCTAAGGGAAAGACAACAGAACGAGGACATGCCGCAACCCAAAGGACTAGCCACAATACCTTACATCAAGAACATCTGTGAACTGACAGCCAGACTACTGCGACCACTAGGACTTATAACAGCACACAAACCAACAGCCACACTCAGACAACAACTCACCAGAACGAAGGACCCGATACCCAGCATGAGCAAAACTAATATAGTGTACAAAATCCCATGCAAGGACTGCACAAAACACTATATAGGACAAACAGGAAGACAGCTAACGATCCGCATCCACGAACATCAACTAAACACGAAATGACACGACCAGCTATCCCTAGTAGCCACACACGCAGACAACAAGCAACATGAATTCGACTGGGACAACACTACCATTATAGGGCAAGCCAAACAAAGAACAGCCAGGGAATTCCTAGAAGCATGGCACTCATCCACAAACTCCATCAACAAACACATCGACCTGGACCCAATATACCGGCCACTACAGCGGACAGCTGAAACTGACAACCGGAAGTGGCAGGGACAGGCCACTATAAATGCCGGAGGAAACACCACAGAAGCGCTTCACAGGAGGCTCCCAAGCACTGAGGATGTCACCTAGACAGGGGACGAAACGTTTGCAACAAAAACTTCCAGCTCGGCGAACAGAACCACAGCAACGAGCACCCGAGCTACAAATCTTCTCACAAACTTTGAATACTGTTGATGCTTTACCACTTCTGTATGTTTCCAGTGGATTCCAGATCATCACAAGTTGTTAAATTTAAAACCTTTTCCATACTTCCTCTGGTTCTTTTACTAATTTTATTTTTCACCTTTTCTGTCTGGAAGCTGAGCAGTTTTTAAAAATATTCCTTTCCTTTATGAAAGAGGCAATGGGATTTCCATCAGATCATAAGACATGAGCCGAATGGCCTACTTCTCCTATTGAGCATGCTCCACCGTTCAGGGAGATCGTGGTTGATCTGATGATCCTGAGCTTCAGTTTTCTGTCTTTGCCCATGGCCTTTGATTCTCTCACAGATTAAAACTATGTCTCAATTTTGAATATCCTTAAGGGTGCAACCTCTATAGTGTTCTGTGGTACAGAGGTCATATTCATTATTTGCTGTAAGAAGAAATTTCTTCTCATCTCTGTTTTAACTGGGTGACCTCTTTGAGATTATGCCCTCTAGTTCTTGACTCACCCACAAGAGGAGTCAACCTCTGTGTCTATCAAGTCAAATGTCACAGAATCATAGAAGTGTACTGGCACAGAAAGATGCCATTTGACCCATTGTGTCTGTACCAGATCTTCAGACAAGCATCAGAACTTAGTACCATTCTCCTTCATTTTCCCAATATCCTTGCAGTGGGTAATTACTTACAAGAAGCGACATTCTCTTGAATGCCTCAATTTAATCTGCTTCCAGTACATTTCCATCCAGGGCAGTCTATACCCAAATTGTTCATTGCATGGAAACATATTTTTTCTCACCTCATGTTTACTTCTTTCACAAATCACTTTTTAAATTATAACTAAAATATTGTAATAGCTTTCCTAATTACTTGTTGTGCCTTGTGACAATGCTGTGGCTTTAAAAGGGGTATTTTGTCATAGTTTCTTTCAGAGAGAGATTTGGGGAAAGGTGAAGGGCAGTCTGCAAACATAAACAGCTGTTGAACTGTGGTTTTTTTGTAAAAGTTGGAACAACGGATGCAGCCTCAATGGGTGTGATCAAGCTCCCACCCACAGAACCAGAAAGTTTAGGTTTAGTGTTCAGCAGTTGCTGTTGGGATCTTGAAGTGAAAGCTATTTATCCCTCTCTTAATTAGAGCCAAAAGCTGGGGATTCTCTTCTTACACTGCTGGATTGCATGTGAGGCAAAACTTGTTTACTGAATTTGCTTTTTGCCAAGGGTGTTGAATTGAATTAGCTTTATTATCACATGTACTCAAATGAGTACAGTGAAAAGTTTATAAGATGCCACTTAAAACACCATCTTATGTGCAAGGTACCTAGGAACAGCTTCTTAAGTTACAACATTAGTTACAGTGTAACAATGTTACCAACACATAGTGTCATCTTAGGGACAGAGTACGTAGGTACAATCCTTAGTTACTGAATAGAAAAATGAAGAAAAGAAGTTACAGCTATACACACTATAACCATAGGTCAGAAAAACATGAAGTTAAAAAGACAAACATCACAGTTTCTCTCCAACGGCTGTCTGCAGCAGACCAGCACAGGGGACCTCCACATGGTCTGATTGCTGGCTGCTGCCGATCCTGCTTCGGAGACAAGGAATCAGAAGGTAGGGTGTCCAAGGCTAAAAGAATGGAGGAAAAGAGGGAAAAGAAAGGAACAGGCAGAACAGATGTGCTCTGGCTGGAGTGTCTTACTCCACCACCAACTTACCTGTCCATTTGAGATATTACTATATTGGAACAGTTAATTAGTGATAGTTATTGTATCTGTTATTCTTTAAGTTTTTCAATATAGTTAAGATATTCGAAGTTCTTTCTTCTTTTGTATTTTAACAATAATGTTTGAATAAATTGTGTTTTGCTTAACATTGAGTAGTTTGATCAATCACATTGTATTTGGAACTCAGCACCTGACATTTACCTGTAAAATAAGAAAATATTAGGGTCAGGGCTACCTTCTTAACATATTTTGAGGGGATCTGGTCCAGTCCATAACAACCTGCAAATTAACCCTTTGTGATTCACACATCAGGGCACTTGCATCTCTCTGCATTTGAAATCTGCAATCTTTCGCCATTTAGATAATATACTTGTTTTATATTCTTTCTGGCAAAATGGATGTTTCAGCATTTTCCCATGTTTTATTCCCTTTGCTGCTTCTTTGCCCATCCTTTGAACCTGTCTATATCATTTTCTGGCATTGGATCTTCACAACTTACATTCCTACTTATCTTGGTCATTGCCAAATTAGGTAATCAAACCTTCTGTTCCCTTAGGTAAAAACAATGACTGCAGATGCTGGAAACCAGAGTTTAGATTTGAGTGGTGCTGGAAAAGCACAGCAGTTCAGGCAGCATCCGAGGAGCAGTTAGCTTCTGTTCCCTTATTTATATTAATTGTTACCTGCACTGATCTCTGTGGCACACCACTCATCATAGACTGTTAACTTGAAACAAACCTATTTATGCCTACTGTTGCTTCCTATTAGCCAGTCAATCATCCCTCAATGCGCATATGCTGCCCCTCACACTGTGAACTTATTTCCTCAATAACCTTTGATGTGATTATTTAAGTTTCCAGAAGGCATTTGATAAGTTCAGAATATCCATTAGTTTCCCATTCATCTACGTGTTTCCTCAGAGAAATCTGAGATTGGTATCATGAACCAAATTCTCTGTTATAACGTTAATAATGTCTTCTAAAGTTACTCTGTGACAATGATAAGCTGATTGGCCTATTCTTTTCTGCCTTTTTTGTCCCAAGTTACAATCATTATTGAGTAGGAGAATGGGACTAGCTCGGTAGCTCTCTGGGTCGAATGGCTTGCTTCTGTACTGTAAAATTGTGATCATCTGCCAATCTAATTGGGCCATCCTGAATGAAGGGAGTTTTGGAAAATTAAAATAAATGTATCAACTGTCTCACCAGCCCCTCTTTTTAAAGATCCTCGTATTACCTAGAAACTTGTCATCCCACATCTCCCAAAGTTTGCTCAGTACTACTACTCAGGTTATTGCGATTTTCCTGAGTTCTCCATCTTTTCCATTTTCTGATTTATTATTGCTTCTGGATATCAATTGTCGATGCAAAATACCTGTTCAATTCATCTGCCATTTTCTTATTTTCAATTATTAATTTTCTAGCCTCAATTTCTTTAGGAGTAATGCTCACTCTTAACTTTTTTTTTGCCAATATTTATGGAAGCTCTTTCTATCTGTCTTTATATTTCTGAATATCTCTCTTTTGCACACCAGTTTTACTTTGCTTATTTGTTTTTGGCCATTATTTTTTATATGTTGTCCTGCCACCTATGTTTGCACAATTATATGCTTTGTCTTTTAAGTTTGATCTAACTCTTAATATTCCCAATTAACCACAGATGGTGATCTATCCCTTGGGATGTTTCTTGCTCTTTGTAATGTATATATAGAACCGTAGAAATGTTACAGCACAGAAGGGGGTTATTTGACCCATTAAGAAGGGCTTATGCCCGAAACGTCGATTCTCCTGTTCCCTGGATGCTGCCTGACCTGCTGCGCTTCTCCAGCAACACATTTTCAACCCCATTCTATCCACACCAACCCAAAGACACCCAGGTACCCTTTTTAATTCCATCATCTTGCACTTGGCCTAATGCCCTGCAGCTTACAGCATTTCAGACACCGATACAAGTACTTTTTAGGTCTCTGCCTTTACCACTAACTCAGACATCGAATTCCAGCCCCTCCCCTCTACATTTTAAAAAAAAGTTTTCCTCACGTCCTTTCTAATTCTTCTTTCGCTTAGCTTGGATCTATGACCCCTGCTATTTGATATATTCTGAAATACTCCATTAAATATCTGCCACGACATCTCTATTAATCTATACTTTACCTCATTTGCCAATTCACTTTAGCCATCCCTGCTTTCATGTCCTTATAATTGGTTTTATTTACATTTAAAACAATAGTCTCTAACCTACTCCTCTATCTCTCCAACTGAATGTATAATTCAATTATATGGTCATTGCTACTGACTCCGATGTCATTCACTAATCCTATGTAACCGCACACGAGCAAATCTTTTGTAACCTGCTGTGTGATTGGTTCCAGAGCATGCTGTTCTGAGAAACTATCCTGAAAACATTGTAGGAATTCTTCATCTAGGCTGCATTTGCCCATCTGATTTTTAATGTCTATATTTAGATGAAAATGACCCATGATTATCAACATTGCCTTTCTGATGAGCTCTCATTATACACCAGCTGACCGTATAGTTTCTGTTCGTGGCCTATACACCACTCCTATAGGGACTTCTTACCTTTGTAATTGCTTATTTCAACCTAAACTGTTTCCCCATCTTGGTTTCTTGAACTTAAGTCATCCTCACTTGTGCTAATATCATAATTAACCAACAAAGCCACCCCTCAACCTATTCCTAGTTTCCTGTCTATCCAAAATGTCCCATAGCCTTCAAAGTTCAAGTCCCAATCCATGTCATCCTGTATCATGTCTGTAATGGCTACCAGATTGTTCTTATTGTTATGCCTCACTGAAATAGTTTATTGGAAATCAAGCCCTGCTTTTCTCAGGGTCATCACAAAAATTAAAAACTTCATCGAAGTCTGCAAAATTCTCCAAGCACCTGATTTTCAAATGCAGGTTGATAGAACACATGGACCGGGTTTCTTTATCTAACAAGATTACGATTTATTACAGGTAAATAGATTCTAGCTATAGCTAAAATAATTATGAACAGTCAACATGTACCTAATTAAAATTCTAGCTCCCTTATAAGCATCCCCTTACACACAGACAGACACAGCTAGGGAAAAATGTGTATTATGAAGAGAGAGAAAACTGGGAAAGTAGTTCAGTGATCTCTATTCACAGGATTTGCTAAGTTCATTCTTGTGCCGATCACATTGTTGCTTCTCGGTCTTTCTTTCATGTGGTTCCAGGAGGTACAGGATGACTGGTTCAAAATTATAAAATGTCTATGCCTTATTAAAAGTTATGGCTTACAGCAACTACTGAAGGAACTTTTTTTTTAAAATAGGCAAAGTGTAGCTTTTACTGAAGGGAACAGAGAGCTCCCAAGTTTGGGAAATTTGATGGCTTCTCCTAATTCTGTTCACAGCCCCAAGCTGCTAGGCTACCAGAAAACCGATCAGAGATTTTGGGAGGCAGAAGGCCTTCATTATTGCTCTGTGGACTAGTGTCCAATTTTCATTCAGTTACTTGTTGTCAGCAGAATCTCCATTTGTGTACACACTTAACTCCAGCTCATCTGCACCTTCTCTTATTCCGTTTTTCCAGGAAGGTGCAGTATGTTGCAAGATTGAATAGGCTAGGGTTATTTGCCTTAGAACAGAGAATGTTGAGAGATAATTTAATCAAGTTGTACAAAATAATGAGGACTTGAGAGAGATGGATTAGAGCAGACATGATAGAAAGCGTTTTTCACTCAAAGGGGTAGAGTGTGCCTGGAAGTCACTGCCCTGTTTGATGTTGAAACCCCCAACTCATGTAAAAAGGACTTGAATCTGCACCTGAAGTGCTGTAACCTGCAGGTTGATAAGAGGGATTAAATGGTTGGCAATTTATTCAGCTGGTGCAAAGAGGATCTTTCTATGCTGTAACCTATGATTCTCACCAATACATTTCATGTGAGCATATTTAAACGTCTATAGAAAATTGGCTGCCCATCATCACAGCTCAGTGTGATGCCTTTTCTCATGACAATGTAATGAATATGGTCAGCAATATAAAGCATTGGAACCCTTTGAGATCAGTAGTCAGGTTAAACAGTTGTGTTCTGGCACTTTATGGCATATCATTTTTTTTAACAGTACAGACAAGCTTGCTGTAGTGTTTAGATCTTCTTTAGTGACTGTTTTCCTTCAAGTACAATCTAGTATTCCAAAACTCAAGGTTGCATTAATTTCTCCAACTGTTTATTACTGTCAATGATCTTCCCTGCCTTTGTTTTCAATGATGCCATTTTATTTTGCTGTTCAAGCTGTCCATTTTTTGATCTCTTCTTACTATGCCATGGGCATCAGTATATACTGGTGGAGTTGTAACCAGTGGTCATTGGCATACTGCCATGCAGTCTGAAGGAGTTGGCAGTGAGTAACTGTTAATGCATTCTGTGTCTTATGGATCGCTTTCATACTTAATGAGTGGACTGCTTGATCACACAGACAGGTTCCATCACTGCTGTTAGCAGTGAACCAGCCACCAAGTTTGTGTTTGTTTCCCTTCCTTATGCTGAGAATGCAGTTTTCCAGTTGGTATCTTGAACATCATTGATCAGAGGGAGAGACGGAGACCTTACTGCTACTTGATACTTTGACTCACTGGGTTTGTGAAATAGAAACCCGGTCCAGAAAAAGTTGCAAGGCAGTCATCAATTAGCTTTTGGCTCTTCCAAAGACAGGATTTCCAGCAATTAAAGGTAATAAACCTCATCTCACAAATCCTTTAAACTTTTCTTCTGTATCTTGGGTTCAAAAGCGTGGAAGCGTTCAGGCTACAGTTGATATTTTTGGAAATAAATGTATGTTCAATATATGCATTTTCTATTTGAACAACAACAATATGGCTTCTATAAGCTATTACCAAAATGTCATGTCCCAGCTTCTGTTCTTAGTTCTATGGGCAGCATGGTGACATAAAACTCTGGTTCAATTCCAGCCTTGGGTGACTGTGTGGAGTTAGCGTATTATCCCTGTGTTTGTGTGGTTTTTGTCTAGTTTACTCCCACAGTCCAAACCTAACACGGGCTTGGTGGATTAGCCACAGTAAACTATTATCTTGTATATGAAGAATTATATTTTCTTCTGTACATCTCAACCTCTTAATGTAAAGTGGTTTGTATAAAGCCAATAAATTACGGATCATATCCACCCAAATGTCTTAAGTTTTGTTAAAGAAATTCTTGCGCAGTTGGGTTATAAACCTAACTTAAAAGGTGATTCAAAATCTAAATATAGTTCTTTCTTACAATATTTAAGTTTTTTTGTTTTAGTTGTACCATTTGCCGTAGAGTACAATTGATTCTTGCAGGAGCTGACAATGTGGATTCAGTAGAGAGATGAGACATGCTCTATAGTCCAGTAGGTCATTTTATCTAATACAATTCCCTTCATTTATCAAGGGCCTTGAATTATCAGCTCCACCATCAAAGGCCTGGTTGTCAAATAACAAATAAAAAAATCAGTTACACATTTAAATTGCTGGATCAGTGCACCTGGAGATTTCTAAAATGTAAACTATCAAAAGCAAGATTTGAAATATGATTTATATGCATTACTATTACTGAAATATGTATTTTGTTTCTTTTTACAGCTGTTTGGGGAAATTTTGTCAGTATGAGGTAATGTATAACTTGCATGTTTTTCCTACTAATTTGTGAACACTTCTGTCTCTTATAAGAAATGTAGCAACCACTAGATATTCAAACTTATGCTTAGCAAATATTTCATGTTAAGTTTGAAATGAAATGGTGGATCTTATTGTGCTTTCCACAGCAGTGTTTCCTAGTAAGGCAAATACATATGACAATTTAATAGGTAGTATTGCTCAACCCAAGTAACTTCGTTCTATGCACAAGTCCAAATTATGCATTTCAGGATACACATGTTAATGGTAAGTAAATCCAATTATACAATTAATACTTAACCCGTTATCAATTAATAGTATATTTGTAACATGTGTAACTAATGTCTCAGCAATTGAGACTGTTCAAAGTGAGGTATTCATGCCCCCATCCTTTATAAGCTTTAAAGTTTGTAAATGCATTGTACCTTCAGTCAGTTTCACTGGAAGCATCTCCAGAACTTAGTTCGCTTTACTGTGCAGGTGTTGCAGCAGAGGTTGTCATCGGACTGCATTGCAGTGCCAATGTATTAGGTGAATGCAGTATGTTTTCATGAAAGAACAAAGAAAATTACAACACAAGAACAGGCCCTTTGGCCCTCCAAGCCAGTGTCGATCCAGATCCTCTACTGAAACCTATTGCCTATTTTCTAAAGGAGCTCTGCTCCCTGCCCATTCATGTATCTAGTGAGTTTTGAAGAGATTTCTAGCTCAGGTTGAAGTTCTGGAGGCAAGTTTGCTTGCTGAGCTGGAAGGTTCACTTTCAGATATTTTGTCAACATACTAGGTAACATCAGTGAGCCACCAGTGACGTACTGGTGTTAGTGACCCACTTTCTATTTATGTGATTAGGTTTCCTTGGGTTGATGATATAAATTCCTGTTATGGTGTCAGTTCCTGTTCTTTTTCCTCAGAGGGTGGTAAATGGGATCCATATTGATGTGTTTGTTGATAGTTCTGGTTGGAATGCCATGCTTCTCAGAATTCTCGTGCTTTTTGTCTTGTCCTAGGATGGATGTGTTGTCCCAGTCAAAGTGGTCTCCTTCCTCATCTGTACATAAGGATACTAGTGAGAGTGGTCATGTCATTTTGTGACTAGTTGATGTTCATGTATCCTGGTGGCTATTTTCTGCCTGTTTGTCCAATGTAGTGTTTGTTACAGTTCTTGCACGGTATTTTGTAAATGACATTAGTTTTGCTTGTTCTTTTACATTTATCTTTTTTTTTGTAAATAATACAAATGACATCACCAACCCAAGGAAACCTAAAACACAAATAGAAAGTGGGTCACTAACACCAGTGCTTCACCAGATTCTCACTGTTGTTACCTAGTATGGTGATAAAACATCTGAAAATGAACCTTCCAACTCAGTGAGCAAACCTACAACCATTCTTTTATTTATCTGTCAAAGTGACACTATTGTGGCCCCCTTTACCACTTCCACTGACAATGCGTTCCAGGCACCCACCACGAAAAGAACTTTCCATGTATATCTCCTTTAAAAACTTTTCCCCTCACTTTGAACTTGTGACCCCCTAGTAATTGAGTTCCCCACTCTGGGGAAAAAGCTTCTTGCTATCCACCGTGTGTCTATATCTCTCATGCTTTTGTAGACCTCAATTAGGTCCCCCCTCAACCTCCATTATTCCAATGTAAACTCATCATAATCTACTCAAATTCTTCATAGAGTGAGCCCTCCATACCAGGTAACATCCTAGTGAACATCCTCTGTTCCCTGTCCAAAGATCCACATACTTTGGTAATGTGGGCTTAAAAATGTGTTGCTGGAAAAGCACAGCAGGTCAGGCAGCATCAAAGGAACAGGAGAATTGACGTTTTGGGCATAAGCATGTTTCTTCAAGCATGTCCTCATTCCTGAAGAAGGGAATATGCTGTGGTTCTGTTCACCGAGCTGGGAATTTGTGTTGCAGATGTTTCGTCCCCTGTCTAGGTGACATC
>NC_057715.1:68447478-68448804 GCF_004010195.1 Chiloscyllium plagiosum | reverse complement strand
TCACGTCTAGGAATGGGAGTTGGTTGTCCTTTTCTTCCTCTCTCGTGAATCGGATTCCTGTGAGTGTGGCGTTGATAATCCGGAGTGTGTTCTCTATTTCTGTGTTTTTAATGATTACAAAGGTGTCATCAACGTATCTGACCCAGAGTTTGGGTTGAATTTGTGGTAAGACTGTTCGTTCTAATCTTTGCATTACCGCTTCGGCTATGAATCCAGAGATGGGTGAGCCGTTGATTTGTTCATATGTTTGGTTGTTGAATGTGAAGTGTGTTGTGAGGCACAGGTCCAGTAGTTTGAGTATGCCGTCTTTGTTGATAGCCAACCTGCTGGACATACAGAACAGATAACAGGACGTTGAACCTATTGTTTCTCTGGCTAGGGTTTGTTGATAGAGGTGAACAGTGCCATTATATTGAATGAGACCATGGTTTCTTCCTAGTCTGTGTATATTTCTGATGTCCAAGAATTCCTGTGTTGATTGTATAGAGTGTCTGGATCCACTGATCAGATCCACTCAGACCCACAGTATCACTACCAGGGACACCATCACACAAACTGGCTAAAGAACTACAGCAGAAACTCAAACACCTGATCAGCGGGGACATGGTCTCATTCGATGTAACGGCACTGTTCACCTCTATCAACAAAACCCTAGCCAGAGAAACAATAGCCAACCTGCTGGACATACAGAACAGACAACAGGACGTTGAACCTATCAACAAAGACGGCATACTCAAACTACTGGACCTGTGCCTCACAACACACTTTACATTGTTGTGGTTCTGTTCGCCGAGTTGGAAGTTTTTGTTGCAAACGTTTCGTCCCCTGTCTAGGTGACATCCTCAGTGCTTGGGAGCCCCCTGTGAAGCGCTTCTGTGGTGTTTCATCCGGCATTTGTAGTGGCCTGTCCCTGCCGCTTCTGGTTGGCAGTTTCAGTTGTCCGCTGTAGTGGCCGGTATATTGGGTCCAGGTCGATGTGTTTGTTGATGGAGTTTGTGGATGAGTGCCATGCTTCTAGGAATTCCCTGGCTGTTCTTTGTTTGGCTTGCCCTATAATAGTGTTGTCCCAGTCGTCGAATTGTTGCTTGTTGTCTGCGTGTGTGGCTACTAAGGATAGCTGGTCGTGGCGTTTCGTGGCTAGTTAATGTTCATGGATGCGGATCGTTAGCTGTCTTCCTGTTTGTCCTATATAGTGTTTAGTGCAGTCCTTGCATAGGATTTTGTACACTACATTAGTTTTGCTCACGTTGGGTATCGGGTCCTTCGTTCTGGTAAGTTGTTGTCTGAGGGTGGCTGTTGGTTTGTGTGCTGTCATAAGTCCTAGTG
>NC_057715.1:68438962-68446203 GCF_004010195.1 Chiloscyllium plagiosum | reverse complement strand
AACAGTCTTACCACAAATTCAACCCAAACTCTGGGTCAGATACGTTGATGACACCTTTGTAATCATTAAAAACACAGAAATAGAGAACACACTCCGGATTATCAACGCCACACTCACAGGAATCAGATTCACTAGAGAGGAAGAAAAGGACAACCAACTCCCATTCCTCGACGTGATGGTACAGAGAACACCAAACGGAGAATTCACCACAAAGGTACACAGGAAAGCCACACACATAGTTCAGGACTTGGTCTATGAAAGCAACCACCCCAACACACACAGAAGTTGCATCAAGACACTATTCAAAAGGGCCACAACACACTGCAGCACACCAGAACTGCAAAAAGTGGAAGAAGAACACCTCTACAATGTATTCGCCAAAAACGAATACCCCCGCAACTTCATCAACAGATGTCTAAGGGAAAGACAATGGAACGAGGACATGCCGCAACCCAAAGGACTAGCCACGCTACCATACATCAAGAGCATTTCCGAACTGACAGCCAGACTACTGCGACCACTAGGACTCTTAACAGCACACAAACCAACAGCCAATCTCCGAGAACAACTCACCAGAACAAAGGACCCGATACCCAGCCTGAGCAAAACCAATGTAGTGTACAAAATCCCATGCACAAAACATACATAGGACAAACAGGAAGACAGCTAATGATCTGCATCCATGAACACCAACTAGCCACGAAACGACACGACCAGCTATCCTTAGTAGTCACACGCAGATGACAAGCAACATGAATTTGACTGGGACAACACTACTATTATAGGACAAGCCAAACAGAGAACTGCCAGGGAATTCCTAGAGGCATGGCACTCATCCACCAATTCAATCAATAAGCACATCGACCTGGACCCAACGTACTGACCACTGTAATGGACAGCTGGAACTGACAACTGGAAGCGGCAGATTCAAACCACTACAAATGCCGGAGGAAAGATCACAGCGCTTCACAGGAGGCTCCCAAGCACTGAGGATGTCACCTAGACGGGACGAAACGTCTGCGACACAAATTCCCAGCTCGGCGAACAGAACCACAACAATGAGCACCCGAGCTACAAGTCTTCTCAAACTTTGAAGGACTTATGCCCAAAACGTCGATTCTCCTGTTCCTTTGATGCTGCCTGTCCTGCTGCGCTTTTTCAGCGACACATTTTTAAGTTTTGATCTCCAGCATCTGTGGTCCTCACTTTCTCCTCATACTTTGGTAATGTGGCAACCAGAACTGTATGCAGTATTCCAAATGTGGCTGAACCAAAGTCTTATACAACTGTGATATGATCTACCAAATCTTGTACTCAATATCCTGTCTGATGAAGGAAAGCATGCAGAATGCCTTCTTGACCACTCCATTACCACTTTGAGGGTACAATGGACTTGAACACCCAGGTCTCTGTTCTTCAATTTTCCCAAGGACTTTTCCATTTACTGTATAGTTCATTCTTGAATTAGATCTTCCAAAATGCATCACCTTTCATTTGCCCAGATTGAACTCCATCTGCCATTTCTCTACCCAACTCTCCAATCTATCTATATTCTGTATTCGGACAGTCCCCTTCACTATCTGCTACTCCACCAATCAATAGAAAACTACTGTTATGAAAGGGTTACAAGTTAAACTGTTGATGCCTTTAGGCAGATTGACGTACTTCAGGTTTTCACTGTACTTGCTGACTTGATCAGCAGAGCAGTTTGGACATTTGCCAAATGGGTTAATTTATATAGTCATAACAAGTCATCTCTGTAAAACCGTAGAAATGAAGCAGCACAGGAGACCATTTAGCTCATCTTATCCATATTGACCCAAAGACACTAGATGCCCTTTTTAATCCTGTCTTCTTGCACACAGCCCTGCAGCTGACAGCACTTAAGATCCAGTTATGTCTTGAAGAAAGTAGGGGTTTCTGAGTCCCAACAACTCAGGCAGTTAATTTTAAACACCCATCATCTTCTAAGTAAAAAATCCTTGCATCCCCTCAAATCCTTCTGCCACTTAACTTGAATCGATGATCCCTGGTTTTTGAACACAGTCTCCCACTGATATACCACATATCCTTTAGCAGTCTTAATCAGTCCACTTCAGTTAAAATTTGCCCTTCCCCAGTTTAGAACGGTCACTCCTGATTTGTCCCTTTTTCATATTAAATCTAATTGAATTGTGGTCACTATCCCTGATATGGCTGCCCACTGTCACTTCATTCACATGCTCATTTTCACCTCCCCAGAATGAAATCCAGAGTTTTGTCTTCTCTCATTGGCCTTGTTGTTTTGTTCAAAAAGTCTTGAATAGAGTATGTGATTTTTTTCCGCACATAATTCATTTGTATATTGTCAGAAAGCCAGTTGATACTGGGATAGTTAAAGTCTCCTACTATTATTGCCCACATTCCTACACAGAAATTTGTGTACAAGTATGTTCTTCTACCTCCCTTACTGAGCGATTCTATAGTATATTCCCAGTGGTGTGATTGACTTTACTTCCAAGCAACCCAAAATGTCATTTGCTTAGTACTGCATCTCTTCACTCTGAATTATTCTTAAACCAATACTGCTACCATCTCTTTTGTCACCTAACTGCCTGAATTTTGCCCCTTTAGCCTAGTTTGTTAGCAATGTCAGTACTGCCATGTATCCGTGCCCTTAATTCATCTGCCTTGTTTGTAGTGCCCTTGCATTGAAGTATAAACAGCTCAACCCATCAATTTCCTTTACTGGATGATTTTTAATTCTCCTTTGATCTTTCATGTCACTGACTACATCACTAATGCTGTACCTCCCATTATCCTGATAGAGTCCTGGCCCATCTAAGTCTACATGTTGCTTCCCATTCCTTCCGTACTAGTTTAACACTTTCCCAGTGGAACAGAGAAAACCACCACAGGGTTATTTGCCCTAGCTCTGCCCAGGCTCAATCTGTCAAGCTGTACAGGCCCCACCTTCCCCAGAAACAGTCCTAATGCCTCAAGAATCTAAACCCCTGTCTGGTACACCATTTCTCCAGCCACGCATTCATCTGATGTATCCTCTTATTTTTGCTGTCACTAGTATGTGATGCTGGGAGGAATCCTGAGATTACTGTGTTCGACATCCTGCAGTGATTTATCTCCAGGCTTCTAATAGTCAGCTTTCACATATTCATCTATTTGTTTACCTAGAGAATTTTTACCTAGGTGTACCATGACTACCAGCTGTTCACTCTCCCACTCCACAATGTCCTGCAGCCACTCTGATACATCCCTGAGCCTGGCATCAGTGAGGTAACATACCATCTGGGATTCACATCTGCAGCCACAAGTGAATGTCTGTATCCCTTAGTGTTGAATTCCCCATGTCAGTAGCAAACCCCCCCCATATCCAAAAGTCTCCAAAGCAGAATAAGGGGAATGACCACAAGTCGGTGCACTTTCTTCCAGAGCCTTTTACTTCCTCTGATAGTCACCCATTCCCTATCTGCCAGTGTAATCCTCACCTGCAATGTGACCACCATAAAGCGATCACTAGGTTAGATTCGATTAGATTACTTACAGCATGGAAACAGGCCCTTCGGCCCAACAAGTCCACACCGACCCGCCGAAGCGTAACCCACCCAGACCCATTCCCTTACATTTACCCCTTCACCTAACACTATGGGCAATTTAGCATGGCCAATTCACCTAACCTGCACATTTTTAGATTGTGGGAGGAAACCGGAGCACCCGGAGGAAACCCACGCAGATACGGGGAGAACGTGCAAACTCCACAGAGTCGTCTGAGGCAGGAATTGAACCCAGGTCTCTGGCGCTGTGAGGCAGCAGTGCTAACCACTGTGCCGCCCATCAGGTTGCAGGACACATTCAGTTTTTACGTCTAACTTGGCTCATGTTTTGCATTAGTTCTATCCATCCCAGTAGTGGACCACTGCTCACCTCATTTGCGACCAGAAATTCTCAGACTAGTTCATATTGTTTGCCTAAATGAAGTCAGTCACACCAGAAGGAATGCACTGCAAAGTCATAGCAGTGATCCTCGATTGAAGGCTTGATAAGCCACAAATGTTCTATAATACACAACAAACCACTCCCAGTAGTCACCTCCTGACTCTCCAGGTTTGGGTCTGCACTCCAGTATTTTAATGTTACAGGTTGTTGTAAGGCTCGTTCTAACAACTGAACCAGATGGTTTGTCTGGGCATCAGTGAAGGGAAATCTTTCAAACAGATCTCCTTCTGTCACCATGACAGATTTATTCCTGCCATTTAGTCACTTCAGGTGATAAAATTGTACAGCACAGTGCAAACCGATCTTGGGTGGCATTTTGTATTTGAACTGTCCTTCGGGGACACTGAGCAAATTGGGCTGGTTTTTCCTTATGATCTGGGGCTTGATTCATTGTCATTCTCATTACTTGGGGCTTCCAAGGGACAAACTCCAATTGTTGGTTCCTGATAGTCATCAGCGGCTGTGGGGTTTGGTAACTGCGATATTGGAAACCACAATTGGGGACCAATTTGGAGTCCACTAACCCCAGTACAAAGCTCAGATGGTACCGGTTTTCTGTTTTTTATTTTTACCTGTTCAGCCACACGGGATCCTTCGGGAGCCTGATACGGTGGGTCTACGGGAGGTTCTGACAATCTAGGGTAATGTCCCATTCCTCATCTCTATTGGTATCATTTCCCTCAAACAGTGTTGGTATGCCAGATATAGGCTTGGGATCCCGATTAGAACTTATATTCTTGTTACAACACTATGCTTTAACCCTTCCTGTCTAGTTTTCTCAGTCTTGATGTCTTTACACTTTCTCCTGTTTGTGAATGGGTAGACTGAAGGTGAAAAAGCAGTCAGCTTTTAACATCTCCCAGCTTTTGGGAGTTCTATCCGCTGTACCTACCTCTATCCCATGCAATTACTCCAAATGACCAAGGTATCTTTCCATTTACTATCAGTAGTATCTTTCCATTCTTTAATGGAAGATTTCCACTTTTACCCAACAATTTCTATTCCAAGTAGTAATTAAACAGGTTAACTGCCTGTTCACATCCCAGGTACTGCCCATTTGTCCCCTGGATAGTTTATGTGCAGCATTTAACTTCAGGAAGTCATTTTCCTGATCAGGTATTCTCAAGTTCTGAAGGGGAGTTCCCTTTCTAGTTATCTAGAGGGATTGTCCCATTATACTCCCTTGCTCTACTATAAACAAGTTTCAACTGGCCATAATGAATATTGCAGAGGTGGTTGAGAAATTTACCCAGCCTTCCCTCGTCCTCATATTGTATCATAATTTCAGCCAGCCATATTTAAAGGAAGCAGCTTTCCAAACCGAATCAGTCAGGTAGTGGCAACCACTTCCCTGACCGTGGTCCCCAGTCCCAACTGTCTCAGTAAAGAATGTAGAATAGCCAATGATACCCCACAGCAACCTAGAGCAACCTTGTAAAAAATACTTTCTTACCTTGTAATCCTTGTCCAGGTAGTTTACTCAGTCCCTTCAAAAGGTACCAGTCTCATTGGACAATGGGCAGAACACAAGGAGTGGTCTGACCTAAAATACTTCGGGGAACCCTATTACTAATGCCCAATTCAAACTCTCACTTATTCAGCCCAGAGTAAGAGTTCTACTGTTGGCATCCACAACATAGTACCAAAATGTTGACTCAAGTTCCAGACCACGCAAAACTTTAATTAACCTCCTATTTTAGCTTGGCCAGCAAGAGGTCCAGAGTTAACACCAGAGTAACAGTCAAGTTCTCACTTGATGGGCTCTTGTCAGACCTTTGTGTATAGCACAAAAGCAGTACAGTTTATAGCTCTCATCTCTCAACCCATACTTGTCACATGGGTCATAAACAGTGCAGCTAACAATGCTGCAAGTAGAGGAAGTAGCTCAAGCCCCAGCTGCAACCTTCAACTTGTGCAGACACAGACGCACATTTTAAAATTTATGGTACATTGTTGATTCAGCAAAACTTCTAACTGTTGCTTCCCCAATACTTTATCATTTCAACTTCACCTATTCCCTGTGTTCACCCAACTCCAAAGCAGTCTCATTTAGCCAAGCAGCACCACCATTGCCTCCTTTTTATAGGGCTCAACAACAATGCTTCTGAACTGGATCAGACCAGTTGCTCAGTTAACCAGCTTCATCTGAGGGTGAACCAGCTGTCTCTGGTTTTAGAAATGCAACTAAAACTACACCCAGTCAAACATAGCAGCTTTTAGTTAATAGATTAAAGAACCAATTTAGCTTGAAAATTAGCCTTGAAATGGTTTAATTACTACTTACCCCTTGTAACTCCTTTTTTACCCAGCTCCAAATCACCTGTTTAGTTAAGCAGCACTCAAGCAGAACTAAATACAGCCTCAGACAAATAAGACTTGTTGAACTTGATGCAAAGTTCATGTGGCTATGTTTTTGAAGAGGTCTTGTAACTACTGTTGTGCAGGCACAATGAGCAAGCAGTCCCTTTCTGCACCATGATAATTCTATAATCTATTTTTCTAATTAACCTGTTTAGATATATTATATATCTGTGGAACAGGTGGGACTTGAACCTTGGCCTCTTAGTTTAGCGGTAGGGGTACTGACATGAGAGGACCCCCAACAATTCTGTAATACTATGCTACCAAATTCAATGTGCTTGAGTGTTAATTGCTGATATAATTCCTACTCGGAGCCCCCAACTTTTAGCTTCAACTGTTTTTCTTTTATGTGAAGATTACAGTATAAATGTACTTTGAAATTGTGGTTAGTTATTAGTTGCTAAAATGTTGAAGGAGAGTTGTTATTTTAGTAGTATCTTTTAATTCTGGGGGAAAAAAATGCAATAACATTCAGTTGAATATTTAGTGTGCCGGTTGAGTTGAAAGAAGTATTTACAGGTTTTTTTTCTATTTGCTTTTGTATAGGTCTTTGCAAGAAGAAGGTGAACAAAAAGTTGAAAGGAAAATAGAGGAGGTTTGTTAATTGCTTTTTGTTCAATACCAAAATACAGAGAGTGGTAATTTGTTTACTGGATATTTGAGCTTTCTGAAGGATTCCATGTGTTTGCAATGTGACTAATCATCCGCCGACATTTCTGCCACCTCCAAAAAGACCCCACCACCTGGAATATATTTCCCTCCCCACCCCTTTCCGCCTTCCACAAAGACCGTTCCCTCCGTGACTACCTGGGCAGGTCCACGCCCCCCTACATCACCCTCCCATCCTGGCACTTTCCCCTGCCACCACAGGAATTGTAAAACCTGTG
>NC_057715.1:68381216-68438697 GCF_004010195.1 Chiloscyllium plagiosum | reverse complement strand
TCCCCCACTCACCCATTGTACTCTATGCTACTTTCTCCCCATCCCCACCCCCACCAGATTATCTCTCCACGCTTCAGGCCCATTGCCTTTATTCCTGATGAAGGGCTTTTGCCCAAAACGTCGATTTCCCTGCTCCATGGATGCTGCCTGAACTGCTGTGCTCTTCCAGCACCACCAATCCAGAATCTGGTTTCCAGCATCTGCAGTCAATGTTTTTACCACCAAGATATTATCCCACTCATTTGCCTTGAAGGCTTAAGCAGAACTCATCTGGTGTGAAAATGGTCCAAATACATATAGACTAGTTAGGGTCGACAGGTTTCCATTCTGGGAATATTATAATAACCAGTTTGCTTCTCTGACAATCTGGAAGCTTTAAAGACAGGTTTTTTTTTTGAAACACAGAACTTACTGTAGTAGAATTTGAACTGGGACATTTATTAATCTGAGTGCTATCTGAATTCATTTTCTTAAATTTGCTTTTTTGTAAATTAAGATGCAAGTTGCACTGCAGTTCTGCTTTTGGGTTGCAAGTATACTACTTCAAGAAAATATCATTTTAGGTTTAATAATCATAAAGTAGATATTTTTAATTAACTTGTTCAGATGTGTTATGACAAATCTCTGGAGCAGATGGCATGCAAACCCGCCCTTTTGGCTCAAAGTTAGGGATATCACCACTGTGCCTCTAGATCCTTTATGAATATAGAGCATATTTATGTAAATATGATTTAATTAGTTACTTCTCCCCATATGAATTGGTGAATTCTGTTAGTATTTGCACCACTCATTTAATTGAATGCAATCAGAATCAGTTTCTGCGCAGGTTTAAATAATTGGTTCTGTACCTTGGCATGACCTTAACTTCTCACATGCAGAATCTTTTAGGTGGTCTTTTTATTTTACTTACTTTCATTCTTGTCCCTGTTTGTTGCTGTATGTGCTATCTAGGAGACTCTTTGCCTGTCCATTCAACCTGTAGCTTACTCCCCTGATAGTCCTTATTGCTGCCCCTTTACCATGTCATGACTTGACATTATAGTTTGAATCTGAAGTTTCAACTTTAACACATTGGTTTATGGGAGGGCTGTCTATGTGCCTGTCCTAGAACTTTTTTTTATTTGGGTAGGTTTTATTGTTTGAATTTCAAAATCATGCAGTTTTAGTTGCAAGTTACTAATGTTTTCCATCCTGATTCCTTCAGAACCCATGGGTAAGTCTAAAGAGCAGCTTCAGAACAAATGCTAGAATGGACCAGGTTTGACATAGGATTGACCAGGTACAAGAGTGAAATAACTCAAGAAGCCAGTATCCTGTCACCAAGTCTGCCTTTTTTAAACCTGTGGAGAGTACATACACCCACATGGGAGAAATGTCGAAGGACTATGTCCATGTTCTCTAAGTGTTCCTTATTGGTCTTCCTTGTTATTAGCATCTAGATAAATGGCAACCTGTGGTAGACCTTGTAAAAATTTCTCTATCTTCTGCTGAAAGATTGCACAGACTGATGATGCCCCAATTGACAGTCTTGTATATTGGGACAAACCCTTTTGTATATTAATTGTAGCCTTCTTCTAGGAATCCTTATCTAACACCAATTACAAGTATACATGGCTCGTGTCCAGCTTCGTGATGGATAGCCCCTCTGCCAGTTTTGCATATAAATGCTCTACGTGAAAGATTGGGTATTTATCCAGCTGCTAAAAGCAGTTTATTGTTTGTTTAAAATCCCCACAAAGGCAAACCGCGCTTCACAATCAGTATTACTGATACTACCCGTTCCACAAACTACTGGTTTAATGATTTCTTTGCTTTCCAGCCTCTAATTTTGCTCATAAGGCAAGTGACACTGCACGGGCCTTTCAGAATCATGGAATTGCTTCCTGGTCAATATGCAAAGTGGTCTTGGCTCCTTTGATAATTCTTAGACCTTCCTGAAAAACCTCTGGGTATTTTAATTAGGATTTTACTCAGGCAGCCATTTTTTAATTGAAAAAGGTTGAATCAGTCGAGATGAATATTTCTGAACCAATTTCACCCCATCAAATTTGCACCCAAGCTTTTTACTAACTGAACCAGTTGCTTCTCATAAGAGACCAGAACCGAAGTTGTATCCTCAATCTGTAAAGGTTCCCCGGTATAGATTCTCAGCTTAGCTGAGATCTTGTGCAAATTTAAGGGTTGAAGTCCACGTTGAATTTTTGTTAAAGACTAGTTCTGCAATCGCTGATATAGCCATACCGGTATCAACCTCCGTCAACCAAGTGACCATTTAACCAGACGTTTGGTTCTGATTTGGATGTTACCAAGCAATTTAACTATTCTAAACCAGATGTAGGTGGACTTTCCAGGGTATGCAGTCTTCTGGATACCAGTCAATGAGTTCTCTTGCTCAATTTAGATCTAGTGGGATTCTTGCTGTCTCTAGTCCATGTACCAGTAGCAACTACAATGGCTTGCTGGCCTGAATCCTGAAGAAAATGTTAACTGTTTGGTTGAGGCTTGGCTTTGTTTTAGGGTTTTGCTGTGGGCTGACCTAGAGTCCATCTGTACAGAGTATGTCTTGACTGAGGCTGTGTAATTCCCTTAACTCAAGTAGTATTCCCCAATTTCAGTTGGACTGGTGAGGGTATCCACTTCCATCAGAGTACCCTACAGTTCATATACTCCACTTGCTGCTTTTTCCAGTGATAAAACCAGTTGTAATGCCTGTTTGAAGTCTATTGGGCTTCAACTACTAGGCCCTTTTTGTATGGTTATATCATTAGACCCACATACCAAATGGTCTCCCAGCATCTCCTTTAGGGTTAAACTAAAGTCATGTGCCTCTTCCAGTCATCTTAACCTTGTCAAAAATCTCGATATGGATTCCTCTGATTCTCGAATTGCTAAATAAAACCGACAGCATTAATGAATTAGAGGCGGCTTGGAGTCATAATATTCCTGAACTAAATCTGTCAATTCTTGAAAGGTTTTGGTGTCTGGTACCTCAGGGAAAATTAGGTTCCTAATAACCAAAAAAGCTGTGGGTCCACAAGCTTTCAGGAGAATTAGTCATTGCCTGGGGAGAAAAAAATGCATTTTTTTCCACCTACTGAGCCCAGTCTTAAACTGCAAGATCAAACAAGTCTTGTTTCCCAAATAATGGCATGGTACCAGAAATGTTTACCACAAATTAAAGATGACTGTTGCGAATGAATTTCTTCAGGAGCATGTTTTTCTCTCATCACCACTGAAATAACTCCACAGAGACCAGTAAATGAAAAGAGTCACCCTTTATTTATGCATAGAGAGTCCTTGACACTGAGCCAGCTCTGAGTAAACAGATCCTGATATTCCTGTTTGTGTGTCAGCCAGGCTCCTTCACTGGACTAGATTAACGGCCCAAACAGAGAACTCTTATTCTGAAATCCACCTGGCTGACCTCTTTACAATCATTACAAAGAGCAAACCTAAAATGTAACTCCTGGCAGATATATCTAAATGATTTTGAAAATATAAGCAGATGGACAGAGCTCTATGCTGAATATCTTTATCTTATTTTCTCAATTACTTGTCTAAGCAGTGGGGAAAGGCTTTGTGTTGTATGTAATAAATAGTAATGTTGTTTTCCATAAATGAGTTTTCAGGTACATATAGATACGTAGAGAAATCCTCATGTTTTGAAACATTGTAACCAAGAAACCCTTGTGTGGCTTTTTCATTTGATGATTTTTGCTTTGCCAATTGTGTAGAAAATTTAATATTGTAATTTTTCTTTCCAAAATTGCCATTGTTAACAATGTGGGAGAGAATGCATAATTTGAAAGCTGACTTTGGCATGCTTCCATTTTCCAGGCTTTAGCGCCCTTGAAAGAGAAAATTAAAGAAATAGAAACAAGGTACATATTGTTTTTATTTGTTTGTATTAACTTTAGATCATGTAAGTGACAAGAAGTGAAATGGTTGGAAGTTTCTGTGGAGCACAAACTTGGGTGTAGAATAAGATTGACAGACGTTGTTATGAATTGTTGTAGTAAAGCAGATCAACCTTATCTCAAAGATGATGTTGACTGGAAATAGGTTGAGTGACTCAACTGATGTCATTATTTTAGCTTTGCTGCTGTGACTGAGTATTGTTTTGATGCAAGTTTTTTGTTTCACTTTGCTCTTCTAGTGTTAACGCTCAGTTTATATCTTCATGCCACTAGAGAATCTTCTGTATACGCTTTCCTTGACTCCAATATCCTTCCTCCATTTACTAAATCGCCTTGATTGACTTCAGAACTTTGAGACATTTAAGTTGGAGATCTGTATTTAGATTGGTAATTTGTTGAACAAATGTACTGATACTGAACTTTAATACAGAAATACCATTGTTTGGTATGAGCAGTTACTTTTCTTACTAGAGGTTTAATAATAAAGAAGCCCATAAGTCATAAAATTCTATTTGTTTATCCACCCTCAGTGGATTTGTCTTTTTGTTATTAGTGATCTCTGTAGCTGCTGTTTTGGAGAGGTAAAGTACACCACACGAAGGAAGAGTGATGTAAATGCAATGGTAATGTAGAGGAATTAGTCATTCTACATTTTACTTTGTGGAACATTTTTTTTTGTTTTCAACAGCCTATCTCAAAAGTATCCTCCGGTTAAATTCCTGTCTGAAAAGGATCGCAAGAGAATTCTGGTAAGTTCTTTCGTGGTTTCCTCAGTCAAGATTAGAGTGGTGCTGGAAAAGCACAGCAGGTCAGGCAGCGTCCGAAGAGCAGGAAAATTGATGTTTCAGGCAAAAGCCCTGATGAAGGATACTGCCTGACCTGCTGTGCTTTTCCAGCACCACTTTAATCTTGACTCTGATCTCCAGAATCTGCAGTCCTCACTTTCGCTCCTTTCTTGGCTTCCTGTTGGTCCATTCAAGCAGCTGTATATTTTACTTATGTAACAGTATTTCAGGAGTTTCATTTCAGTTTTTTGTTAGTCCATTAACTGGGAGCAGGAGGGGCAGTGAAAATCTTTAGAAAGAGCAGTTCACTATTCTAGTAACTCAGTTTGAACATTGAATTTAGCATATCCCCATAATTCAGAATTCTATTGAGTTGGCCAAGACCTAAGAATGAGTTTGTCAGGCTGTGAGAGATCAAACAAGAGGCATACATTAATGTAGTGATATTACTAGGCTGCAGATCAAATATCAGGCTGCATTAGGTTTAATAATAGGGACATGTTAGGCAGACTTCTTCAGTTAACAAAGATTACTAATTTTATTAACAAATAAAACTTATTCAAATAAATATGCAAAGATTATTGACAGAATGAGATTATAATATGCAAAAATAAATGACTGTGTTCCAGCATCCCAAAATTAGCATGAGGCAAATGTTAGTAACAGCCAAACTATGCTCAAAAACCACACAAAATATATCAAACAGAAATTGTGACTGCAACAGGTCCCATTTGATTTTGAACAAGTTTTCCCTCATCTCTCCTGCAACCAATATTGGTGCATTTCAGATCACAGCTCAACAATTCTTTTCTGCATGGAGCTTACTTCTGTCATCATCTGTCATCTTCTCCAACTAACTGTGACCTGGGATCTGCTCTTCAGTGACTATTGAATTGTTTTGAGTAACCTATGGAAAACAAGCTGGATTCAATCATACTGCTATAATCAATAACTTGGAACAGTCAGCAGTAGCAACGTACTCAAATGTAACATCGACTTGGAACTGTCTGGTCCCTGAATGTTCAGAGACCTGACTCTGACAGCACAAAAATGCAAACCAAAAACTCATCTTTGCTTTAGAAGCAGTTCAGAGATTTTTCTTAAGGGGAAGGATTTGTGTTATGGAGAAGTTTTGAACAGGTTAGACCTGTATACATCAGAGCTTAGAAGATTGAGAGGTAACCTTATGGAAACATGCAGGATCTTGAAGGGTTTGGATAGGTTAGATGCCAGAGGATGCCCCCTCTTGTAGGGGAAAGTAAAACTACAGGTCAGAGCTTAATACTGAGAACGATCCTTTTGAAAATAGTTTATTTTCTCTCAATTTTTGTCAATTTTCTAAGTTTTGTTAAAGCATGAAATTCTTATACCCAGTCGAAGTTAGTCCAGGCTGAGTTAGATAGCTTTTTTTGACAGACAAGGAAGTTGAGGGTACCAATCGGGAAGTGGAGCTGAAACACAACTGAATTAGCCATGATCTTATTTGAACGGTGGAGTAACCTCAAAAGAGCTAAATGACCAACTCCTACTCCTATGTTGTTTTCAAACTTAATGTGGTGTCCATTGTATCATGATCACTATTTCCCGTGCACCTTTTATGTTTAAATTACTGATTAACCCTGCTTTATTGCGCAATAATGAATCCAACATAGCTCAATCCATTTTGCAGATCTGATGTGCATTCAGATAGTGACTGCAGTTTAATTTTCAAATGGTACCATTTTCCAAGTGGACCTTCATCTCTGATGCACTGTTACTCCTGTTAAACTCCATGTCCTGTCCTGCCCTATTCAGCTTGCCTGCGACCACATGCAACATTTTTATGTTGCTTCTCATTTTTTTGTCTTTCAATTTCTAAACCTCGTTTTACCCAGACCCTCCTTCCACTCTGTTTTTCCCTCCTACACTCTTGCATTTGCATGCTAACTTATCATGACCTACATCACTACCATATGCTTTTGCTTTGTCCTTTCTCTTTTTAACTTTTTTGATCTCCCCTCATAAACTATCCCCTTAGCATTTCGCATAAACTTCTCTCTAAAGCCTTAGTTATATGACTTATAATGCTGGTATCAGGTGTGGTTCAAATGGAAATCATGCCAATAGTCCCTTTTATCCCCTGGTAATGATGCTAGGACCCCTTAATTACAGCTCATATCACTCAAGCCAACCCTTGAGCTATGTCTTTATCTCTGATCCTATCTACTCTATGTCACTTCACTATTCAGTCAGGTAGTAATGCAGAGGTTATTAACGTTGTGGTTCTGATTTTGTATTTAGTCTTTAGCTGTCATATTCCATGGCAGAATCTCTTTCTTAGTTGTTACTGATATCCATGCACATCCACAACTGGACTGGTCCTCCCCAGCCCAGAGAGATTATCATAACCCTGCATTCTGTGAATGAATTAGTTCTGAAAAATCCTTGGCCCTCAGGCTTCATACGCTTCGCTATAAAGAACAGTGCACCTCTTCCCCTGAAGTGGGGGTTCAATCACCAGTAATCAGACAAGACTCTAGTTTCTTTATTCACTGATTTGTTTGGTCATGTGAAAGAGGAATTGCACATATCCGAAGATGGCACACAAATTCCCATGGTTAGTTACACTTGATTACAGTTATACTTCAGCAAGTTTAAGTCACTTACATCAATCCAATTACATCGTTTATGGTCATCCAGCTGTACAGTTAGTTTTGTTACACAAATAGCATTTTTCTGGTATCACTTGAACCTCTCACTACTAACTTTGCAGAAACAGTTACTGGTTGCAACTGGTTCTAGCAACCTGATTTGTGCTATCTTCAACTTGGGTATTTTCACAGCCCTTTTAACCCCGAAACCTACTGTGTCCCCAATTATAGGTACATTGCTTTATACTTGCTCTCTCCTCTTCCCACCCCACTCCCACCTGAATGGCCCTCTGCCATTGGTCAATTTGCACAGACCCTCCTCCTGACGACAAAAGCTGGGAGAATTGTTGGGCATTTGCTGAGGCTCCTTCATTGCTACGTTCAGTGTCCTTGTCCATGCCTCACTCAGTCTCTCACACCTTACCAAAGAACAGATCACAAATACGTAGGCTCATGGCTGTGACTGTCTCCTGGAAGCCTCTGCCCTCTTTGATGTATCTGATGTTCAAACTCCATTTTAGATGGTAGTGGTGAGTGGTTTGGAAGATGTCGGACAGACACCAGAGAGTCATGTCATATGCTGCAGGATTCTGACCTGCTGTTGTAGTCACAGTATTTATATGATTAGTTCAGTTTCTGGTCAGTGGTAGCTCCCAGGATGTTAGTGGCAGATTCTGCAATGGTAATTCCAGTGAATGTCGAGGAACATTGATTAGATTCTCTTCTGTTTTAGGTGGTCATTATCTGGCAATTGTGTGCTGTTGAAGCATTTGCACACTGTTTTATTTCACTAATTAGATGTTAGATTAGAAATATCACAACTGCTGTCTGTAAGATATATGAAATATGTTAAGATGTTTAACATAATACTTGCAACTCATCAGTAGTAGATTACTGACCTGGACTAAAGGAATAAAATCTTAAAACTCTCCAACAATTACCTATCTACAACTATGATAACTTTGAGCACTCACCAGCTGGTAAATACTGAAAAAGGTTGAACATCCCCCTCCACGCTGCAGTCCCACTTGTATGAAATTCCCAAGTGAGCACTTATTCCTCATGGAGCCTAGCACTAG
This sequence comes from Chiloscyllium plagiosum, assembly GCF_004010195.1. Classification (NCBI taxonomy): domain Eukaryota; kingdom Metazoa; phylum Chordata; class Chondrichthyes; order Orectolobiformes; family Hemiscylliidae; genus Chiloscyllium; species Chiloscyllium plagiosum. The sequence continues at coordinate 68,430,286 of NC_057715.1, read as the reverse complement.
GATGACATTAAACAACAATCTGTAACCGTACACAGTTTATCCCATGATGATCAGCAGAGTGATGCCTTTGTTATGGGGAAAATCACCAACCTCTGAGTCAGAGTCGGGGTTCAAGGACAGAGTTTATTGTACAAGGAAATACCGGAGCTCTTGGGAGAGAGAGCGAGAGAGAGAGAGACACCAACAGCACAGTGGTCAGCTGCGAGTCTTCTCTCGACCGGGAGTACATGTCAAGATACTTTTATACATTTTTTAGTAATAGGTCAGTGATGAGGTTATTGTCTTTGTAACATGGTTTGTTTATGGTATATACTGCCGAATCATTAATAGTTTTGGTGCAGTTGTTGTCAGTTCCAGCACAGCCTTTGTTAATTTCAGCACAGTCATTGTCCGTTTCAGTGTCTGCATGGAAGTCCATTGCTGCAGTAATGAGTGCTAATCGCTTGCCCTGAGAAGGGCAATAACTACAGCCCTGGCTACTCTGTATTGAGTCTGTATCAAGCTGTTAGCATTTCTATCAAAGGTGTTGACTGGACCCAGATGCTTCGGGCAGTGTACACTACTCCTGTGTATTCTCTCCCCCACCCGCCTTAAACTAATTAACGAGGTTGTGAGTGCATTGTGCTGACATTCTGGGGTCCCTGGCAGGGTCTATATTTGCTCTGCTGTCTGTCTCCACATTGTGCTCCGGCAGCCACCTAATGTGTCAAGTGGCCAAGTGATGGGTCAGCGGCCATCTTGTGTATCTGTATGCCCAGTGTCACCCTGTCCTGTGCCATCTCCCACTTCACTTTGATAGTTGTTACAAATGCTTCAGACACTTTGCTGTATAGGGTCATAGTCTTTGCATCTCACACGTTGAGGCTCTGAACCCTCCTTCCAGCCGGGGAGAAGTTCACATAGATGGTGCAGGAGTACTGGTTTTCTTTGCTTGACCAGTTCATGTGGTGTAGGCGCAGCAGTTTTGGAGTTTTGCCAATGGAAAGCAAGTTAATAACTTTGCTAATTTCCTTCGTGGTGGGTTTAATTTCAGCTATACCTTCACAAGCGGGCTCCACAGTAGCAACACTTCATTGGAAGTTATTTTCTCCCAAGAGCACATAAGATATAGTGGTCTGCCTGTTTTTCCAGCTGTCTTTTTCAGTCAGTGAAAAACTTTCCATTTTTTGTTTAAATGGACCTATTGTCTTTACTGATGAATCTATTGCTTTCTTTTACCATATCAAACGTGACTGTAGGATTCTGTGTTGAAAGATGTCTGGATATTCTGGCAAAATTGTAACTGTACTGATTGTTACAGGATCTAGCATTTATAATATTATTTACAAAAATGTAAATAATAACATTTACACCAGACTTTATTTTGAGTATCTCTAAGTGCAGTCAGAATCCTTTTGCACGGAGCTTCCTTCTAATATGAGAGTGGATTGCTTGGGTTCAATGTCAGTTCCTTCTCAGCAATGTTTGCTTCAAACTAGAGGCTATTTATTTGTTCCTGCTTTTTTTTGTTTGGTATTTTAAATGCCTTGAGGTACACTGCAGTTACCATTTTACAACGTAGAGCCTTCTATCATTAAAAAGAATATTTTGATTTTGATGTTTTCTTACTTTCAGTCTAGATCTAGTCAGTTGAATTTGTCTGCATTCTATCCGCCTCTTAAGTATTACCTTCTGCTTATTATTTTAACTCTCTTTATCCCTAATCCCCCATGTTTATTATTCTAAGCCATTGATAATTATGCCACAGAGGTTAGCTAATATCAAGTTTGATGCTAATCTGTTTCTTTCCACTCAAATTGAAAATAGATAATAACATAGTCACTATTTTCCAAGATGTTTACATGTTAGAATTTTGTTACTGCTTTAAGCATTCTGCTGAGAATTTTTCAAATCCTTGGTACAGATTGACAAGCCACTCCCATATTCACAACATTTGTTGAGTGCTATGAGTAAATCAATTTTTACTTTGTACTTCTTCCTAACTGTTTACTATCTAAGCTAATGGCACTGTTACAATAATCGTGAGGAACATTGACACGCTGATGGACAGGGAAAATCAGGTTGGTAGCAGATCCCAAGTAAAGGAATTAATGGAATGTCTTTGGAGTAATTTGTGGTAGATCCTCTCAGGAGCAGACAATTCTGGAGTTGCATAATGAGGCAGACTTGATTAGGGAGCTCAAGGTGAAGGAACCCCTAGGTGCAGGGACCAACACATGATAGAATTCACCCTGCAGTTTGAGAGGGAGAAGCTTGAATCAGATGTAACAGCATCACAATTGAGTAAAGGCAGCTGCAAATTTGAGGGAGGACTTGGCCAGAGTTAATTGGAACAGAAGCCTAGCAGGGAAGATGATGGAGCAGCAATGACAGGAGTTTCTGGGGGTAAATTATTGATGGGCAGCATAAATTTATACCAAGGAAGAAGAAATATACTGAGGGAAGGACGAGGCAACCATAGCTAACGAGAAATCAGGAGCAGCATAAACGCAAAAGAAAAAAACATACATTGTGGTAAAGATTAGTGGGAAGCCAGTGGATTCGGAATCCTTTAAAAACCAGCAGAGGATAACTTTCCAAAAAAGTCAATAAGATGATGAAATGAGGTTAAGCTAGCTATTAATATAAGCGATTACAAGAATTATTTAGATATATAATAGGTGAGAGAAGCAAGAGTCTAAGGTTGGACCACTGGCAAATGAGGCTGGCAAAGTAGTAATGGGGAACAAAGGAATGATGGGGGAACTGAATAGGTATTTTGCATCTGCCTTCATAATGCAAAATACCTGTAGCATTCCCAAATTTCAAGAGCGTCAGGTGGCAGAGATGAATGTATTGGTGAAGAGATGGTGCTTGGGAAGCTGAAAGATCTGTAGGTGGCTAAATCACTTGGAGCGATTGGACTATACCCTAAGGTTCTGAAGGAGGTAGCTGAGGTGATTATGGAAGCATTGCTGGTGATCTTTCAGGAATTACTGGAGTCAGAGGGTTGCAAATGACTTGAAAAAGGAGACAATCCAGGAAACTACAGACCAGTGAGTCTCACATCGGTGGTTGAGAAGCTATTGGATAAATCCTTAGGGATAGGATTTAGAAAAACATGGCCTAATTTGGGGCAATCAGCATGGCTTTGTGCAGGGCAGGTCATGTCTTACTAACTTGATTGAAGTTTTCAAGGACGTGACAAAGATAATTGATGAGGGTAGAACAGTGGAGCTGTCTACATGGATTTTTTGGGCTTTCAACAAGGTCTCTCCCGTAGGCTCATGCAGAAGATTTAAGATGCAAGGGATCCACAGTGATCTGTGTGCATGAATTCAGAATTAGCTTGCCCGTAGAAGACAGAAGGTAGTTGTGGAAGGGTGTTTTTCAGGCTGGAGGTCAATGGCTAGTGGTGTTCCACAGGGAATCCTGGATGAAAACCCAGATGGGTGGGTTAGTAACTTTGCAGATGATAGAAAAATCGGTGGAGTTGTGAATAATTGTGAATGGTTGTCAAATGATACAACAGGATGGAGATCAGTTGCAGTTAGTTAGTTAGTTTTTGAGGAGTAAGGGGATCAGGGGTTACAGGGAGAAAGCAGGAGAATGGGATTAAGAAACATATTAGCCATGACCGAATGGTGGAACAGACTTGACCAGCTGAATAGCCTAATTCTGCTCCTATGTCTAATGGTCTTCTCACTAGGGCCAACAGTTGCTCATGAACCCACCTAGAAATGACCCTGTATTTTTATTGGTTTCCTTTCACTGTCTCTTCCTCTTTGAACATGCTGCATACATTTGTATCAATCTACCCTGTATCTTTTTATGTAATGGAGGCAGGGTATTGAGGGGCTAAATTGAATTGATGTGATTTGCACATTAGTTCTGTTTCCTGTTTGCAGATAACTGGAGGAGCTGGATTTGTAGGTTCTCACCTTGCTGATAAGCTTATGATGGATGGTCATGAAGTAACGGTCGTTGACAACTTTTTCACAGGCCGGAAAAGGAATGTGGAACATTGGATTGGACATGAAAACTTTGAATTAATCAATCATGATGTTGTTGAACCATTATATATTGAAGGTAAGTAATAGTTAACTTGTTATCTTTTCATATTTATGGGATTTGTACACAAAATGGCTGCCGAGATGATTGGATGTCAAGGCAGGTATTGGTCAGGACATTGGGGGGGGTAACTCTCTTACATGTCCTTAAAGTACTGACACGGGTTATTTTCTGCTAGTCTAAGAGGCTAAAGAGGTCTCGGTTTGGTGTCTTAACTGAAAATCAGGGTGTCTGACACTATAGTATTCCTTTAATGTGTCTTGTTTGTAGGGGCCAAATGTTTGTGCTTGAGGACTAGGATTTGAACTTGCAAATTTGTGACACTGTAAAATTAATACTAGCAGAACTCTGGCTTACTTACAGGAGACATTTTTGTTTACTTTATGTGGGCGGCATGGTGGCACAGTGGTTAGCACTGCTGCCTCACAGCGCCAGAGACCCAGGTTCAGTTCCCGCCTCGGGCAACTGTCTTTGTGGAGTTTGCACATTCTCCCCGTGTCTGCATGGGTTTCCTCCAGGTGCTCCGTATTCCTCCCACAGTCCCAAAAAAAATGTGCAGGTTAGGTGAATTGGCCATGCTAAATTGCCCGTCGTGTTAGGTGAAGGGGTAAATGTAGGGGAATGGGTCTGCGTGGGTTGCTCTTTGGAGGGTCGGTGTGGACTTGTTGGGCCGAAGGGCCTGTTTCCACACTGTAAGTAATCTAATCTAATAAAACACTTCATGAATTTGAGTGCCTCTATCTGCTTCACCTTCTGTGCAGCAAGAAAAACAACCAAAGTTTTCCAGTTTATTTGTGACTGAAGTCCTCTCAAGAGCCTTGACATCCTTCCCAAAGTGTAGTGCCTAGAAATAGCCATAATTTTAGCTGAACTTTGTGGTTTATAAAGGTTTAGCATAATTTCCTTGCTTTTTTTTTCCTCTTCCATATTATAAACTGGAGGATTATTAATTCCCTTTTGTCGCTTTCACAACATATCTTGTCTCCATTGAAAACTTTGTATATCCTATGTCATAGAGATGTACAGCATGGAATCAGACCCTTCGGTCCAACCCGTCCATGCCAACCAGATATCCCCAACGCAATCTAGTCCCACCTGTCAGCACCCAGCCCATATCCCTCCAAACCCTTCCTATTCATATACCCATCTAAATGCCTCTTAAAGCTTGCAATTGTACCAGCCTCCACCACTTCCTTTGATAGCTCATTCCATACACGTATCATCCTCTGTGAAAATGTTGCCTCTTAGGTCTCTTTTATATCTTTCCCCTCTCACCCTATACCTATGCCCTCTAGTTCTGGACTCCCCAACCCCAGGGAAAAGACTTTGCCTATTTATCCTATCCATGCCCCTCATAATTTTGTAAACCTCTATAAGGTCACCCCTCAGCCTCTGACGCTCCAGGGAAAACAACCCCAGCCTGTTCAGCCTCTCCCTGTAGCTAAGATCCTTTAACCCTGGCAACATCCTTGTAAATCTTTCCTGAACCTTTTCAAGTTTCACAACATCTTTCCGATAGGAAGGAGATCAGAACTGCATGCAATATTCCAACAGTGGCCTAACCAATGTCCTGTACAGCCGCAACATGACCTCCCAACTCCTGTACTTAATACTCTGACCAATAAAAGAAAGCATACCAAATGCCTTCTTCACTATCCTATCTACCTGCGACTCCACTTTCAAGGAGCTATGAAGCTGCAATCCAAGGTCTCTTTGTTCAGCAATACTCCCTAGGACCTTACCATTAAGTGTATAAGTCCTGCTAGGATTTGCTTTCCCAAAATGCAGCACCTCGCATTTATCTGAATTAAGCTCCATTGGCCAACCTGGTCCAATAAGACTTGAAAGAATAGTCATGTCCCATTCAAAGCGTTAATATTGTTTCTCTTTCCACTGATGCTTCCAGCTCTATAAGATTTCTTCAGCATTTTCTCTTTCCATATTAGTGATTGTTATTTCTGGTAAATGAATGAATGAAGTTGTTCCTAGCCTCCTGCACCCATTCCCACCAGCAGAGCTGGTCATTCTTATGACAAGACTTTAACTTGATACACTCATCTCCCTGCTCCACTGGTTTGTATTATATGAAGAGAAGGAAATCTTCACGTGCCCGAGTTATCATTCCTCACTCAAGGTTCCATCAAAGGAAAGTTTTCTTATTGTCCGTTTGCTAGGATATTTGCTAGTACAGTATTAATTTTTCTGATGGTATAGTTGTCGTCATAGCCCCAAAATAATTGGGGTAAAGTGCTTTGTGATGGAGGAGCTAAGTACATAAAGTATTTATTTCTGTAAAACCACCTACAAGGCAGTTAGGTAGAATAATCTTTATGGTATTACCAAGTATTTGTGACCCTAAATTATCAAATAAATCAAGAGAACTCTAAAATGTGGTGTTGATTCTTGAAAGCTTTAGATTTTTACACCACATTGAATGTATTTGGTTAAATGAGAATGTTACAATAAGCTTCCTGTATATTTAAGAAATGGTTAATTTCATTTATAAAGCATTATTTGATATCTTCAGCTTTTGTGCTATCGTGTTTGCCCTTGATTTTCAGTTGGTAAATTAACCAAGCAGTTCAGAGATTGGGGTTATGATTATAGAAATATCACAATCAAATGCAACAAGAGAGTAGATTATTTATAATTATCTGTAGCATTAGCAATCACTTAAGAGTTTGATATGTAATAAATCATTTTGTGTTTTGTTTGAAAACAGTGGATCAGATTTATCACCTGGCGTCACCAGCATCTCCTCCAAATTATATGTATAACCCAATCAAGACGCTGAAGACAAATACTATTGGGACATTAAACATGTTAGGTATGGCATTTGGTTTTTTCCATTATTTTTATTGTTCAAGTATTCCTGCTCATGTCCCTGTCTTTAGGCCACAGAGTTGTTGGCTGCAAAAACTCCCAGGCCTACCAGCGTGAGGCTGCCTCCACTTATCTGGCCTCTACAAGGAGCTGGGTCGTGTAATCTCACCAGTGGACCCTCTAAATTGTCCCCAGTTGGGTGCTGAAGCATGTAGTTGGCTACATACTTCAATATCCATTTGTCTTTTGCTACTGAGTCATAGAAATTAGGTGCAGGAGTAGGCAATTCAGCCATTTGAGCTTGTTTTTGCCACTCAATCTTGGCTGATCATCCAACTCTGTACTCTATTACTGCTTTCTACCCGTACTATTTGATTCCTTTAGTCTAAGAATGATATTGAACTCCTTGAAAACATCCAGTGTTTTGGCCTTAACCACTTTCTGGGGCAAAGCTCACCACTCTGAGTGAAAAAAAATTCTCTTTATCTCAGTCCTAAATGATTTACTCTGTAGTTTTTACTTTAAATCAACCTGTTCAGAAATGTTATGACACTCCTCTGGAGCAGGTGGGTCTTGAACCTAAGTTTCTGGCTCAGGGCAGAGATAGTACCACTGCACTACGAGCCATCCTTATACTGTGATACCTTGTTCTGAACTCTCTGGTCATCAGTAAAATCCCCCCACCCCCCTCCCCCCGCCATCCCTGTCTAATCCTATTAGACAATACTAGTTTGTGGAGTCCTAACCATCTAGTTTCTCTTCATGTATCAGTCCTGCCTTTCCAGGAATCAGTCTGGTAAGCTGTTGTATCACTCCCACCATAGCCAGAACATCCTCCCTCAGATAAGGAGACCAAAACTGCACACACTACTCCAGATGCAGTCTCACCAAGACTGCGAGCAATTGCAATGAACAGGGGCGGCATGGTGGCATAGTGGTTAGCACTGGTGCCTTACAGCACCAGGGACCTGGGTTCAATTCCAGCCTTGGGCAACTGTCTGTGTGGAGTTTGCACATTCTCCCCATGGCTCCGGTTTCCTCTCACAGTCCAAAGATGTGAATTGGCCATGCTAAATTGTCCATAGTGTTAGGTGCATTAATCGGAGGGAAATGGGTCTGTGTTACTTTTTGGAGGGTATGTGTTGACTTGTTGGGCCGAAGGGCCTGTTTCCACACTGTGTAGGGAATCTAATCTAATCTAATCCCTTCTCCCATACTCTAATCCTCTTGCTATGAAGGCCAACATATCACTTACTGCCTCCAGTGCCTGCTGCACCTGCATGCTTACTTTCAGCGACAGTATACAAGGACACCTAGGTCTCATTGCACCTCCCCCTTTCCAAATCCAGCTCCATTCAGATAATCTGCTTCCAAAGTAGATAACCTCTCCTTTATTTACATTATACTTCACCTGTCAGGCATTTGCCCACTCACTCAACTTGTCCAAATCTGAGCATTATACACTCTGGCAGGAAGAAGATCTGAGCAACCCAGGGCTGCCTGAAGACTGCAAGACACAAATCTTTGACAGCATGTCTTTATTTCCAACAACTTAACTTCTGTACTACTAAGTGACTGTTTAGAAATGGATCGTTTAGCCCATAATGTCCTTGGCAACTCATTGATATACCTATCCAATTGACAATGTTATGTCTTTCCTTCTGAATGGACTTACAAATTTACATTTAAAATGAAACTTGTATGAAAGATCATAATATCTCACCGTATATATGTAAAATCAAGAATTATTTTCTTTTTATTTCAGGATTAGCAAAACGTGTTGGGGCACGTCTCCTATTAGCCTCAACTTCTGAGGTTTATGGAGGTAAGGTGCAAGCTTATATTTGCTCTTTTACTACCTGCCTTCATTAAAAGGTATAGATTGCTATGGTTATGTAAAATGTGTAGCTTTTCTTCACCAAGTAATGTTGTCCTCACTGAATGAATCATGGGTGATGTTCAGTATTATCGGAATACCACAAGAGAAAAGTTCAATTATTTTGAGTTTGTACACTAATCCTAAAGAAATCAAGATACCTGTACCCTTGTCAGTGCCTCTCAGTTCCTTCATTTTACCTTGCTTTGTGCATTATAATTATTGATCAGTGGAAATCTGTTAATGGAGATTTCCTTTGTAACATCTACCTTTTCCTAACCTGAATTAAGATAGATAATTGATTGGAGCGTTCCAATTTTAGGATATGTTGAAATTAACATGTCCATCTCCTCTCCATTCACCTTTAATGCTGTTGGCATCAGCCTCCTTACGAATCAGTTTTGTGAGACATACTTTTGTCTAAAACAGTGCTGTGATTTTGGTCTTCTGATCTTAGGTTTATTATTTTTGTCAAAAATATTATGAATGCTCAAATATATCCTGCAGAACCTGTAGAAATTCTAGGACTACTGTAGTCATTTGAGATTACGTCAAAAAATTAGATTAAGAAGGCAAAGGAAACTGAAAAGAAAATTGTCAAAAGAACTATTTTACATACAAGATCATTTCCCATTATTGCATGTTAAAGTTCAGAATGAGTAAATGTCACAGGTAGACTATCTCTTTGATGGGTCTTGTACCTACTAATAATCAGAATTGTGGATATTGTTTCCCCAGTAGACACTGCTGCTGTCACTGACATCTCTTAATTCTGATTCAACCTCATTCATGTAATTTCATCTTTTTAGGCAAGTTGTTGATTTCCTTGTTTTTAGTCTTTTGTCGCCTTTCATTGGTTCTTTTTTTTTCTATTTAAATTTTCTAGTGTTTACTTAACCCTTTGTTTTGTCACCATCCTTGCTGTTATGTGGAGTATAGTTCTTGCAGTCATGATGGGCATTCCCTTCAGAATTTCTGTTCTCATATGAGGACTACATGAGAAGGTGGTGTTGTAAAACAATATGCAGATGGAGTTGTCATGGCGTAACTGAGGTTGTCCCTCTCCTCTGTCGAGGATGCATTCGCAAATGTTTTTTATCTTCTGCGGTCCAACAAACTTCAGTTGATCTGGCACTACTTTTTCAATGGCTGTGAAAATAAATGTTGCCTTGAACTTCTATGTAACCGATTTTCTGAGTAGTCAAGCTATGCATTGTTGCAAAAATCTGAAGCTTTGTTTGCTAGGTTAAATTATTTCACTTTTTCAAATGCTTTCTGTCAATACATTACGCATTTATCAGGATGTTTAAATTTTCAAGTGAGCAGGAAATCATTGTTGGATGTGTGAAGTCTTGCAGTCATCTTTCATTCACAGAGCAATCAACTTATAATTCATATGTGATGGTAGATGCCAGCTGTCTGAGAATTTTTCAAGTATTTATTTTTTGCCACTCCATGTTGCCAAAAAAATCAAGGTATCTTTTAGCTCCACCAATCTACCTGTGAAATAACTTGGCTGCCAAGAAAAAAACAAATTGGCTATAATTTGCATCAAATTGAGCCATGTGCCTCAAGGATTACAATGGGTCTAATTAATGGCTAATTGAAATAAAGATTCTGGTACTTGAGCAAAACTGAGCTTGACCTGTTGTACAACCCCTCCCAAAATTTTTCCAAATGCTTAATATTACACAGCTTTACCAATATCCCATCCGATGAAGGAAAGCATGCCAAGTGCACTCTTGACCACTCCATTGACATGCGTTGCCACCTTCAGGGAACAATGTACCTGAATATCCAGATCTCTCTCTACTCAATTTTCCATTTAATGTGTAGTTCACTCTTAATTGGATTTTCCAAACACATCACCTTGCATTTACCTGGAATGAAGTCCATCTGCCATTTCTGTGCCCAACTCTCCAATCTATCTATATTCTGCTTCATTCTCTGACAGTCCGCTTCACTATCTGCTGCTCCACCAATCTTAGTGTCATTCGCAAACGTGCTAATTAGGCCACCTATACCTTCCTCCAAGACTGTACAGGACATTGGTTAGGCCACTGTTGGAATATTGCATGCAATTCTGGTCTACTTCCTAACGGAAAGGTGTTGTGAAACTTGAAAGGGTCCAGAAAAGATTTACAAGGATGTTGCCCAGGATTGGAGGATTTGAGTTATAGGGAGAGGCTGAACAGGGTGGGGTGTTGGAGGTTGAGGGGTGACCTTATAGAGATTTACAAAATTGAGGGGCATGGATAGGATAAGTATACCAAGTTTTTTTTCCCTGGGGTCAGGAAGTCCAGAACTAGAGGGCATAGGTTTACGGTGAGAGGGGAAAGATATAAAAGAGACGTAAAGGGCAATGTTTTCACAGAGGATGGTACTGTGTGGAATGAGTTGCCAGAGGAAGTGGTGGAGGCTGGTGCAATTGCAACGTTTAAATGGCATTTGGATGGGTATATGAACAGAAAGGGTTTGGAGGGATATGGGCCAGGTGCTGGCAGGTGGGACTAGATTGGTTGGAGATATCTGGTCGGCATGGATGGGTTGGACCGAAGGGTCTATTTCAATGCTGTACATCTCTATGACTCAGTAGAGTCACCATGCAAATGGCAGGAGAAAGGTTGTTTCTGAACAGAGCAGTAAAAATGAATCATACTCATTCCAGATTAAGTGATTCAGCAAGGAATATATTCACTGCTATTTATTATTTGGCCTCCTCTGCAATCCATTCGTCAGACGTCTGCCCAAATAAAAAGTGAACTCTGGCAGCATAGTGGAAATGATACAGATTTGCCCTAAATTAGGTTCCTCCCTGATGCTTGACTTTAATGGCTATAAGTCGGGGGGTGTATCCTTCTTTCTATACTAGACATCCTTTAGATGCTAATCCTAACCAAATAAGTTAATGGCAAGATTACTGATGGATATCACTGATGTTCTGGGCAGAGATACTTTTTAATTTCTACTGAATCAAAGATGGCTATGCAGCACCTGGCATTATCTTTGTTCTAACTATGGCTAATGATTGGCTTTTGTCATTCCGGTCAGTATTTTGCTCATTTTAATTTCTTTCCTTGCTTCTTCTAATCTTCCATTCTCAAAGTTTAAACCGAATTCTTCTTTGTTATTCTATTTCTGCTGATGACATCAGCAGAAATAGAATAACAAAGAAGAATTCTTTTAATGAAATTGGATTGTGAGGTCGTGTTCGGGATATTGCAGATTCATTTAGAATACAATATAAAGGGAAATTTAGTGATTACCAGAGAAAATAATGCTAGCATTCTTGTAACAAATGTCTTTCCACTATGTGATTTGATGTGACAGTATAGTCTGTTAAGTTAATGAACCACAAAGTGCCCGTGTGTGAAAGGAGCAGGATAAATATAATAAATGCAATGCTTTGTGCATGACCATGCTGACTGATTTTGCATTCTGGTTGAATTATATCAAGTTAATTTATTTGAGTGTTGTGAATAGCTTCATTACTTGGGTACATGCCTGTGCTGTAAGTCAGATGTAAAGTTACCATTGTCCCTATTGCCAAACAGGATAGCATCTTGCACTTTCTTGATACTGTTAGTATCATTCACAAGACCTTGGACCGAGTGGATAGCTGCTTGCTAAACAGAGGTTTCAACAGTTGTTATAGGGTTTTATAGTTATTTATTGTACTATTTTTAATTGTTACTTTTTAAATATTGCTAAAGATCCAGAGGTTCACCCACAACGTGAAGATTACTGGGGCCATGTTAATCCTATTGGTCCGAGAGCCTGCTACGATGAGGGTAAAAGAGTAGCTGAAACTATGTGTTATGCCTACATGAAGCAGGTTAGTCATACTTCAACGGTACATTTAGCTAACAAACTGGGTTAAAAACATATTCTTCAAAATTTTCACCTCTGGACAGTATGTTTTAATAACAATAATATTTTAAATAAATAAGCATGCATCGTTTTGAGAACTTGAGCATCATTCTTTCATATAATGCAAGAATTTAGCCTTACTTAATATAAACCTGTGCCAGGTATTCATTCTTTGACTTCTCTACATTATGTAGAAAGCTGTGTTATTTTAACTGTAACACTTTTAATTGCATTTTTACAGAAGTTTAAGTATAAATGACTAAACATTAATCATGGAAAGCATCTACAAACATTTTTGTAATTTGTTGTGTAATGCTGTACAATACAGCTTTTGAAAAGTATTCTTGAAGATAGGTTCACCTTCACTTTAGAACTTTATAAAAATGTCACTATTAAAAAGAAGCAGGCAAAATCGCTCCCTTTCTTGCTTTGCTCATTGAGAAATCTCCCAGATGGTTATAATACTACTATCTGTTACAGGCATGTATTCATGAACAACATACTTGTAGGATTCCAACAGTAGTTCATGATACAAGATTAGCCTTATTGACAGCTTTATAAGGAGAAAGTGAGGTCTGCAGATGCTGGAGATCAAAGTCTTGCTGTGCTCATTGAGAAATCTCCCAGATGGTTATAATACTACTATCTGTTACAGGCATGTATTCATGAACAACATACTTGTAGAATTCCAACAGTAGTTCATGATACAAGATTAGCCTTATTGACAGCTTTATAAGTAGGGCCTGAGCCATTTTCTCAATGTGGAAACTTGAGAGGGTACACTCAAATCCATCCTGTGCAGTATTGGCTACCCTGATCAGATCATTTTTAGCAGTATATTGTGCAACTCATGAAGGCGCTTAAAGCTGCCACTTCCAGTCTTTGTCTCTCTCTGATTACCCTGGAAAAGTAAGGCATCTCAACACTATTAGCAACAGATCAAGCAAACTGTTTGATACTGCTGTTGTGCAGTAGAAGCACAAACAGTGCTTGCCATGAACAGGATGCAAACTGGGTACCCAGCACTGATGATGTCGCCTAGCCAGGGGACGAAACGTTTGCAACAAAAACTTCCAGCTCGGCGAACAGAACCACATCAACTTGCTATAATGGAACTACCACTCACCAGTTCATTTGTCATGGCAATGCCTTGACTAATCAAAATAAACTTGGCTGTTAACGATTTGTCGTCATTTAACTAGTGTATTCTCTATGGCAGTATCTATACTCAGAGTATGCTTGTCAACCAATCATCTCACGCTTCTCATACATATAAGATATTTCCTTTTAATATTGTTCTTGCGAATCTTTCGATGATTGCAAGACAAAAAACTTAGACAAAATTCTTTATTCAGTAATATAAAGTTTTTTTTTATGCTTGATGTGAATGAGCTGCTATGAAGTTTTAAGCATTGAAGTCTTGCTCCTTGTCTACTAGAGAGAACTCATTGCCTTTTTCTGTATAAAAGCCATCTTTTGGTCAAACAGAATTGTCAAACTCTCTTGCTTCAGAAATCATGAATATGATTACTGATTGTGCAGTAAATTTGAATAATTTTACTAATATTCCGATTGGTAGTTTGTCCTTGCTATTAACATTGGTCTTTGAAGATTGGAGTATTAATCTTCAGAATACTTCAGATTAATTGTCTAATTATTTCACACTGACTATAGTCTTTCTAGTTATTGTTGTACAGTGTCCTTCAGCTCCTTCATGACTTTTACAGATATGTCCTCTGGCAATTCATGCTATTTTGTATGTTATTTCTGCAATTAGCAGCTGTGTTAGTTGGGGTCCAACTTATGAAGTCATTGCTAAATTAGTTGATAGCTGACGTGGATTTAATGAATTTTGCTCAATCCATACATTATACTTTTAAAATCAATGTATTATTCAGGACATAAGAGAAAAGGACATAATCTTCTATGTCTGTTTATTACAGGAAGGAGTAGAAGTTCGAGTTGCAAGAATATTCAATACATTTGGTCCTCGAATGCATATGAATGATGGCAGAGTAGTGAGTAACTTTATTCTGCAGGCTCTCCAGGGAGAAAGCCTAACAGTGAGTACAAGTTGTCAATATTTTTTATCCTGCACATTTAAAAGTATTTTAAAAATGCATTGAACTTTGCACTTGCACTTTAGAGTGTTATCTGAATGACTTATTATAGTTCTTTTCCAGGTATCTGTTATTTTCCATAGTATAAAGATGTATAAAAGGTATTAGGTTTCCTCTTGATTTTTTGAGTTCAGATTAGATCTGAACGTTTTTTTTGGTTGATGGTTAGTAACTTGGTTTAACACTCCTGTCAAAATTAAATTACTGACCACTCCTAACAATATGAGCAGTTTATTGATGCTGTGTAATTAAGAGGAATAGACATGCATGATTAATGTTTGAGCATTAGTAATAAATCCTTTTGGGGAAATCAGAACCTTTCAGGATATAATTCTAACAGGTCTCTTGCAAGATTTAGAGTACTTAGAATGATCTACTGAAAACTTTCATTTTACTTAAATGAGTACTATTTGGCCAATCCTTTGAACAAAGGAATCCTAGAATTTATTTTCCAATTTAAAAAGTCCCTTCAGAACAAAAAGCCATTTTGCTGCACTGCCACAATAACATGTTGAATAATCCAGTTTGCTGAAAGTTCTGCCCACTCAAAAATAAACACACCTTTCTCCCACTTGCTGTTTAGGTGGCCACCTCTTTTTCAGCCCTCTGTCACCTGCACCTTCCAGACAAGGGAAGTTAAATTTGATACTGTGGGCATAGGTGCCAACTCACGTGCAGCACTGGGGGAGCAGGACTGAGGCACCATCAGACCTGGCGGGTAAGTGTCATTGGCAACTTTCCCCACTCCCTCTCTTTTCTCTGATTTCCCAACATGGTGCTGATGTCAGTTTCACAGCACTGATGGCCCAGGATACTGGGCTAGATCAAGACAAAAACTGTGCACATGGTTAGCTTCAACCCAATTCTGTTTTCTATGTAAAGCAAACTCATCCCCACAGCTGAGGCCAAGTCTCAGTCAGCTGTGGAATAATGCTGAGGCAAGAGCATAATAGGCTACAATCAATAGTGAGAGACCTGCTAATAATTGCTCAGATTACATATGCCTTCAACATTTCAGTAGCTATTGTGGGAATGCCAATGGAGAAAGTAATGCTTCTGTTTGCTAGTCTTCTGTTAATATGATAATTCAATTAGACAGATATTGGGGGAAAAATTACTGTTAAATTGCTCTGACATGTTTTAACCAAATTATTGTGATGTAGTTTTTGTTCAAAATTATCATTGGATTCTCAGAACATGAGTGTCATTGGGAAAACTCCTTAAGTAGGCATTTATTTTTAAGTACTCTTGGGATAGAAGCAACTCATTCCATCCATGTGTTCCTGAACTTTGCACAAACTACTTAAACTTCTGAAGCATTAGGTGAGGAGTGCCAGAACATTGACTAGTAAATCTTTATTCCAAGGCAAACGTATCCTCTCTCAGAAACAGAACCTCAATTGCACTCTAGGGGTAGTTTCAATAAAGCTCTCTACAACTGCAGTAAGTTTTCTTCACTGTTTCACTAAAGGACAATGTACCAATGTACATTCCCAATTGCTTGCTGTATCTACATGTTAACCTCCTATCCTTAAGTACAAGGACATCCAAATAAATCTGAACACCATCATTTAATACTTTGTCACTATTTGGTACTGGATAATTATTTGGCTCTAGTCAGAGCTAAAGAACACACAAACTTGTCACTTACTGCAGCCCAGCAGGGTGGTTTTATTCTGTAGATGTGCACTCTGTTAAAGCAGGAAGCAACTCTGAAGAAGCCCACAAACCAGCGCAACTCATTAGTGGTCACGTGACACATCTCTTAAAGGGGCTCTATCCCAATGAAATATAATATGCCACACTTTAAACCAGTAGAAGAAAAATATTTTAAACAGTTTAAAAACCTCACATTTCCCTGATTTGTACTGTAGCAGCTACTTTTCTATCAACTCACTTAATCTATTTGCTGATTCTCTGCCATTAAAGTTGTGCAGTTTTGCTAAATGTGTTATTCGGACTAGAAATCTCGTGTTGTAAGTATCATTATGATACTGTTTACAATAGTACATCACTGTATCTCATCCGATTGCCATCATTTTGGTACAACCTCTCCCCTCTTGGTGCCATATCACTGCTGGAGATCAGCAGAAGGGACCCCTGCAGCTACCAGGCCAAAGACCATCTGCTGGAGCCATGACCCATGTGACAGTATTTACCCCCATTGCCCACAGAACCTACTTGGATCAGAGGGAGCCAGACATGTCTGGACACAAGACACAGCAACATTTTCCCCCTTGCTCTAGCTTGCAGGGTGGCAGCTACATCCTCTTCAGGCCTGAAGAATGGTGTGCTGACCAAGCTCTGAAGCCTCTCTCATCCTGCAGGACACTGGCAGGACTGAATTTGGCATCCTCCCTGATCCCTGAATTCCGGACAGGACTGTGCTTAGTAATGCCCTCTGCCCCACAGCAGTGAGCAAAATGGAGAGACACCAACAAGCAGTGGCCCTAGCAGACTCTACGGCAGCCAGCAAGGAGGAATGCTACAGACAACCAAAAAAGCTCCCCAAGGCAGCAGTCACAATACAGCCAAGAGCAAGTGAAGAACCCAGCAAGTGATCTGGTGCAAGGGGCCCTTGATTCAGATCGCAGGTAGCAACTCCCCTAGCTCTGCAGTTTGTGTTGACAGTAGGAGGTATTGTAAATAAAATAGTTTACTTTTATATAGGTATTTTTAAGTTTTGTTTCAAGTTTTTTATCAATGTAGGAATGAAGTAACTTAAAATAGTGTTTTTCAACTTGGGAGGTGCAGGTATAATTTTCTCTGTTAAGGAATGCCTTATGAATGTAACTTCAGTTTTCACGTTAATTCCTCTGAGACTCTATGCTTCATTTAAGGCCCTTTCACATAAAATTGGAATTTTCAGGACCTCTGCAAAGCTTGACCTTGCACTTTATATTTGCAATTCCTGTCAGTGTGAACAGAGAAAGATTTGAACAGAGAAAGATTTAAACAGAAAAGCCTGAAAGAACAAGTGGCTGTATGGTGCTTACTGATTGGGTGGTATGGTGGATCAGTGATTAACACTGCTGCCTCTCAGCAACAGGGACCTGGATTAGAGTCCAGCATCAGGCAACTGTCTGTGTGGAGTTTGCACATTCTGTTCATGCAAGTGTAGATTTCCTCCAGGTGCTTCGATTTTCCCCTCAAAGTCCAAAGTTGTGCCGGTAAGGTGAATTGGCCATGCTAAATTGTCCCTAGTGACCAGGGATATTCAAGGTAGGTGGATTATCCATAGGAAATGCAGGGTTACAGGGGTGAATAAGGGGCATCGGTCTGGGTGGGATAGTCTTCAGAAGATCAGCGTGGACTCGATGGGCCAAATAGCCTGTTTCCACACTGTAGGGATTCTGTGATTACTGAGGCAGATGAATGAAATACTCATTTTTGTAGATGGACAGGGAAACAACATCAAATAGCTTAGCTTATTAACTTTCATTCCCAATGAAGGGCTTATGCCCAAAACGTCGACTCTCCTGCTCCTCGCTGCCTTACCTGCTGTGCTTTTCCAGTGCCACGTTTTTTGACACTTATCAACTTTTTGACCATCTATCTTCACAGTGTTTATTTATTAACTTGCTTTAAAATTTAGTTGTTTATAGGTAATTGTTTCAAATCCTGTCTGTTCAAAAATGTTGGTTAAGAAAGTACCAAATGTTACCAGTTGGAATTGCTGGCCTGTTCACTTCTCGTAGGCTCTGTGGGACTGGAGTGTTGAATCATCCTTTCAGGCAATATAAATTAATTTAGAATTAATGATATGCGCAGTGAAATTCCATGGAAAGAGCCATGTCTTCTGGATGCTGCTCATGCATTTCATTAGGCCTCTGCTGTTCACATCTTGAAAATAATATAAGGCAAGTTGATAGCCATCATCAAATATGCTGACTGTGTCAAAATACATAGTCTGGTGAATACAAAAGGAAAGGTCATTTTGATCCTTGACAACGTTGAAGGGCCGAACAGAATGCTCCATGCAAATTAAGGTACCTTGAGTTTGAGACATGGAAAATACTACAGATGCTGGAAAGCTAAAATAAAAGCAGAAACTACCAGAGAAACTCATCGGGTCTGGCAGTATCTGTGGAGAGACACAGTTTGTATTATGCGATTTGTGCTAATCTAGTGCCATCTGCAAATCTTGGTTGACAATTTTCTGTTCCTTCATTAGACCTATTAATAAGTGTGATAATTAAAGGTACAGGTACCTGAAGAGCTCCACTTGTTAAATTCTGCAAATTTGAGCACATAGTGCAGATAAAAGATAATCACCAGCATCACCACCATTCTACCCTCCATCCCCATCAAACAATTTATAATTCAAATCAGTGTACAATTCAGGCAATCTCCTTTTTATATTCATTCCCTTTTTGGCATTCATTAAGATTAATCAGAAATGAGAGGCTATTGTTATGAAAGAATACAATTCCAACACCTCTTTTGTCAGAATTTGTTTAAATTTTCCACTTTCTTTTGACACAAGGTGCTTTCCCTAGTTCTCAACTCCTGTACCAGGTGTATGTAGTCCTGGATCTAATCTGTGATCTTCAAGACTTCTTAATCAAGTACCTCTCATCCTCCTCCCTTCCAGAGAAGGAAGGAGACATGTTTCCTGTGTTTCTAAGTTTTCATGTAAAGTACTTAGCTATTATTGTTCCAAGGTTATTTTTGTATAATAGTGCAGTAGCATAATTTCTAAAGTGTTATTAACTGGTAAAATACGTTAAGGTCACAGTACTTCACAACTTTTGGTTGCATTTTTAAATTAACTTTTTTTCTGTCTTCTCAGGTTTATGGTTCAGGATCACAGACTAGGTCTTTCCAATATGTAAGGTGAGATGCTAGACATTTTCTATACATGCAATTATGTGTATGTTCTGTTGTCATGTTGAAATTTATTTTGTGAACTATTTGTGAGTATTTAAAATTCTAATGGAGATGTTGGCAAGGAATCCAGATCAATTGAGTTAAGAAGGTCTTGAGGAGCCAGGTAAATAAATAGATCCAGGCAGTGGGAAGAGTGGGCAAATGTGCAAAGATTAAAATGATTAACTTGTAAGAATTTGGGAAGAGAGGAAATGTGTTATGATCCCAGTTGATTTTGTTGCTGGAAAAATCAGATCTCTGATTGCAATCTGACTTGATGACAATTTTTTGTTCTTGGTTTAAACTAGGTGTGTTTACTGAATCTCAAGCACACAATGCAGTAACTTTGGTTCAGTAACAAAGCAAGTTTGTTATGCAAAAGAAATGAAGATAAATAAAACAAACTGTTTACATTTAATGCAAGTTTATTGATTTTGAAATGCAATGGTAAAATGCAATCTCATTAATCCCTTACAGTACTCCTACCTGAGAGAATTCCCTTCTCTATCATATCTTTATGGCCTAATTTAACTTCTATCAATTCCCTGGCTAAATTCTGCAAATTTGAGCACACAATCCTTTATCTGCACTGCCACCAGCACCACCTGTCTTCCACCTCCCATTCTGCCCCTGTCCACACCAAACAATTTGCAATTCAAATCTATGTACAATTCATGTGAAACATTTCAATTTCATGACATTTTCCCCCCCTCTACCCACTGCCTGGATCTAATTATTTACCCAGTTCTTCAAGGCTGCTTTAACCCAATATCAGATTTGGTCTGGATTCCTGATCAGTTTCATATCTTTGAGCATTCATACAACTGAACATAGACTTTCTCAGCTTCAAATAACCTCTTCAGAATTTTAACCAAACATTTCTGGTCTGGAGATTTCAAACTAAACTCCATTCACTGAGGTAACCTATTTGTTAACAGTTCTAAGCTATCTTTTTTCTTCAGGAGTAACTGTTTTACATAGCTAGTTTCAACCAGGACTTCTGCAAAGCTCGAACCAAAAGGGCTTTTCAAGCAATGAGTGTTTACCCAAGTCCTAAAACAACATCATTCCAATCCTTCTAACTGAAGGCTAATACGTTACACTGTTTACTTTGTTTCATAAGAAAAACTCCCAATGTGAACAGATTTCCATTAGCCTTCCACAATCCTTACAAACCAAGGCTTCACAAGGCCTCCCAAGTTAACCATCAAAGCCTTCCATAGACTGAAATCTGCACACCACTAATTCTTGTTCTAAAACAAAAGATATTAATATATATATAAATCCCGCACATTGCATCGCAAAATATAAAGACTGGAAAAAAAAAAGAGAAGGCAAGATAATTCCTCAATATTCTGTCAAGGGAGGGTTTTGGGAGTGGATAAGTACGGTTCATTAAGTGAAAACATTTATCCGCATTTCCATATTTTTGGCCATTCATTTGTGCATGCTGAATATAAGGAATGTGAGAACAAATAGTTGTCCCTGAGCTTAGTTTTACTCTACAAAGAGTTTCAGTCCTGATACTAATGCTAGCCCAACAACAGCCTATTGTTTTTCAGGAGCACTAGCAGCAGAGAATTAATTCTCCTGCAATCACAGGTTCTCAGCTGAAATTGAGGAACAAGTGATATTAACAATCTAGCACATAACCAGTTGTAATCTCTGGTGTCAACAGCACTAGGGAAGAGTGTTTGCTGGTTTTATTTTATGCAGGGGACGCTTTGACCTTAGCTACTTATCACTGTACTTTGATTGCTCTGCTGTCTTAAAGACTGCTGAAATTACTTAGGGTTCACGTGAGGCTAGTATTTAAAATTGGTGCTTCCATTTTCGACTCTAATGCAAAAGCAAAGTGCAAAAGATGTTGGAAATCTTAAACGAAAGTAGAAGATTCTGGTACTGTTCAGATCTGCATCTTTGAAAAGAGAAGTATTAATGTTTTGATGACTTTTCAATGAGTTCTAATGAAAGTCAGAATTAATAGCATTATCCATCTGGAGCGCATATTGTTTATATAATTTTCCAGGATGCATACATTTCACTTGAGAAACTGATTAAACTTATTCTTTAGCTGCTGATATCTTATGGATAGTAGTTTTCCTTCGATTTAATTTAAGGGATAAATTTCAAAACCTTTTAAAGAGTTAAAATAGTTATTCTGCAATTCAAAAAATATCTGATTTGGGGAGAAAACCAAGCATTTTCTAATTAGCAGGACTTATACACTTAATGGTAAGGGCCTAGGGAGTGTTGCTGAACAAAGAGACTTTGAAGTGCTGGTTCATAGCTCCTTGAAAGTGGAGTCACAGGTAGATAGGATAGTGAAGAAGGTGTTTGGTATGTTTTCTTTTATTGGTCAGAGTATTGAGTACAGGAGTTGGGAGGTCATGTTGTGGCTGTACAGGACATCGGTTAGGCCACTGTTGGAATATTGTGTGCACTTCTGGTCTCCTTCCTATCGGAAAGGTGTTGTGAAACTTGAAAGGGTTCAGAAAAGATTTACAAGGATGTTGCCAGGTTTGGAGGATTTGAGCTTTAGGGAGATGCTGAACAGGCTGGGGCTGTTTTCCCTGGTGGCTGAGGAGCAACCTTAAAGAAGTTTACAAAATCATGAGGGGCATGGATAGGGTAAATAGGCAGTCTTTCCCTGGGGTCGGAGTCCAGAACTAGAGGGCATAGGTTTAGGGTGAGAGGGGAAAGATATAAAAGAGACCTAGGGGGCAACTTTTTTTACAGAGGATGGTACGGGTATGGAATGAGCTGTCAGAGGATGTGATGGAGGCTGGTACAATTGCAACATTTAAGAGGCATCTGGATGGGTATATGAATTGGAAGGGTTTGGAGGGATATGGGCAAGGTGCTGGCAGGTGGGACTAGATTGGGTTGGGATATCTGGTCGGCATGGACGAGTTGGACCGAAGGATCTGTTTCCGTGCTGTACATCTCTAGACTCTGAGATGTAGAATAGGTTGAAATCAAGAATTGTAAGATGTATTAAGGGGAGAAGAAAACCGTGCGTAGCGCTGGGGTTAGAAATGATATTGAAGCAGCAGTGTTAACATTAGCAAGTAGATGATTCAGGAGAAAGTACTAGACATGATGACGTTTTATTTCTGGGTGAATAGGATCAGACTGCAGTCAAAGCAGCCAACCCAGAAACACATTCAGTGGCAGTTACAAGGGGTGCTGGTTATCAAAGATAAAAACATTCTCCTTATTGTTCTGGGGATTTATCCCCGTTATAATGGAAGAAGTAAGGCATTCTACCCCTACAGCCCCTCACACTCCATGCCCCTCAAGAAGCAATGCCAAACTATGCCTATTCACCAATTATATACCACACAGGACCACTGAAGCCTATAGTGACAACAGGCTGTTTTTATAAAAAACTTTTGAAACATCCAATCATTCATTATTAATTTACCACTTTCTTTAGAAAAAATCCTTTTGATATAGGCCAATAAAAGTGTCAATCAACCAGACCATAATAGTATCAATAGAGAAACTGCAAGCACTTGAAACCCCTATCTTGTGTAAATAAATATTGTGAATTTGCAAAAGAAAACACTGTCAAAGTTGACAATCAAAGTTTTCCTTGGGACTCACTGGGTTCAATAGTTTTAATGTATGTCTAGGCTTTCAGCCAGAAATACAAAAGTATGTTTGTTCAGACATGAGTTTCTGTAACTGAGCAGGCACTAATATCGTAGATTTAATCCTAAAATATTGTACATTGTTATATTGTGCTAAACTTAAAGGCTTAACATTAAGACCCCTATCACAGTGCCGCCCACTTGCCTGTATTGCCTATAAATATTTGAACAATTTTTTTAGTCACATTAGTTCGAGGATCATATAGACAATGAGGAGGAGTGGGCCATTCAGTGTCTTGAGTCTGCTTTGCCAATCTGTAGGATCACAGCTGATCTGATTGTAACCTCAAATCCTATTCCTGTCCATTGCTGATAACCTTTCACCCCCTTGCTTAACTCGAATCTATCTAGCTCTGCCTTAAAAATATTGAGGAATTCTGTTTCCATCACCTTTTCAGGAAGACCATGCCAAATGCTCATGACCCTCTGAATAAAATGTTTCAACTAATTTCAGTTGTAAATGGCTGATCGCTGATTTTGAAACGGCGACCAGTAGCTATGGGTTCTCCTATAAAAATAAAACAGGAAATATCTTCTTCACATCTATATTGTCAGACCAGCTCTTAATCTTCTAAACTCTGAATGGTACAAGCCTAACCTAGTCAACCTTTCTTAATAAGAAAACAATTCTTCATTTCAGGTATTAATTTGGTTCTCTGAACTGCTTCAGTATCTTTGTAATCATCTATAAATAAGTTAACAAATACTTGGCATAGGATTTCAAATGTGATCTCACCAGTGCCCTATAAAATTGAAACATAACTTCCCTAATTTTTGTGTTTAATTCACTTTGTAAATGATGACTTTTCGTGGATTTCATAATAGCTTGTTGTACCTGCGCAATGCATTTTGAAATATAATGTTGTCCTCTTTCCACCCTGTTTAGTATATAACAGATGTATAATTTGCACATCCCCAAAGCATTGTTCATTGTGATCCCAAAGATTTGCTGTTTTTAGATTTCTAAGTGTATTTTTGGCTGTGACTGGGAACTGTTGGAGAGCAATAGTGGTGTTTTTTTAACGGTAAAGTGATCTAGTCTGTTATAGTAAATAAAAAGAGACTGAATATGGGAATGCTTTCATAGTATTGAAAATTTTCACCTTAATTTTCATTGCTTTCATAGTTTAATATTTCAAAAAAAGTTTGTTTTACTATGAAAATTATTTTTAATGTATATGTTTTGAAGTACTCAACTACTTTGTTTCCAAATGTTTACTGTGAACAAGTTATAAGTTGCTTACATAGAATTGAGAAGTTACAGAAATTATTGAATTTCTTGGGTGATCTCTAGTTTAAAGTGATTGCTGTTTATATGGTTTGCATTGTTCCCTACATTATATAGCGACCACCTTTCTAGAGTGCTTCATTGATAAAATGCTGAGAGATGTCTGGTGTTTGTGACAAATGCTATATGAATGTACAATTTAGAAGAATGATGCTTTTGTATTAAATTCATTTAACGTAGACCATATACAACAATGCAGTGTATGTTCATTTTAATGTTTTCATTTTCCTTGCAGTGACCTTGTGAATGGATTAGTGGTTTTAATGAATAATAATGTCAGCAGTCCTGTGAATGTGGTATGTAATTTTGTGTCCTAGTAATTTTTATTCTGACTATTCACTTAAAATCAAATGTTTGTTTGGGCGTTATTTCCTAGATAGAACTGGGCAGTTGCTTAATTAGGAGTTCAGTAATCTGTAATTTTAAAATGGTCTTCTAATAGTATTGCAGCTGTAGGTGGTGCTGTAAGGATAGCATTACACAATTCTTTGATTTGAGTGGGCTATGACCTGCCATTACCTGTGTGTCCACTTGGTGGCTATCTCACTAAGTCAATTAGAGCAGAAAAAACTTTCTGGAGCATGAGGCAGGCAGAGACACCCAATGAATATTTGTCTTATTTTTCACAGAAGTATGCAGTAGTGGGAATGAAATGATGTTAAAGGAGCAAGTGGGAAAAACTTTGGTAAAGGGAAGTAAGTTGTAGATACCAAAGTGAAAAGACACTTTGCCCTACTGGCATGTATCTTAGAAACCTGAGGTATGTCAGGAACAAATAGTATAAGCATTGATCAGTCGTCCATAAATTCTTGAATATGCAGTAGGAATAAAATACTGGAGGATTGTCAGTGCGGCAGCATTTTGTTTTTTAAAAATGTAAAATATTTGAACATGGATCAGTAAATCCTACTTAACGGTGGATAAGTTTCAGAAGGTCAAAATACAAGATGAAATTAATCGTTTCAGAACTAACTGTTGCTGGCAAAGTTGAATTATTTGAGCAATACAGAAGGACATGGGCTGATAGCAGTCAGGTGAAACTTAAAGCAGAGAAAATTAATGCCATATATTTTCGAAGGCACAATTGAACAAAATCAGCTGCACTGATTAGTAAAACCTTCAAAGCAGTAAATGAGCAGAGAAACTAAGTATTTGGGTGCACAAATCTTTACAGTGAGGGCAAATTATTTGATAAAAATCAGTCAATGCATTGTACAGTAATTTGTGAATGCATACAGGCTTAGTAAGTAAGAATATTAAATAGAAAACCCACATTTTTAAAAACAGTTAGTATAAAGTCACTTTTAAATGTACTACTTTTGGAAGGGTTTCCACACTAGAGGTTATTGCCAGATTTTAAAAAGATTGAGAAGCTTGCAGTAGATATGAATAAATATAATGCAAGTATTTATAATTATGAAGAATTTTGATACGGTAAATGGTAATAGATGGAATAAATGAGAAAACAATAACGGAAAGAAAGGTTAGAGGAATTTTCTTTAGCACAGAGGTTAGTAATACTTCTAATGTCAAATCTGTTTAATTGTAGAAGCAGAGTTCATAATAGTTTCTAAAAGGACAAGTTTGAAAAGAAGAGAATTCGAAAGGAAATAGACTTGGGACTAATTAGGTATTTTTTCAGAAAGGCAGTTTAGATTCAATTAACAGAATAGCTTTTGTCTGTTGTATATAAAAGTCTAAATGTGATCATTGCTTCATAATGCAGCATTCAAGATTAATTCACTTAGATTTTAAATATTTGTGTAATTATTTTCAGGAATATACTGCAGTAATTAAAAATTAATTCCATTATGTCAAATTTTAAAACTCTTAACAAGTTAACAAACCAAAATTACTAGTTGTGTCTAAACTTTTTAAATGTATTCATTTTGTTTAATACCAACTGCATTTACTTTTCCCAGGGCAACCCAGAGGAGCACACTATTCTAGAATTTGCCAAATTGATTCGGGGCCTTGTTGGTAAGGTTTTGTTTTACTTTGGCAAACTGGAAAAGAAAGGGATCTCAGTCTTGGGGTTCAAGTACTTTGATAAGATTAAGCCATTTACCCCATTAAACCTACTTCATCTTTTGAATCCTGAAAAGTCATTTCCTGCCTTCCAATTCTCTCATACTATAATTCAAATATAGTGAGCTTTTGGAAATTTTCAAAACTTTAATCTCATAAATTTATCATTGTAATCTCAATTGGTTTGCCATTTATTGAGATTATGCGCTTGGTTGGAGAAGGAATTTGAGAT
Source organism: Chiloscyllium plagiosum (assembly GCF_004010195.1). Taxonomy (NCBI): domain Eukaryota; kingdom Metazoa; phylum Chordata; class Chondrichthyes; order Orectolobiformes; family Hemiscylliidae; genus Chiloscyllium; species Chiloscyllium plagiosum. Next base: position 68,403,474 of record NC_057715.1, on the reverse strand, counting down.
AGTTACTTTGAATGTGCTGAATGATGCAAGTAGTTGATGGCAAACACTTGCCTTGAAAGAAAAGGAACGTTGCAAGTTTAATAGAAAAAAAGTAGTTACCAAACCAAAGATTAATGTTTGGAAGTGAATCAAAAGTTTATTCACCAAGATCAGTTTTAAAATATGTCTTAATATTTCCACACCTTCATTTTGCATTTATTTTGAGAAAGAATTCCAGACCGTGAGGCCTAACAAGTAAAAGTAGGGATGGCTATGATGGAGTATAAGCCAGAAGCAATACCTGTACTCCAAACTGACATTAAAGAAAACATCATCAGACTTTTTGCACAGACTGTGGGTTTTTTTAAGATTCCCTACAGTTCAAAGTTTGTGCGAAGATTTGTAGCTCGGGTGCTCGTTGTTGTGGTTCTGTTCGCCGAGCTGGAAGTTTTTGTTGCAAACGTTTCGTCCCCTGGCTAGGCGACATCCTCAGTGCTTGGGAGCCTCCTGCGAAGCGCTTCTTTGATGTTTCTGGTGAGAACGAAGGACCCGATACCCAACATGAGCAAGACGAATGTAGTGTACAAAATACCATGCAAGGACTGCACTAAACACTATATAGGACAAACAGGAAGTCCGCTAACAATCCGCATACATGAACATCAACTAGCCACAAAACGACACGACCAGCTATCCTTAGTAGGTTTTTATCGTGGTCTGTCCCTGCCGCTTCCGGTTGTAATCTCTGGAGGAAACATCAAAGAAGCGCTTCGCAGGAGGCTCCCAAGCACTGATGATGTCGCCTAGCCAGGGGACGAAACGTTTGCAACAAAAACTTCCAGCTCGGCGAACAGAACCACAACATTCCTTACAGTGTGGAAACAGGCCCTTTGGTCCAACAAGTCCACACCGAAACTCCAAAGAGTAACCCACCCAGACCAATTTGCCTCTGACTAATGCACCTAACACTATGGGCAATTTAGAATGGACATCTAAATGCACATCTTTGTGACTGTGGGAGGAACCCAGAGCAGCCAGAGGAAACCCACACAGATACAGGGAGAATGTGCAAATTCCACACAGTCGCCCAAGGCTGGAATCAAACCTGGGTCCCTGGCGTTGTGAAGCACTGAACCACCATGCCGCCCAATGTTGCCTTATTTAAAAAAACATAGCTTTACTATAATTTCCAAACAAATATCAGAGAAGTAACTATGAACTTTGACTTGGCTGCTTAAGGGCAATTATAGTGACATTTAGGCTGTGACATAATTGTTTGCTTTTTGTTTCAGAACATCAAACCAATTGGTCATTTAAATAGATTTTGGATTCATAGACTTTAGACTATTGGTTCTGTTGGTTTTCTGTGAAAGCCTTTTATTTTGTTTTGAAGCATTCACTCAGTCTTGTCATTCACTCAACCTATGAATTACAAAATTAAAAATTTGATGGTTTTGTCAGGGTCATTATATGGAGTATTTCAGGACATGTCAAAGTGGAGAACAGGATCCCAAAGTCTTGAGCTGAAATTTTGGGATTACAAGCTTTGGGGGAGCAACAGCTGCGGTGGTGCTCTGGCCATGTTATTCATTTCTTCTTCCTGTCTAGCAGGGTTCTGCTTTTACAGCTTTATTGACTAGTTATACCTTCCTTGGAAGCTTTTTGAAAAATCAACATATAAAATTATATTCTCACCACCTCCTTTATATCACAGGAGTTGAACGAACCCAGGTGTTTTCTATCTTTCTTTAGCTTATTTTCAGTAATTTTTTTATCATGTGGATCTCCTTGTAATTTAAGTTGCAGATTGATGTTTTAGAATGAATGAACACAAGGACTCTTAGACTCTAGCCTATTGAAATTGGACAGTGTACTTGATCTATCAGCTTTTAGTACCCTTTCCTTGCCTGCATTCTTTCTGTCTCTTGAGAGAACCTTTGTTTAGTCTTGCTGCCTTAACACAGCTCAGCAAGTTTAATTTGAAAGGTCAAGTATTTCTTCTTTGAGCTCAGCTTCCAACTTGTTGCAGGGCCAGAAGATTAATGTGGTCAACTTAAATGTCTATTTGCTGCTTTTTCTGAAACCTTTGTTTAAAACAAAAGTCAAATATCCAATGTTGTTTTCTTCTTTCCAAAAGGGAGCAAAAGTGACATCCTGTCTCTTCCAGAAGCACAAGATGATCCCCAACGAAGAAATCCAGATATCAGAAAAGCCAAGATGATGTTGGGATGGGAGCCTGTGGTAAGGACACATTAAATTCTCAATCTCTAAAATGGGAAGGAGTGGTAAATTGGATAATGTCCAGTTGCTATCAAAATAAATGTTATCTTTATCATATGTTTTGAATATGTTGGTTGAGGAAAGCATTACAAGTCATATTTCACTGAATTAGAATAGCTTTAAAACTGGATTGACCAAAGCACTTCCAGCATTCTTCCAGTACAGTGATAGACAGAATATAAATCAGGAATTTAACCTTGCATATATTAAAGGTATCATAGCATTCATCGGGGTCTTTAATTCTTTATTTTTGGGGATGTGGGCGTCATTGGCAAGGCCAGCATTTGTTGCCCATCACTAATTGCCTTCAACTGAGGGCCATCATTTGTGTGAATATGGAGCAAGAGCAGTTACCATTAATCTTAGTTCTCAGACCAGACATTTTAGATTCTGATTATTCAGGGTAATACCATGAGAATGCAGCAAAGTTTGGTTGTGTCCATACTGCACCTTTTTTTTTAAAAAGGTGCAATGTATATACAAATTCCTATTGCCCATGTAACAGGGTCCTGAATACTTATTCTGTCATTTTTAGCATGCACACATACATCAAACTGTGAGCACGGCTGATCTTAAACTGGCTTCCAGTGGAACTCTTAGCACAGTCTTGATTAGTTAACAAATTATTACCGATATTAAAAACATTTCTAATCATTTTTTTTCTGAAGCTTACAAGCATGGGATGGTTGAGCAGTTAGTACAGTTGATAGCATGTCTGTCATGCTTAACTGTTTGTATTTGGGTCAGTTTGATGTATTGAAGTGCAAAATAAAGTGCTTTAATTTGCTGATGAATTAAAGTTAAATTGCACCAGCTCTTGCAGTGTGATTTTAATCCATGTCACCAAAATATCAACTTGGGCCTCTGAAGTACCAACTGTGTTTCAGCATCACTCTGACCATCTCTGTAATATAGAATGAAAACTAAATTGTACTAGCAGTGTAGAGAAGTAGTCTATGGAATTTACAAATGTGAGTTTTCTATGTTAGTGTGTTAAGGAACCAACTGGGCTATTGTTGATTTAGTAAAAGGTAAAAATGTAAAGTCACCACAGTCCTACCAGGATTGTATCGTAAGCCAGTCGTCCAGTCAACTGAGTTAACTAAACCCCAGTCTGTGTCTAGTATTGCTTAATGAGTAAAGGTTGATTAATAACCTTGTAAAATGGGACCTTTAGGGAAGGGTGAGCATGAAATGGAAGAAATTAATATTCATTCGAGAGTAATTTAGTTAAGACTGAAACTAGGATCTTAAATCTAAATAAACAATGTGGGTACATAGGTTCTGAAGAAGAGTCATATCAGACTTGAAACATTAACCCTCCACTCACTCAACAGATGTTGCCAGACTTCCTGAGTTTCTCCTGCATTTTCTGTGTTTACCTTAGATTTCCAGTGTCCACAGTATTTTGCTTTTATATAGGTATGAGAGGTGCATTGGCTGAAGTAGAATGAATAGCAAACTTGCTACAAAACAGAAAATGAGAATTAGGAATTGTTACTGCTGATTAATCAGAGCTAGTTTTGAATAAGGGTCACTGGACCTGAAAGAGTAACTGATTTCTCTTCATGGATGCTGCCAGACCTGCTGAGCTCTTCCAGCAGTGCGTGTTATTGTTTCTGATTTCCAGCTTCCAAAGTTCTTTTTGTTTTTATTCACAACAACTTTGACTCTAGAATCAGAAAGACACTTCCAAGATATGAACATGTAACAAAATTGGGGTTGAAGTTAACACAGACAGGTTTGCAGCATAGGCATGGAATAGACAAATTAGCTTTGAAGGTAGGTCTGAACTAATATTTCAGATGAGGTGAGGAGCATGACTGTGTGCTGTGTATAGTTCCTAAAGTTATTCCATTCAGTGTAGACTGCCAGGGGTACAAATTGAAGCCAAGAACTTTGACTTGTAGGTAAAATCAGAAGTTTAGAATGAACACTAAAATGACAAAAACAGTATTAGAGAAACACATCAGAAGAAACTAGGGTGAAGATCGAAATGGATGCCATTACATTGAAGCAAGTAGATAAGCGGTCTACTTGGGATAAGTAACAATGCAAGATGGCAGATGTGATGTGAAAGTTAGAAGAATGATAGAAGTAATTTTGAGAAGTTGAACGATATGTTAACAAGAAACCTTGAGCTTGTAACAAGGAAATAACTCATAAAATCATACATTCTATCCTCCTTTCCATATGTTTCAGAAGCCTCCGCAATGAGTAAAGATCTAAGACAAAATAGGATCAACCAGTTTAGTTGGCTGGATGCGCAATGCATAATGACACCAAAAGCATGTTGGTTCAATTCCCATACTGGCTGAGCTCACCATGAAGGTTGCGCTTTCTCAACCCTGTTGGAGGCATGATGACTTTCAAGTAAAACTAACCACCAGTCTTCTGTCTCTAAAACAGCAGCCTGTGGTCCTCTGGAACTACAGCAACTTTTGCTTCTCTTGAAGAAAAATTAAGAGACCTTTAAAATGTTGCTGCAAAGATATGTGGTTGTAAAAGGAATTTTTGACAAAAGACCAGGTGAAGAGATGCTTGAAATTGGAAGAACAAAAAACTCTTGGAAGGAGACATCCAAGAAGGAAAATGTGACTGAATTAACCATTTGATCATATCTGAAATAAGAGACCTATTCTCAAAGGTAAAATGGAGGGCAGCAGAATAGCATCTTGACTTGGATCTAATTGGCGGATAGGTTTCAGGTGTGGTCCGAGTTGAGCTACAGTAGATGTGTGATGAGCAAGATAAATGTATAACATATCATGACAGCGTTTGACAAGGGTCCTTATGGTAGATTGGTTAGCAAGGTTAGATCTCATGGAATACCGGGAGAGCTAGCCATTTGGATATTGAACTGGCTTGAAGGTAGAAGACCGAGTGGTGGTGGAGCATTGCTATTCAGACTGGAGGCCTGTGACCAGTGGTGTGCCACAAGAATCAGTGCTGGGTCCACTACTTTTCATCATTTATATAAATGATTTGGATGTGCACATAGGAGTTAGTTAGTAAGTTTGCAGATGACATCAAAATTGTAAGTGTAGTGGACAGTGAAGAAGTACAATGTGATCTTGCTCAGATGGGCCAATGGGCTGAGAAGTGACAGATGGAGTTTAATTTAGATACACATAAGGTGCCGCATTTTGGGAAAGCAAATCAGAGCAGGACTTATATACTTAATGGTAAGATCCTGGGGAGTTTTGCAGAACATAGAGATCTTGGAGTGCAGGTTGGTAGTTCCTTGAAAGTGGAGTTACAGGTAGATAGGATAGCGAAAAAGGCATTTAGTATGTTTTCCTTTATTGGCAAGAGTATTGAGTATAGGAATTGGGAGGTCATGTTGCGGCTGTACAGGACTTTGATTAGGCCACTTTTGGAATATTGCATGCAGTTCTGGTCTCCCTCCTATCAAAAGGATGTTGTGAAATTTGAAAGGGTTCAGAAAGGAGGGAGGGGGCTAAATAGACTCTGGCTGTTTCCCCTGGAGAATCGGAGGCTGAGGGGTGACCTTATTGAAGTTTATAAAATCATGAGCATGGATAGGATAAATAGACAACGTCTTTTCCCCGGGATGGGTGAGTCCAGAACTAGAGGGTATAGGTTTAGGGTGAGGGGAAAAATTTATTGGCCCAATACATGTGTTACATTTAGATTCACACATGTATTGGGACATAATTTTTAACCGTTTCACCACAATGGGTGAGTCCAGAACTAGAGGGTATAGGTTTAGGGTGAGGGGAAAAATTTAAGAGACCTCAGGAGCAACTTTTCCAACAGAGGGTGGTATGTGTATGGAATGAGCTGCCAGAGAAATTGGGGGAGGCTGGTACAATTACAACATTTAAAAGGCATCTGGATGGGTATGTGAATAGGAAGGGTTTGGAGGAATATGGGCTAAGTGCTGGAGAATGGGACTAGATTAGGTTAGGATATCTGGTCAGCATGGACGAGTTGGGCCAAAGGGTCTGTTTCTGTGCTGTCCATCTCTATGCCGCTATGACAGCAGACTGCGTGGGAGCAGCAGCTGTAATGTAGTGTATTCAGTAAGAAGAATACGACCACATGCTCCTTAGAAAATTAGTGTCTAAAATAGTTAGCAAAACAGAGGAATTGGGGTATAGATGCAGTAATCTATGAAAAAGATTGAAAAGGCCATAACAAAGAAAACAAGGCATTCAAAATTATTTCGAGAGGAATAGAATTGAAAGGTATAAGGACATTGGGAAAGATTGGGATGGAAAGAAGACTGCTGGCATGATAGCATACTGAGAGATTATGTTAAATGAAAATTGAACAGGCTTGGATTCTTGGGAGAAAGTCAGGACTGCAGATGCTGGAGATCAGAGTTGTGTGTGTCAAGCAGCAACCGAGGAGCAGGAGAATTAACGTTTCGAGCATTATCTCTTCATCAGGAATGAGGATTCTTGCATTCTTGTTTACATAAAAGGCGTGGACTGAGGGGCCTGATAAAGGCCCTGAACATAATGAAATGCTTCGATGAGGTAGATCTGAAGATGTTTCCACTTCTGGGGGAAACTGGAACTGGAGGCCACAAATGTGAGGCAATGACTAAGAAATCTAACAGGAAATACCGCGTCCCTACTGTGTGGCTTGGGTAGAACTCACTATCACAAGTGGCAGAAAAGCTGCATGACATACATATATTTAGGGTGAGGCTAGATAAATTTGAGGACAAATTGAGCCAGAAGGGTGGCAGGGTATTTGTGTAGAATTAAATACATGAGCTCTCTGGTCTGTTTCTGTGCTGCCAGTTAATGTAACAGTCTTGGCATTAAACTGTTATCATGCTGCTGCCCCAGGTGTAATTCATTTACACTGACATCGTAACAGGTTTATACATAATTTATATGGGGCTTGAGAATTTATCATTGCAGATTGAAATAAGTAGGTGTTATGTAGTAACTTATTAGAAAACTGGTATTAAATGAACATAAAATCATTAATAGGTTCTAGCTTTAGAAGGTTAGATTATCTATAGCTAGATAATCTAACCTAGTACCTACTACTGGGGCTTTAAACCTGCGTAAAAGTACTGTCATTAAACAGTTAGATTAAGGCAAGAAATGAACTCCCCACATACCTAACCACACTGAATGCCTCTATAGCCTGCATTTGTTGAGATGCAAAATTTATTTTTACAGCTGACGCTTGAGAAAAATGTGGGATGTTGAATAGAAGTATTCTGGATTAGTTTCTGACACCTAGACAGGAATAAGGAGAATGTACTTCAAGTATTAACAGCAAAACTCCATCACTATTATGCCAACAGTGAACGTTTAGAAAATCCGCCCCCAAAAATCATATTGTTCTTGCATCCTTTAATTTCAATAAAGGAACTGTAATTCTGATTTCTCCTCATTGGCGAAACATGCTGCAAGTATATGGTTTTGATGACGTATGCTTAAAACATGTTCATGGGCTTCATAATCGAGCATAAACATGGAATCACATTTTCACTGTTTTACGTTTCTCTCTCTTATTTTTAAATAGGTTCCTCTGGAAGAAGGCCTAAACAAGACAATTGACTACTTCCGTAAAGAGCTAGAATATCAGGCAAATAATCAATACATCCCCAAACCGAAACCTGCAAAAACAAAGAAAAGCAGACTCAGACACGCGTAATGGCTTCAACCAAGAACAGTTTTCCAACCACAGGGAACTGAATGAAAACTTGGTTTTTGAAGAAACTCCGAAGAAATTATATTAAAATTGAACTGGAATTTGATCTTTGAGCTTGCTTATACAGATGGATGTGCCTAAACAAAAATCAGATTTTTCTTGCACTTTTTAATCTGTTTTATTTAAAGTAGTGTAGCAATATTGAGTTTTGTTGGCTGTTTTGTATTTTTGCTTTGATTTATTTTATTTGTCATGAGACTGTTACTCTTTGCTGTGAAGGATTTCTTCAAACCATTTTACATAAACAGAAGTGTTGAAAATGGGATTATTTATAACAAATGGTACTACTTCAATTTTGTTATTACGGTGTACAATACACTTCAACCAGGCTATCAGTGTTGTCAGGTGAGTAACAGTAACTAGAAACCTAGTTATTGCCATGTCAATTGTTCTTCAGCTATAGAGTTTTGAAGAGTGTTGTAAAATTGCTGTTTTGAAATTAGGGAGTATATTTCTTTTTCTAAGAATCTATTTGTTATATAAGAGGTTTTTTTAAAGAGAAGGGTAATCATTGCTTGAATCACTGCTACATTATGTATGTACTTGGAGGCGGGGGGGGATGTGTGTAACTAGGTATGTGTTTTAATTGTGCTGACTTTAATAAAATATTGGTGGGGATATCATAGACTATTTTTACATCATTGAAAATTGCAGAAAGGGTTTATCTTTAAGATACTTCATAATGCATGTGTCTTGTACAGTTACAGGTATATAGCTACATAAAATAATTATAAAAATCAGGCATTCTTTACTCTGTTAACTAATTTCCAGTTTTTAAATGAGAACTAAAAACCAAGTGATTGGTGCTTTTGTGCTCGTTGCTTCAACTAGTAAGTAGAGAGTAGTTACCCACAGGGGTTTAAAAAAAAAACTAGTGTTCACTATGTTAAGAAATTTAGAGCCGCTGCATGTTACCCTCAGAACATATATTGTGATGTACTGCTATGGTGCACGGACCAGAGATGTTTCAATTTAATTATTTTGTCTGTGCTGAGTTAGTTCATCTCTTTACTGGGTAGGGGGCAATGATGAAGCTGGGGAAGAACATTAATTAGCCAGGCTGCCCACTCCTGATCATTTGAACGGCATCCCCAGTAGAAGTGCAGCTGTATGAATGTCTGATGGGAACAATATCTACCTCTGCTGTTCAGTCCTCCCAAAGGTCAAATCGCCTGCTGGCATTCACTTTTCATGCTTAAAAAAGCAGGTTACACTTATCACTTGGAAAAAATACCAAATAAACACAGATGTTACTCAAGTATGAGTCACTGATTTCCAGGACATATGTAAGGATTTATGTTGTGCTACATGCTTGAGACATTTGTCTAGTTTCTAAATTGACCTGGTGTTCATATGCTCCAGCCTGCAGCAACTTTTCTTAAAGTGATTAAGAGAATGTTTGAATTTGTTGCTCTTCATTACCACTGATCTTTTTCTCAGCTCGTTCTTCATTGTCTCTGTATCTCCCTGTTTGGCCTTTTCTGCACACTTTTACTTCTCAGCTGTCTCTGGTTAGTGTTATTTTGCAGTTTTAACATTTTTGTTGATATTAATAAATATTGGTGCCAGCCTTTAGCACAAGCTACACAGGCTATGTGACCCATTCCTGTTCCTGATTCTTAAGTTCTCATGTTAACTTACAAAATTGTTTCTACTATGCAACATTAGACTATTTTGGTGAATTCCTACCAGTCACTTACCAGATGTTACTTCTGCCTGGAAGAATATTTACTTTGTTAGATCATTTTGTGAATTGCCTTAAAAAGAGAGAACTTCCAGGAGTGTTCCAGAAAATATATACTGAGGAAAAGTGTATTTAATACTGACTTAAAGTCCTCCTTACCAAACATCCATATCGTCATTTGTGCTGTCAAATGCAGCTAAGTGTCTTAAATGTGCATAATTTGTTGGACGTGAGTGCATTTGATCCAAGCTGCTAACCTTCATTGACTATTTTCTTGCAAAAACAGTGGTTCTGTGGCACAGCTCATAGTGTAGCTTTGTTGGGACAGAATGATTGCAGTCAAGTCCACTTTGTTCTCAAAGCACTTTATTATTTTACACCAGTGGAAAGAAAACCTTTTTGGCAGTCCAGAAACCCCTCAACTGAACGAAGGAAAGCCTGCATTTTTAATATATATTTGCTTTTAGCTCGCCTTTGGCTATTACAAACCAATGTATTATTAATTCATTATGTACACTTCCAGTCAGCTCAGTCATGTGACTGTAGTCAGTTAATTGACAGCTGTCAGTCTTCCCATGATCTCATGTTGTTTACCTGACCCCAATATCACTTATGCTTGGGCATTCACAATAGCTTATTCAATCACATTTCAGGACTTCAACTCCTGTGCCAGTTATTCAGTACTCTTCTGATAATAGAAAGCAGATTCTGTCTCAGACTGAATATTGACTGGATTGTGGTTAAATCCCTTAATGCATTCATACTTAACTCCATTTTTAATATATGTAATCCTGTGGATATGATTACCTGAGGGTCTTAACTAATGTGGGTCGGACTTTTCCCTTCTATCTTCCTTTCAAATTCAATACCAGGTTTTGATCCAGCCTAAAATGGAGGCTTCTATCAGTATTTTTAAAGAATGTTCCTTACCAAACTGTCTATACAAGCAGCAGCTCAATTTTTGCTTCTATTCAGCAGAACCCTTCGTATGGTCTTTGGAAGACCATTTTGTGTGTTATCATCAGCTTAGTTTAACTTCAAATATCAGATTATGGAAGCTGTAGTTTTAGCGAAAAATCTTCCTCAGCTATTTAATGTCAACTGAGAACCATTTTTTACTGCTTCAGCCATGAGCAGATCCATCGATAGGGATTAATAATCTATCAAGATTGGCTGGCAAGTGGTAAGCGCATGCACATATGGCTGTCTTCTGATCCATTGGATCCTGCAGGAATCTGTGATGAGCCCTTGAACAATGTATATTCAGGACTTCAATAAGGACATAGCATAGTGGCAAAACTTGCCGATGACATTGATAGGGAAATATGTTGTGAATGTGACATAAGGGTATAGATCAGTTAAGTGCAAGGACAAAAATCTGGCAGATGGCATGTAATTTAGGAAAATGTGGACTTAGACTCTTGCTGAAAGAATAAAAAAAGAGCAGGGTATTATTAAACTGAATGTGGTATTCTGAAGAGCAGAGCACTTTGCCTGTTAGTTAAGGCATATGGAGCTTCTTAGTTGCCATCCAACTTAGAGGCAATGTTGGTGCAGGGAGGTCTAGGTATTCTACGCAAAATGGTATAGTTTGCAAGTAAAGCAAATGCTTAACAACACTAATGGATTGCTGTTCTTTATTATGAGTGGAATTCAACATAAAATTAAGGATATCATTGACACGGCATTGGTGAGACCACATTTCAAATACTATGTTCAGTTTTAGCTTTATTTAAGAAACCATGTCATTGTGTTGAAGATGGTTTAATACATTGATACCTAGAATACATGGGTTTGCTTATGAGGAAACTATAAAATATAAACTAGATGTATTTTACTGGTGTATAGAAGAGTGAGGAATGATTTGATTGAGGTTTGAAAGATCCAGAATGCTCTTAACAAAGTGGATGTGAAAATGTTTTCTCTTGTATGCAAGCCCAGAACTAAGGGCTGCTGTTTTAAAATGAGTGCTCACCCTGTTAGAACAGAGAAGAGCGGGTTTTATTTTTCTGAGGGCTGTGTAACTCTGCCATGGACAATGGGATTATTGAATATTTTTAATATAGAGGTTGATTCTTGTTAGGCAAGGGGATTGAAGATTATGGGGTAGGGGCTGGGTAGAAGGAAATAGTTTAGAACACAAGCAGATCAGCCATAATCTTGAAAGGTCGAATGGTCTATTTCTGTACCTGGTTCTTACGTTTGTATGTAACTTGTTCTGTGGGTTCCACCTAATTCTATTCCTTTATTCATCAGTACTGAGGCAGAATTTCCTCCAAGCAGCATTAGGGATCCCTGTTTACATTGATGCCAACTTTTTTTTTAATTAACAAAACTGGAAAGGGAATGATGAATGACAAGAGAAATTAAGGGTTTGATTAAGAAATAGAAGGAAGCATATGTCAGGTATAGACAGAGTGAATCGTTAAGAGTATAAAGGCAGTAGGAGTACACTTAAGAGGGAATAGGGAGGGCAAAAAGTGGACTTGAGTTAGCTTTGGCAAAGAGGGTTAAGAAGAATCCAAAGGGCTTTTACAAATACATTAAAACAAAATGGTAACTAGGGAGAGAATAGGGCTCCTCAAAGATCAGCAAGGCAGCCTTTGTATGGAGCCACAGGACATGGGGAAGATACTAAACAAGTATTTTGCATCAGTATTTACTGTGGAAAAGGACATAGAAGATCAAGAATGTAGGAAAATAGATGATGACATCTTTAAACATGTCCATGTTATAGAGCAGGAAGTGTTGGATGTCTTGAAACACAGTGAATAAATCCCCAGGACCTGAGTAGGTGTACCTTAGCACTCTGTGTGGGAAGCTAGGGAAGCATTGCTGGGCCCCTTGCTGAGCTATTCGTATTATCGATAGTCACAGGTGAGGTGTCAGAAAACTGGAGATTGGCTAACGTGGTGCCACTGTTAAAGATTGGATAGCATTGCTGCCTCACAGCATCAGAGTACTGGGTTCAATTCCTGTCTCAGGCAACTGTGTGTGTGGAGTTTACCCATTCTCCATGTCTACATGGATTTCTTCTGGGTGCTCCGGTTTCCTCCCACAGTCCAAAGATGTGCAGGTTAGGTGAATTGGCCATGCAAAATTGCCTGTAATGTTACGTGTAGGGGAATAGGTCTGGGTGGGTTGATTTTCGGAGGGTCGGTGTGGACTTGTTGGGCCAAAGAGCCTGTTTCCACACTGTAGGTCATCTAATAGTAAGGACAAGCCAGGGAACTATAGACCAGTGAGCCTGGCTTAAGTGGTGGGTACATTGTTGGAGGGAATCCTGAGGGAAAGGATGTACATGCATTTGGAAAGGAAAGGACTGATTAGGGATAGTCAACATGGCTTTTTGTGTGGGGAATCATGTCTCACAAACCTGAGTGAGTTTTTTTGAAGAAGTAACAAAGAGGATTATTGAAGGCAGAGCAATAGACGCGATCTATATGGATTTTAGTAAGGTGATCAACATGATTCCCCATAGGAGACTGGTTAGCAAGGTTAGATCTCATGGACTACAGGGAGAACTAGCCATTTCAATACAGAACTGGCTCAAAGGTAGAAGACAGAAGGTGGTGGAGGAGGGTTGTTTTTCAGAATGGAGGCCTGTGATTAGTGGAATGCCACAAGAATCGGTGCTGGGTCCACTACTTTTTGTCATATATTCACATCCAAATCATTTATATAAGAGGTATAGTTAGCATGTTTGCAGATGACACCAAAATTGGAGGTGTAGTGGACAGCAAAGAAGGTTACCTCAGAGTTTACAATGGGATTTTGATCAGATGGGCCAATGGGCTGAAGAGTGGCAGATAGAGTTTAATTTAGATAAATGTGAGGTGCTGCATTTTTGGGAAAGCAAATCTTAGCAGGACTTATACACTTCATGGTAAGATCCTTGGGAGTATTGCTGAACAAAGAGACCTTGGAGTTCAGGTTCATAGCTCCTTGAATGTAGAGTCTCAGGTAGATTGGATAGTGAAGAAAGCATTTGGTATGCTTTCCTTTATTGGTCAGAGTATTGAGTGCAGGAGTTGGGAGGTCATATTGCAGCTGTACAGGACATTGGTTAGGCCACTTTTGGAATATTGCATGCAATTCTGGTATTCCTATTGGATTTGAGATATAGGGAAAGGTTGAATAGGCTAGGGCTGTTTTTCCTGAAGCCTCGGAGGCTGAGGGGTGACCTTATAGAGGTTTATAAAATCATGAGGGGCATGGATAGAATAAATAGACAAAGTCTTTTCCCTGAGGTGATGGAGTCCAGAACTAGAGGGCATAGGTTTAGGGTGAGAGGGGTAAGATATAAGAGAGACCCAAGGGGCAACTTTTTTATTCAGAGGGTGGGATGCTTATGGAATGAGCTGCCAGAGGAAGTGGTGGAGGCTAGTACAACTGCAACATTTAAAAGGCATCTGGATATGAATAGAATGGATTTGGAGGGATATAGGCCGGGTGCTGGCAGGTGAGACTAGATTGGGCTGGGATATCTGGTCGGCATGGAATTGGAGTTAGACCAAAGGGTCTGTTTCCATGCTGTACATCTCTATGACTAGAAGAAATGTACAGCCGGTAGTGTATCGTCATCTCACAGCATTTGAGTTTAGCCTTTGCTGGCACTGATGTAAGCCAAAGAGCAAGTTTTGATATATTTGTGTCAGCAATCGTAAATAATCTGAGTGAAGCCAGTACAATGAAGGATATAATGTCCTTTTTTTTTATGAAATGGAGGAGGGGAATATATATGCCCTCCAGAGCTTAGGCGATACAGGAAATGAGTCCTGCAGTGATGTTTTTCCTCTCCAAAATCCTTGTTTAATGGTTACAAATGCAGCAGTATTTTATCAAAGATTTTGTGTTTTATGGTGAAAGCAGGCAGACTGCATAGCCATGGAGATCATCACTGCTGCGCCTGATCTTTTCATCAATTAACTGAATAATTTCATCAATGAGACAAATGCTCTACTTCTGTAGTGTAATGATTCTTGATTCAGTAGCAGCACCAAAAAAGAAGTTAAAAACAGTTGGGGATGAATTCACAATTCTTTCTCCTAAGTCCCTTTTGAAATTAAAACTTTAATTGGTAGAAGCAGCATCCTTGTTGAACATCAGTACCTTGCCACAGACTAAGATTTCAAATGGGGATTCCTTACTTTTTCTCGCTTAGAATTGGTGTTTTCATCTCAAGTCATTAGGGAAACTCCTTCAGCAATGTCTACTTCTAAATTTACACTCTTTTGATTAACCTAATGCCATCCTTGCTTTTTTGCTTGAACTCCAGATTCCAGACCATGTTGTTTATAAGGTTGAAGTTCGAGATTTTCTATTTCCATTGATGTAATGGCTATTCCTGGGTTTTAGTGCACCCTTCGGAGGTGTTTGAAGCAGTGTTCTCCAGTCCCAAATACAAAACTAAAACTGAATTAAAAAAAACAAATTCAATTTATGAAGGAGAATTGGTTAAGTTCAATTTGTAAAATCCACTGGTAGTAAACAAATATTGGAAAACATTTTTAAAATGAAAATTTGCATTCCATTTTAAAAAAATAATAAGAACACCCATCCACGGAAGCTGAGGAGGATATTAAACAAGCATTTTTTTTTAATGATATTGCAAAAACTGGTAACAAGCCTGAGGCTCACCAAAAAGTTGCCAAAAAGAGGAAAGAAAAAATATGAAAGGAAGCTAGCAATTAATGCAAAAATAAAATACCAGATATTTTAATACATATATAAAAAATTAAAAGTGGCTAAAGTAAGTGGTCCCTTCAGCGATGTGGGAAAATAATTATAATTGGGAATGAGCAAATGGTCTGTTGAACAAATGTTTTGTATTAATTCATAGGAGAAGATACACGTGTGTTTCAGAGTCAGAGGGTCATCTTTGAGGTTATTCATACCAGTGGGACATCAAAACCTGCCAGTGCCCCAAAACATGATTGCTGGCACCATCGGGTTCCAAAAAGGTGGCTGGATGGACTGGGGGTTATGATTTTTCAGAACACACAAAACTTCATGATGTTTCCAGCAGACTGAGCTTTAACAAATTAAACATCACTATTCAAATAAGGCAAGTGAAAATGACAAACTGTGGGCCAGTTAACCTCACATCAGATGTTGGGGAAAATGCTGAAACCTGATGATCAGTCACCAGATTTTACAAAATGGGGACTTCTATTGTAAATATTTCTTGAGTTGGAAAATGGTACGAGTATGATAGCCAAAGGGGAAATAAATGTCTGAAGTGGGATGTAAGTTCAAAAGAGTATCACACAATAGGTTAATAGGCAAGATAGGGGTTCATGAAGGTGGAGATAATTTATTGGAATTGCAAGAGGATTGGTTCATGAACAGGAAACAGAGATCATGGATATGAGGAGATAGTAGTGAGTGCCACAGAAATCAGTGCTGGATCCTCAGCTATACCTGACAACTGACTTCAAGCTAACTGGCCTTTGGTTCCTGTTTTCTAACCGACCTCCCTTCTTGAATAGTTATATTTGCCACTTTCCGGTACGATGAAACCTTTTCAGAATCTAAGAAATTTTAGAAAATTATTATCAATGTATTCACAACCTCATTAGCAACCACTTTTAAGAGATCTTCATTCCTAAGATGAAGTCCATTTGGACCTGGAGGCTTGTCAGCCCTCACTTCCATCTGTTTGCTTAGTATTGCAGACTTTTGAATTGTATATCCAAGTTCAGATCATTGAGGGATATCAAAACCCAGCAGTGTCCCAAAATGATCCTGGAAAAGCAGCACTGAATATTTCCAGTCTGAAAAATAATTGTCACTTTCTGCCCCTTACCCCATGCTGAGTGCATGCAGATACAAGTTCTGTAATCCCATGATTTAGATTTTAATAATAAGTCTATGGTTTGCTGTTTTATCATACACTTTTTAAAACTCCATGCAACTCACTAAAATGTAAAAATGGATAGCAAAAGCTTCTACATGAACATTAAAGGGAACAGAATAGCTGAAGTGAATGTTGTTCCCTTGGAGGATGAGACTGGAGAGTAAATAGCGGGAAGCACCAAAATGGTAGAATCCATATATTTTGCTTCAGTTTTCATGGTGGAAGGCACCAGTAATCCCAATAGTAACATGTGATGCAGAGGTTTTAGAAGGCAGAAACTAAGAGCAATCATCATCACTATGGAGGAAACTATTTGGATTGAAAGCAAACAGATCCCCAGGTCCTGATGGCTTATGTCCAAGAGTCTTAAAGGCAGTGCCAGAAGAGGTAATGGATCCATTGGTTATAATATGTTTTAAGGGTATACTCATAGGTAGTATGTGAATCAATGGTTGTAAATAACTAAACAATGCATACAATCCTTGTGTGGCCAAACCTTAGTGTCTGTCTCTTTTTTAATTGTTCATTTATAAATATGAATTTTCCTATGTATCATTCTCAGAATTTCTTTACCCCATCTCTTCATTTGTAGTTATCTTCTTTCTAACTCTGCATTGGTTTCTTTGCAGACTGTTTCTTGCTCTGCAAGTGTGTCAAAGTGCTTTAGTTATTTCCTTTCTCTGAGTAGTTGAAGATAGATAGAGATGATGTAGGGAAGTTGATGCTGAGGAGCAACATAATACGGAAGAAGGTGGAAGTCATTGATTTTCTGTCACAGGCTGTAATCTGTTCCTTTGATCCAATGTGGATCTGCTCTTCTATGACACTGTTAATTTCTACTGGCATGCAGTTATATTGATTATATCCAGTTGAAATCTCTTCCACTTTGGAAATGTGTGTGCTGCTTAGAGGATTTAACCTCGAAACTTGAACCTTGGATGAATTTAATTAGTGTAACCACAAGGACAGCAACAGTAAACAATGTGGATGAAGAGTGTAAATTTACATTAACTTCCATTTGTGAACTTGTAACAGGATGCCCACTCACAGTTTTGCATGGAGAGGTATGTACTTTGAGACACAAATTATTCTACTTAATGATCTGTGTGGTATTCACAAGAATTTTATTTATAGATAAATATTCATAGGTTGACAATTGCCAAAACTTTTTAACAAATGATTAAGGACATAAGAATAACTAGGAAGAGATTAGGGCCCCTTAAAGATCAGCAAGGTTGCCAATGTGTGAGATAAAAAATGAATATCTTGCATCGGTGTTTAATGTGGAGAAGGATATTGAATCTCGAGAACACGGGGAAATAAGTAGTGACATCAAAGGATGTAAAATGCTGAATGTCTTAAACACATAAAGATGGATAAATACCCGGGACGGGATCAAGTGTACTCTAAAACTCTGTGGGAAGCTAGGAAAGTGATTGCTGGGCCCTTTGCTGAGATATTTGGATCATCGATAGCCACAGGTGAGGTGCTCGAAGATTGGAGGTGGCTAACATGGTGCCACTATTTAAGAAAGGTGGTAAGGAAAAGTCAGGGAACTATGGACTGGCAAACCTGACATCGGTGATGGGCAAGTTGTTAGAGGAGATCCTGAGGGACAGGATTTACAAGTTTTTGGAAAGGGAAGTCTGTTGAGGGATAGTCAACATGGCTTTGTGTGTGGGAAATCATGTCTCACTAACTTGATTGAGTTTTTTGAAGAAGGTTGAGCCTTGGACATTATCTATATGGACTTCAGTAAGGCATTTGAAAGATTCCCCATGGGAGACTGGTTAACAAAGTTAGGTCATATGGAATACAGTGAGAACTATCCATTTGAATACAAAATTGGCTAGAAGGTAGGAGACAGAGGGTGGTGGTGGAATGTTGCTTTTTGGACTGGAGGCCTATGACCAGTGGTTGCCTCACAGTTCGGTGCTGGATCTACTGCTTTTTGTTATTTATATAAATGATTTGGATGTGAATATGGAAGGTATGGCCAGTAAGTTTGCAGATGACACCAAAATTGGAGTTGTAATGGACAGCGAAGAATGTTACCTCAGATGGGCTGAGGAGTGGCAGGTGGAGTTGAATCTAGATAAATGTGAGATGCTACATTTTGATAGTGCAAATTAGGGCAGGACTTATACACTTAATGGTAGGGTCCTGGGGAATGTTGCTAAACAAAGGGAACTTAGAGTATAGGTTCATAGCTACTTGAAAGTTGAGTTGTAGGTAGACATGTTAGTGAAGAAGACATTTGGCACACTTACCTTTATTGGTCAGTACGTTGAGTATAGGAGTTGGAAGGTCATGTTGCAGCTATACAGGACATTGGTTAGGCCACTTTTGGAGTACTGTTTTCAATTCTGGTCTCCTTGCTATGTGAAGGATGTTGTTAAACTTGAAAAGGTTCAGAAAGATTTACAAGGATGTTGCCAGGTTGGAGGGTCTGTGCTATGGGGACAGTCTGAATATGCTGGGGCTAATTTCTCTGGAGCGTCAGAGACTGAAAGGTGATCTTACTGAGATGTACAAAATCATGAGATGCATGATAGGGTGAATAGTCAAGATCTTTTCCCCAGGATAGGGGAGTCTAAAACTAAAGGGCATAGGTTTAAGGTGGGAGGGGAACATTTAAAAGGGATGCAAGGGGAAACCTTTTCACAGAGAGGGTGGTGCGTGTATCAAATGAACCGCCAAAAGAAATGGTGGAGGCTGGTACATTTACAACATTTAAAAGGCATCTGGATGGATGTCTTAATGTAAGGGGTTTAGAGAGATTTGGGCCAAATGCTGGCAAATGGGACTAGATTAATTTAGGGTACCTGGTCAACATGGACGAGTCGGACTGAAGGGTCTGTTTTCATGTTGTATGTCTCTATGACTCAATGGCTATGTTTGGAGGTTTAGAAGGGAACTTACAAGTAGTTGTGTTCACATGCATCTGCAGCTTTTTTCCTTCTAAGTGGTAGATCATGGATTTGGAAGGTGCAATAGAAGATGAGCTGCTGCTGCTATAATATATTAAGGTGGAGAGAGTGAATGTTGAAGGTGATGGATGAAATACCAAGCAAGCTGGCTGCTTTTCCATAGTTAGTATGAAGTTTCTTGAATGTTCTTGGAGCCGTAATTATCCAAGTGGAATTTGTTCCATCACCCTCCTAACTTGTGTCTTTTAGAAAAGTTTTGGGAGTCAAAGTGGTAGTTACTCACCATAGAATTACTAAACTCTAATCTTTTGTAATCACTGAGCTGACTGATGCAGCTCAGTTTCTGATCAATAGTAAACTCTAGGATAGTGGTGGTCATGGTTTCAGTGATGCTGATGTCATTTATTGTTGAAAGGTGATGGTTTGAGTCTTTCTTGTTGCAGAAGGGCAGATAGGTAGTAAACAAAATTTATGTCATACAAAGCCAGGACCAAGTCTGGATGCTGTCTAGACTTTTACTGCACATGGACATGGACTGCTTCAGTATCTGAGTTGTTGCAACGAGTGCTGAAATTTGTGTAATCGGTGAACAACCTCACTCCTAACCTTACGATGGAGAGAAGGCCATTGATCAAACAGATGAAAATAGCTGAGCTGAAGAAACTACCCTAAAGAATTCTTGCAGAGATATTCTGATGAATGACCTCCACCTACTATAATTATTTTCCATTATAAGAGAATTGACTCTAATAAGAGAAGAATTTCCCCTCCTACATAATGGAATAGCTATCCAAACTTAATTGACAAAATATGCAACAAGATAACACTTCTTGAAACGTTTATTGAGAGTGTTGAAAGCTAGTTGAGAGAGTAAAGTAAATACATTTCAGAAACTCTACATTCTGATTCAAGGGGTTACTCAGCAAATTATAGAAATAAAGAAGCTACATTCTAAATGATGCACATTAGGTTGTTCTGTATAGTGACAACATTGAATTTAGAAGTCTGAAATCTCTTGGTCAAGAAAAATAATACATAACATGCCTACCGGGAGATAAAGCGAAACAACATAACACTTTTTCATTACATGTTGCTTTAATAGTCATCATAGTTAACATCAGCACCAATGCGTATAGATTGGGAATAATAAGGGCCAGTTGGAGAATTGTCATCATAATGGTAATGAATGTAATACCGGGCACGGTCATCACCACCTGCGCCTTGATGCACACCCAGCCAGTATGCAGCGGCATCTTCAAATTGCTGTGGGGTATTAGCAAAAAACAATTAATGCTTCACAATTAATATTTCAATCTCTGATCATTTCACATTGGCAAATGAAAGGACAAATCATTGCAACTTGCTAAGCTTTAAAATATGGAAGAAAAGATTGTTAATTCTTGAATATAGCAGTTCAAATCAAGATGATAGAAGACAACGTAACCCAGTGCTCATTCTTAATGGCATAAATAACATCTGCTGGCAATGCCACCCTCAACGTATTTGTCAATTCAAGTAATCTTGTTTTTGGAAGTTATCTTAGGAGGGGTAATCCAAGATGGAGGACGGGAAAAATTTCTGGCTGTAAGAGCTGCTCCTTTTTTTTTTTGAGGTATTTTAGTTGTTGGAGGTGATTTCCTTGAATTCCAGGAGCAGCAATTACTATTTTATAGGCTGTTACATTGTTTTGGAACTTTGGAAAAAAAAAAGTCAAAACAACAGTAGATTAAAAGGGAGAAGGGTAGACAAAGGAAGCACATGGTGAGGACAGGGCAGGAGAGACAGAGAGAGAGAGAAAACCTGCACAGTTACTGCCTTTGCTGTTTGAATTTGTGTATCGCTGGACATCGGAGTGCATCTGGGAAAATTAACAAACAGTGAATTTCACAACTAACCTTGGAGGAACTGTTGGGCGAAGTTCACAGCCCAGAACCAGATAAGTTAATTGTTGTTTTAAGTCTGTCCAAGAGAACGGCTGCAGTAGTGAGTATAGTGGATTCTTTCTTGATTATATATTTTTGGAGATAAGCCTCTTGATTAAACTTAAAATATAAGCCATAGCTATGAATTTAACCTGGGGCAGTGTTTGTAGAGGAATAAGAGGGTGTTATTTTCTGGGTCTGTAGATTGTGAAGAAGCAAAAATGGCCTTTGCAGTGATATGTACTTCTTGTCAGATGTGAGAGTTTAAGGGTTACTGCGGATTATATATGCCATAAATGCTGTTGAATACAAATCTTATCAGATCGAATGGATCGGTTGGAGAGACAAATAGAAGCGATGAGGAATTTGCAACAGCTACAGTATGTGATGGATGGCAGTTATAGAAAGGGGGGAAAGTCTCAGATACAGTCACATTGATGGGTTAACTCCAGGAAGGGTAAGAGAGGTAGGCAGCTAGAGCAAGAGTCTTTTGTAGATATACCCATTTCAAACAGGTATGCTGTTTTGGAAAATGTAGGGGGTGATGGATTCTCAGGGGAAGTAGCACGAACAGCCAAGTTTCTAGTATTGAAACTGGCCTTAATGTACAAGGGGTACATCGGCTTCCAAGAGATCAATTGTGTTAGGGGATTCTGTAGTCCGAGGTACAGACAGACATTTCTGTGGCCAGCAGAGAAAAATCAGAATGGTGTGTTGTTTCCCTGGTGCCAGGACCAAGGATGTCTCAGAGAGGGTGCAGAATGTTCTCACAGGGGAGAGGGGCCAGCAGGAGGTCATTGTCCACATTGGAACCAACGACATTGGAAGGGAAAAGGCTGAGACTCTGAAGGGAGATTACAGAAAGTTCAGCAGAAATTTAAAAAGGAGGTCCTCAAGAGTA
>NC_057715.1:68372862-68378246 GCF_004010195.1 Chiloscyllium plagiosum | reverse complement strand
TACAAGGCTGTTGCCAGGGTTGGAGGATCTGAGCTACAGGGAGAGGCTGAACAGGCTGGGGCTGTTTTCCCTGGAGCGTCGGAGGCTGAGGGGTGACCTTATAGAGGTTTACAAAATTATGAGGGCATGGGTAGGATAAATAGGCAAAGTCTTTTCCCTGGGGTTGGGGAGTCCAGAACAGAGGGCATAGGTTTAGGGTGAGAGGGGAAAGATATAAAAGAGACCTAAGGGGCAACATTTTCATGCAGAGAGTGGTATGTGTACGGAATGAGCTGCCAGAGGAAGTGGTGGAGGCTGGTACAATTGCAACATTTAAGAAGCATTTGAATGGGCATATGAATAGGAAGGGTTTGGAGGGATATGGGCCGGGTGCTGGCAGTTGGGACTAGATTGGGTTGGGATATCTGGTCGGCATGGACGGGTTGGACTGAAGGGTCTGTTTCCATGCTGTACATCTCTATGACTGTCAAGAACAGCTCTACCACCTGTACTTTATCACTTACTAATACCGTACCAAATCCTTATTGTCTCTCTTTTAAAATAATCTGTTCACAATCCCCCAGCCTCTAGTTACAGCTCATCTGGAAAATTGCACTTATTCTCAAACATCCCCAGCATCTTCCCTTATTCTTGGGGTTGCCACAAAATTTAATGATTTGACCAAAAAATGCGTAGTCTCCAATTTACCTTTCTGATGGAATCAAGTTAACAGAAAACACTGCCCAGGTTCTTGTGTTTAACAAGAACTACTGTGCTTTTTTAAATAAATTCTAATCACAAGTAAACAGCAATTAACAGGCAACATGTGGCTTTACTAGTTAAAACTTAACAGCTCCCACAGCCCACTTAAAAATCCCTCTATACACATGTACAGACAAAAAATCTTGTGGGTGTGGAGGTTCAAATTTCCACGTAATCATCTCAGAAGAACTAAAGTCAAGAGGGTCAATCACAATTTTGCTTTAACAAATTAGATTGCATTTCCATTCATTAATTGACACTTCTCAACAGTCTTTGTGTTACTGTTTCACAGTTTTCTACCACCATTAGAGTGATTGACGTGTAATCGTCTGTTTATCCCTTTTGACTGAAAAATGTAACATTGCATTGTTCACATCAAAAGAAGACTGAAAGATTGTAGGCAGAACCTCCACAATTTTCAATCTCATTTCCCTCAAATCCAGGGTGCATTCCATCTGGAGCAAATAACTTTTCTGTTTTGAGGATTGCCAACTTAAGTACCTCCTCATTATCATTTTTTTAAAAAAAAACTCATTGGCAGCAGTGTGTAAGAAATCCAAGAAGCACTGCTGCAACTTGCCAAGGAACTTCCAACAACAGCTTCCAAAACTCTGAGTTTGTACCATCTAGAAAAATTGGACAGCCAATGGCCCTGAACGTTCCCCTTCAAGCAACACACACTCCTGCCTTGGAATGATGATCTTTGTCTTCCAATAGAAGTGAATCATTGTAGCAATGTACCCTCAAATCTATGCTTTGGGACCATTCAGAAGTCATAGGCACTGTTTGCCCAGAAATCGCCAGGGCAGCGTAAAAGTCCAATGGCCAAAT
This sequence comes from Chiloscyllium plagiosum, assembly GCF_004010195.1. Classification (NCBI taxonomy): domain Eukaryota; kingdom Metazoa; phylum Chordata; class Chondrichthyes; order Orectolobiformes; family Hemiscylliidae; genus Chiloscyllium; species Chiloscyllium plagiosum. The sequence continues at coordinate 68,376,674 of NC_057715.1, read as the reverse complement.
TTCCTCTGTCTGAAACCCTCTGAAAAAGTCTACAGCTGAGTTAGAGTTGCAAACTTGAGAGGATTTTGAATCACTTGCTTGAACAGTTACCTATGATCACTTAGAGAATTAAAATATGTTCCAAAATTTCTGAGTAACAATAAAAACTGAACTTACAGCTCAAATTGAGCATCACTACCTTATCAAACAGGCATCACAAAGCATAGCTACAGAAATAGATGTAAAGATCCATAAAGGAATGATTGGTCAGGGACCTGGTTCATAGCGAAGCCAGTTATTATATCGATAACAATCGGGCAAATTAAGAGCTCAAGCAAACTTAGAGTCATACAGCATGGAAACAGGCCCTTTAGCTCAACTCATTCAAGCTGATCAGGTTTCCTAAACTGGACTAGTCCCTTTTGCCTGCATTTGGCCCACATCCCTATAAACCTTTCCTAACCGTGTACCAGTCCAAATACATTCTTCAGGCAAATCAATAGATGATTTAAATGATAATTTCTATTGATGAATGCAGAATTGTGATGGGATTTTAAGTCTGAATTCATAAGATACTGAATTATTGTAGGAATTGCTGATGAGACTTTTTCAGATTTATTAAGGTTCAAAGATGATCTGACTTTAGACAATGCCATTCACATAGCGAGTCAAACATAAGTCCAGAAACACCTCAGATCAATCTTGAGAAAAGGTACAAAACCACAAACTACTTATGAGAAGCTGGTAGAGTGAGTAACACAGACAACAAACACTATATATGCTTGTCAGCACTGTGAATCAAAAAACCCTCACAGGCTTAGACAGTACCTAGCTATTAAATGTGTTTTTTTGTACCAGTCACTTAGGAAGTCACTTTCAGAAACTGTGCAGAACAGGAACACAGTTTCGGAAGAGAGACACACATCCGCACACAAGAACAATCTATAACCAAAAATCTAAATTTTTCCTACAGGAAATAGATAATCCAGACCTTCGATATCAGATTATCAAAACATTTGTCAATATTTATCTCAAATTTCAAGTGAGACATGGGCAAATGTCACTATATTACCAGATAATGAGCCATGGTTAAGAACATACTATCTATCTCAGTACAACATGGTTCTGAAGACATATTACTTAAAATTAAAGGTATGTCACAAGTAAATCTCCAATTTGGTATCCCTATATAGTAAAAAACATATTTTTATTTCACAATAAAGAAGTGGGAAAGTATGAATTTACCTTAATCTTGTTCAAATGGCACAAGGAGTTAAACTATAAAAAATTAAGGAACAGCTAGCCAAGAAGGACCAGGTTGAAGAACAGACTGTAAGAAGATTGCACAGCTCTCCTTCGACCCATAGCAGAGCCCAAACAATAAGCAGAATCCACTGAAATCAGTTAGGCTGATTTAGGAAATTTGTTTCATATTATCAATGAGATGGAAATCTGTGACTACATAAAATTGGTATAAATGTTTTCCACCTCGATCCTAGATTGCATGAGCCTGAGTCAGCCAGATTTGAGAGATTAAAAAGCAAAAAGTTAAGTAGCAGCATACCCCGCCTCAGCCTTTAACAAACAGATAGTTTATGTAAATTCAGAATACAACACTGCTCAATGAACAAATATCCATGGCGGATCTAACTCTGATGTTAGATACAGATGTGACTTGGAAGAGACGAGTTCAAGCGGAATATTTTACTTCCTAATCGTTCCAGGAAGAATCTTCATCACTTTGAAACAGATAACGCCAAAACAGTAACAATCCTCACATGACGGAATGGAAGAAGTGAATTTATTGTTCTCAATTGGTCACTGACCATCAGGAAGAGAATCCCAGTCAATGCAAAAATATAAGAAATAGGAACAGGAGTAGGCTATTTGGCTTCTCAAGCCTGCCCGGCTATTCAACGAGGTCATGGCCAACATGTCCCATGTCTCAACTCCTCATTAGTGCCAGCTCATCAATGCTGTCAACTCCCTGTTATTGCAAAAATCTACTGCCCACCTCTTTAAATGCATCCAGTGATCTAGCCTCCACAACTCTCTAGGATAGAAAATTCCAAACATTTACTACCTTCTGGGAAAAGAAGCTTCTTATCATCACAAGCACCCCCTTATTCAGTAACTATATTCCCTTGTTCAAGATGCTCCCATTAGTGGTAACAGCATCTCAACATCTATCATGTCAAGCCTCCTCAATCTGTTTCAGTAAGATCCTTAATTTTTCATTCTTCTCAACTCTAATGAATTAAGGACTAACTTATTCAGCTGTTCTTGAAAGGGCCGAGAGAGGAGGATATTTTGAACAGGTAGAACTATGCTTTATGCAGAATTTACATCATTTTCTCAAACATTTGTGAAACATACTCACAGCTTCAGAATATCCCATGTTCATAAACTGCTGATACCACTGCTGAACATCATCACGAGATCTGTCCCATATATAGCGTTTTGAACGCTTCAAACTGTTCAAAAACCCTTTAGCCTTGGACTCAGGAACTGAAACAGCCAACTTCTTATCTGCTAAAGATGTCAAAAATAATGAACATATTTTTCAGTCAAGTAAGAACTTGTATCGATGTAGCACGTAAATCACTGAAGATTACTTTAAGCTATGCAGCTTCAGTTCTAGTTCTGTACATGTTATTCTAATTAAATGTCAAATAGGTAACTTGCCAATGGATGAAATACTGGATTCTGGATTAGTGGTGCTGGAAGAGCACAGCAGTTCAGGCAGCATCCAAGGAACAGCGAAATCGACATTTCGGGCAAAAGCCCTTCATTAGGAATAAAGGCAGTGAGCCTGAAGAGAGATAAGCTAGAGGAGGTTGGGGGTGGGGAGAAAGTAGCATAGAGTACAATAGGTCAGTGGGATGAGGGCTGCAAATCCCAGGGAAGGGAAAGCCTAAAGGAACATTTTAAAATACTTTCAAACTCATTTATTAGGGGCTGAGCAAGGACTCTTGTTACCATGATCTTTCATAGCATTGTATGAACTTAGGGCATCGAAGGAATCCATTGATCCAACTAGTAACCCAGCCAAATTCCACTTTCCATCCATTCAACTGGAGACTTGTAGGTTACGGTATTTCCATTGCATATTACGAGTGAAATGTTAAATGAAACCATTTTCCCTCGAATCTCCTCTAAACTCCTACCTCTTGACATAAATTTATGTTGTTTAGTTACTGACTCTCAACAAAGAGGAACATGCCTTCCTGTATACTAGTTTCTTGATTCTGTCTCCACTCAGACTTCTGTCCAAAGAAAACATCCATTGCCCATCCAGTCTATCTTTGTGACTAAAATTTGCAAATCCACGCCACATCCTTATAAATCTACTCTGTTTCCTTTCCAGTGCAACCATAAATCTTTTTAAATATGGTGGCCAGACCTATGCACAGTACTCCAGCGTTTCAGTCAACAAATGTCCAGTAACTACTTGCCACCATATCAACTTGCCCATCCAGCTGCAGGAATCTGTGCACACAGACATCCGAATGTCTTTCTGTTTCTCTCTACTGATTGCTATAGTATGTTTAGCTAGTCACATGTTTCTTGATGGCGTGTAACAGAAAGCTATTCCATGGCTGAAATCAGGTAAAAAAATGCTGTGGTGGGGATGTGTATGAGAATGTGGCGCTAATTCCTCCCCCCCACCCCACCTCACCTCCATCGCAGGCATTAGGGAATGGTAGATGAGAGGATCTTTATGCGCATATGTAAAAATGCATTTGTACGTTACTTAAGTTTGAGTCCCACACACAAGTCCCCTTTCCCATTTTACTCCCATGAACTTGCAGCAAGATACAAAATTGTGCACA
>NC_057715.1:68340283-68372850 GCF_004010195.1 Chiloscyllium plagiosum | reverse complement strand
CCAATGCAGTCATCAATATAGTGGAGGAAGAGGTGGGGAGTGGTGCCGGGTAATTACGGAAGATCAACTGCTCTATGTAGCCAACAAAGAGACAGGCATATTTGGGGCCCATACGTGTGCCCATGGCTACCCCTTTGGTCTGGAGGAGGTGGGAGGATTCAAAGGAGAAATTCTTAAGGGTGAGGACCAGTTCGGCCAAACGAATGAGTGTGTCGGTGGAAGGGTACTGTTGGGGATGTCTGGAGATTGTTTTTACCTCAATGGATGAAATACATTGAATGACATGAGATTTCTGTACTTAACTTTTGATTTGAGTGTATGTATCACATAGGAATTATCCATTTCAGTGCAAGTTCATTTTTAATGAGGTAAGAAGTTCTAAATACTACCAAACAATCTCTCTGGCACTAAAAATAATGGTTGGCAAGTGCAAGAGTATGATTCCTTCAGTTGACTTGTAGACAATCTTGTGTTTTTTGATAGTTGGGCTATGAAGAACTTCCTGAATGAAAGACCCTAAAAAGGTTTATGGGCAAGTTCATTTGCCAATGATCACCCAAAGAACTGTCTAATCTGGGACTATGTTACTGGATAGAAAGGTTCAAAACAGAAACAAGCCTTTCGGCCCACCACAGCTATGCTGACCATGATGCCATTCTAAACTAATACCTGCCTATACATGAACCACGTCCCTCTTCTCCCTTAAATAAAAACCAAAAGAATTGTGAATGCTGTAAATCAGAAACAAAAACAGAAATTGCCGGTAAAGCTCAGTAGGTATAGCAGCATCTGTGGAGAGAAATCAAAGTTAATATTTGGGCCGAGTAATCCTTCCTCAGAACTCCTCTATTCACTGCCTTTTACTGATTGAATGTTATGAACGATAACAACAAGATCATTGAAGCATATTTTCTGATATTAGCATATTAAATATATGGTAGTAGCAAAATCAAGTTATTTTTTAAAAATACAATTGTGCTGCACTCTAATATATATCTTATTATAAAGCAAATGACAAGTACAGTTATCCATTTTAACCCTGAACTGAATCTTACCACATTTTTACCATATCATGAAGGGTGTCTGTTTGCAGTGGCCAGTGAGTTTTCTCACACAATCACCTTAGTAACTACCTACTCTGTCCCAATGTTAGCCAATTCTCCCACTCACCATCGCTGGCAGTTCATGCCATTGCTGGGTCCTGGAATAGACAGGCATTTTTGGCAAATTTGAAAGGCCATAATGTAGCCAAACAAGCACTGGCATTCTAGAGATGCCCTGCATGGTGGCACATAGTTTGGTGTGTACAATGGCAGACGAGAGGATATTGATGCCCTGCTTTTCAGACAATGACATTGAGGACCTTGTGGACTGGGTGGTGCAGGGGAGGGTTATCCTCTTCCCATAGGAGCACAGGAGGAGACCACACCATCAGAGGCTGCCATCTTGTTCGAAGGTTACCACCCGGTCAGTGCAGTGGTTTGGAGGAAAAACCAGCAGAGCTGGAGGAATGTCAGTGACCTTCTCCTCTCTGCCAGTTAAGTGCCACCATCTTCTGAGTTACTGCACACACTCACTCTGTTTTTGCACCTCTCATCAAGACTGATGCTCTACCACTATCCATGTTGCATGCAACATCTTCCCTCACTCATGCTAACTGACCTCAACATCTGGAGACAGACTGCGGGGCCTACTCACTCACTTGGGACACTGCGCCACCTTTCACCTCACTGATGCCAGCACTAACAGCTCTGCCAACCATTATCATCTCACAAAACCCCTTCCTTCCTCTAATCACACGAGGGGTCAAAAGGGTCAGGATGTGTGATGAGGTGCGTGACCTTTGGCTCCTCAGCCCCAACAAGGTGAGGATCTTGTACCTCATCAGCGAGGACCGGAACAGTTTCTATGGAGATGCAGAGACATCTGTGTCCCAGCAATCAAGAAACAATAATTGTTGGTTGTAGTGAGACTCTCACTATTAGTATTTTTCACCCTTGGTCATAATTTGTTCTGTTGTGTTTTGCAGTTTGCAGCAATGTGTCCATGGTCAAGAGGATCACCCAGCAAAGTCATCCCTGCTCCATAATCAGAGGAAGACAACATAGATGCCTCAAAGGAAACACCAGCAATGACTAACACAGGACTTCTGGAACAGCCACAGTAATGTGAGCACCTTAGCAGCCCCCATGGACAGGTAAGCAACTGCCACGGACAGCCTAGTGCAGCATCCTCAGAGTCTGCAGCACATGGGCATAAACTCCATCACATATCCATTGGTCCCAAGCACCAAAAGCATGATGACAGGGGGGTGATGCACCTTGACCTCACACTGGGTGACTGTTCCTCACAAAGAGGTAGGACAATGCTAGTAGGCATTCAGCCAGAGGAGGAACCAGCTATAAGCCCCACAAGGCTGTTTCCTTAACAAGGTTACGTTGTCCTTGGTTTTTTTTCTCTGAGGGGTCATAAATGCAGAGTTGCCAAGAGGCCTAGGTTTGAAGGCTTTTGGGCCAATTTGATTGTAGCTAATAGATATTGCCTCAGGCAAAAAATCTTTCAAGTTTAAAAAAAAACACTTGTACAATAAAAGGGGAGTGGCCAGTTCTCCCAGTTCAGCTTTTCTCTGGTTTGGTTTGGTTTGATTTTAGCAAGCAGTCAGCTGAGAAGCTGCTGGACCCAAAGAAGCAGGTCCATGCTGACCCTTCCTCTCTGAGATCTCTCCTATAAGACCCGGTGTTTGATTTTACCTTTTTCGCCAAGGAGTATTTGTGATGATTGTTGCAAGGATTTTGAATAGCATCATTAAGTTGGAATAGTCTGTTGGGATTTCGAATAGATTAAGTTATTCTATATTCAGTTCTATATTGTTTGTGCTTCATTCGGTAGTCTTGCAAATAAATATTGTTCTATTTAAAACTAAATAGTTGGGCCAACTGCCTCACTGCTGGAAAATCCACTTTACATCGGCTTAAAACAACTAGCAAAGTTTGGAGAGGGCCTGGCCACAACAGATGTCATCTCTCAGCACAATTGCAGAGGTGTCTGGGCTATTTCACATTCATAAACATTGCTACTGCATCACAGGCAACAGTGGAGTTCAGCCATTAACCTGCAGGACATGGTCAGGAGAGCTTGGGCCAAGGATTTGGTGTGTACATAGTCAGCTAATGCCAATGTGTCTTTCACCTTCACTGTACGGGGGCGTGTTTACTGGTGTTGCCCTTTTTAAAGTCCTCACATCCACAAGCCGCTACCCAACAGATGCAGCACTTACCCCATCCACTCCAGATGTGGTTGCAGCTATTTTTATTTCTGCTGCACGCTTGTAAATTACAGGATGACAAAAGGCAACAGCGGCTGTTGCTCAAATTCTGTGGTGCAGGCTGTGCCTCACCATGTAAGTGAACACCTATAAATCAACACCCTCTGATAGCTCTCCCCATCAAGACTATTGGAGTTGCACCTCTTCAAGTCCCCATCTAACTTGTGTATCAGAATGTGCATTCTGCCCACCATCTGCCCTCCAACCTCGGGCATATGAGGTGATTACGCCAAGTCTTGTCATTCATTATCATCGACCAGATGGAACAGTGTTGCCCATCAACAAAGAAGAATCTAAATTTATAATTTTGATTATATTGTGGATAATATTTCTTACTGATTTTAAAGCTTCTTTTTGTCCTTCTTCCTTAGGCCGTTGAGTTCTATGGGTCATCTCTGGACAAAATATATGTAAAGTTGCATGTTCTAGTTTTTTTTTTAAAAGTAGTTTGCCTCTGGAAACATCTGCAGCAGCACTTAGCTTCCTTTTCACCAACTTGTGGGACAACCAAAAGTGAATTCTATATCTATTTCCAGGCCCATGCAATGATGAAGTGGTTAACTTTAAAAATATCTGAACTACTTTACCTATCCCGCACGAGCTCAGACATTCATTCTCTCAGCTCCTCAACAACAGTTTCAATTGTCCCATCTGAAAAAATTGATTGTTTTTTGTCTTCATATTACAACACAAAAACCAAGACGACTTTCCTTACCATTTCTTTTCTCAATCATCTTGCGCAATTTGTTCCCACTCAACCCATCTGAAAAAGGAAACACATTTAAGAGACCTAAGAGCCATGGACTGAAATTAATTGTTTTAAAAATGACAATTATGGACCTAAAATGGCTACCCTAATTATCTGACCATAAGTTGAGACAACTCCAGTGGATCCATGTGGAAAATAACGAAAATAACGCTGAAATTACCATTTTATATAAAGAAATTGAAACCAGACAAAAGAATCAGCATCAAGAATCTGTCATCTCCTGTTTTTTTATATATTCATATTTTTATTTCACATATTTGGAGATGAAACTCTTGCCTTCCAGTCAGCCAGCTTGGAAAGACAATGTAGCCAGGCTTGGACTTGCGCAAATCAAACATATTTCAGCAGTTATTTTTGAGCCGTAGAATAGAGAGGGAATGATGCATTTGTGACAAAAACTGAAACTGTCTCTCTCCCTATTTGCCACACAGTTTCTGAATTTCACACCTGGTGAGAAAGCAATCTGGGGAAACAATTAAGGACTGAAAGATGTTTAGAAACCTCACCATGCTGAGGATACCAGCCAGCAGTTAAACAGTCGTGCTCTCAGATTAAAGACCCAACACCTTAAGAATCCTAAGAAATTTCAAATTGTGTAGTCTTTAGCCTTTCTGTCTTTATGGGACATTCTCTCCTTTTTAAAGCGCGTCTGTATTTAATTATCAGAGTTATGAGATAACAAAATACTTTACTCTTTCACTCAAGAAACAGCAAAGCAAAATCTCCATCCTCGCAAGACAATTAAAATTGAAGAAAAAAAAAACAAGCCAGCCCAGGGTGTTCTCAGAATGCTTTCCTATAAAGTACGTGACAGTTTAGAAGTTACTTAATTAGGATAATTGTTTTAGGCTTTTGTAATTTTGAGAAATCAAAGTGTTGTATGTTTCCCAGGAAAATGTAGGCCAACACCGGAAAGAGTAGACAGTATCAATAACTCATCCATAAGCAAGAAAGGTCATCAATACGAAACAAGTTTCTTAACCCAATTAAGGCTTAGGAACTTAAGACATCTACATTCTCCTTCCTTAATTGAGCAAGGATTGAGCAAGAGGGGAGGTGATAGCTCAGTGATATTATTGCTGGGACTGTTAATCCAGAGACTCAGATAATGTTCTGGGAATCAGGGTTTGATGGTGGAATTTAAATCCAATGAAAAATAAAACAGGAATTAAAAGTCTAATGATGACCATGAATCCATTATCGACTGTCAGAAGAAAATCCATTTGGTTCATTAATGTTCTTTAGTGAAGGAAACTGCCATCCTTACTTGGTTGGGCCTACTTGTGGCTCCAGACCCACAGCAATATGGTTGACTCCCAACTGCCCTCTGGGCAATCAGGGATAGGCAATAAATGCTGACTAGCCAGTGATGCCCTAATCCCATCAATGAATAAAGGAAGAAACCTTAATGCTTTCCTTCTGCAATTAGAAGCCATGGATGCAAGCTGAGTAAAGTATGACAAAACAACATGCTGTGGGCAGCACAGTGGATCACTAGTTAGCACTGCTGCTTCACAGAACCAGGGACCTGGGTTCAATTCCAACCAAGCATGGCTGTGTGGAGTTGTACATTCTTCCTGTTTCTGCTAGGCGCTTCTGTTTCCTCCCACAGTCTAAAGATGAGCAGGTTAAGTGGATTGATCATGGTAAAGGTGGGGTTATAGGGGGGGGGGCGGGTATCTGTTAGGAGAGGGAGTTATTGTTTCAGGTTCATTTTAGGTTTGTTTTTCAAGTTATATCAAGATGTCTGGAAGTTGCTTTATATGTCTCTTTAGGTGGCTTTTCAACTTTGAAATAGAGATGAAGGTTAATAGGTCGCAACATTTTAGATGGAAGAAATAACTTGTTGCCTAGGGTTGCAGGACCAGAACAATCCAGAATGTCAATGAGGGTGTGGCTGTGTTAAAGATTGGAGGCTGAAGTGTTAAGCTATCCAGTGTACTCTCGAAACATTAGCTCATTTTCTCTCCATGGACGCTGCCTGACCCACTGTGATCGCCAACATTTTTTGTTTTCAGTTCAGCTTCCAGCATCTGCAGTAATTTGCTCTGACTGGAAACTGAGTTTGAAATACATGTGTTTGCTCTGAAGTTAAAGTAACAGTGAGATTGTGTTAGGTATTCTGGGGAGAGATATGAGCTGAAGAAAAGTAGCTTCTAATAGATGCAAAAAAGGTTGCCGAAAAGGAAATTGGTTACAGCCACGACAACCTGAGTGTGAGGCCTTAATGTGAAGATAATGATGACTTGCTGAAGTTTGACTGATGGTAAGGATATTGTTGGGATAACACAATACTGGGGATTTGATTTTCTTTTTGCTGTGGTTTGCAATGATATCTTTCCAAACTTTTGTCCAGTGTAATGTATTTATTGTGCTTGCCCTTGCTTAAAAAAAATGCGTCATCCATTTTGTGTTAAAGATACCGTGGCAGCCTCTGCTAAATGTGGTCAGTAACCAACTTCCATGGTTCCAAAACAAATCAAAGTTAGATCTATCAAGACAGGTTTCATTTTGGGATCTGACTGGTTCAGAATCAACAATCAGCTAGGATCATAACAATGCCTGCAAAATAAATAAATAACAGTACAGTACAAATATGAAATGACTCTCAAAATGATGAATTTAAAATACTCTACACAGTATTAACTTGAATTTAAGCTTGGTTGACTTTTCTCCTCATTGTAGAAATATGTAAATATTATATTGTGCATTAATTCATTCCAAATTCTTGAATCTATTCAGTGCAAAACAAAATACTATACAAATTAAGTGTATGAAAAAGTTGAAATTCCGTGGAAACATCTCATTGAAATTCTTTTGCCTACCTGGGAGTGTTAAAATCACCAGGAGCACAGAAATAATCACAAGAGAAAATCGGAAGAACTGGAGAGACATCGTTTCAAATGAACATTCACGATTGCTAAAAGAGAAGAGAATAATAATGAGACACGGCGATTACTGATCCAGTTAGCCTTGTCTAGAAAACTGTTTAAACAATACCTGTGATAAGCCTTAATATAAACTTCCACCACAACAGAAAATACTTTGCTATGCCTTATAATAACATAGAAGATAGGAGAAGGAATAGGCCATTTGACCCCTTGAGCCTGCTCCACTATTCAAAGTAAACTTGCGGTAATTACACTACACAGCAGAATGCAATTAAAAAAATACATAATCATTTCAAAGAACTATATAGATTTGTGTTGATTTCCTTAGCAGAGACCTATGAATAAACAAAGATTAAAATTTTGTGGGACAAATTTCAATTGTTACACTTACAATGTCATGGTTAACATTGAACAAAGATTCATGATAGTATAGGTAATATCATTCTTAAGCAATTCCTTGTTATCAGAAATGCCCTCCTTCCACTGTGGCTTGATCAGTTCCAAGATGGCTAAAAGTTCAAAGTGTGACCTTCAGATTTGGCCACATGTCAGATAGGTAGTGACTGATGAGTTGGGTAAGTAGGTTTAGATCAGACTAGATTCCCTACAGTGTGGAAACAGTCCCTTCAGCCTAACCAGTCCACACCGACCCTCCAAAGAGTTACCCACCCAGACCCATTTCCCTCTGACTAATTGACCTAACACTATGGGGCAATTTAGCATGACCAATTCACCTGATCTACACATCTTTGGACTGTGGGAGGAAACCCACACATACACTGGGAGAAAGTGCAAACTCCACACAGACAGTCACCCGAGGCTGGAATCAAACCTGGTACCCTGGTGCTGTGAGGCAGCAGTGCTAACCACTGAGCCACTGTGGTTGTTGTGGTAAGTTATTTACAAGTTAATCCCAGGAGCTTTGAAGTACAGGTCAACTCTTGTCTATTGAGCCAACAGTGGGAGAATCAACTCCAGAAATTATTCTGAGGGAGTGCCCTAACTTGACGAGGGTTCATCAGATATTTATACATTGTAAGTCATGTAGACTGTACATTACTCAAATTCTGAAATGGTCTGTTTTAGAGAAACACTTTGTTGTTCACACTTTCCAAACATGGCAAGGTGTCTGTTTACCCCAGGTCTCACCATTCCCTATCTTCTCAGGTGCCTTCCTACCATCTCTCTGAGGCTGGTACTACATTCTTATCTTTGACCAAAACCCATTGCTTTGTCTTTCTTGGCATTTCACGGGGTCATCCTGACATTCCATTTCCAAATAAGGCCTTAGGGTTAATGCTGGTTCAGACACGTTAACTTTTCACAGAAACTGCTGCATTAGCATCTGAGCATATTTATACAGTTAAAGTAATTTTCTTTTTAATCTGACTACTTCCTTGAATTAGAATAAATGGAAGATGAATTAGAATAAATGACTATGGTTATGAAGTTAACTAAACTCACTGCCTGATTCTAACCCCGTTTCGAACTTCATGTGGATTTACAGGTTAAGTCATGTCATATCCAAATTGTCCCATAACACATTCCCATCAATGATTTGACTCTACCTCTGCTCATTCCCAAAATCTTTTGACATTTTCATCACATTGTTGAATGACCCTTCTCGACCTTGATTAGTCATGGTGTTACATTCGCCTCCTTCAAGGATGCTTTAAGGACATCCCAAAAGATTCCTGCTCAACTGAGTCCCAAATGGACCAGTTGCTTTGGGACTTTGTAGTCATACAATTAATGACATGTTGTGTCCGGGGGGCTGGTTATGAACGAGTAAGTAGCCTGATGCTGAGAAAGTTGGCTTTGGAGGGGAAGCTGCTGTTAGCTTCCCTTTCCTGCCACTGGATTGGAGGATCTTGTCAAGACACTGTTTTTCTTCTCCAGTATTTTGAGGAGACTGTTGTAGATTGTGCAAGGCTCCAAAGCATGGAGGAGCTGCTCCCTGGTAAACCAGGGCCTTGATCTCAGAGAAATGTATGACTTAGGAGCAGGAGTAGGCTACTTATTCCTAGAGCTTGCTTCATCACCTTAGAAGATCATAGCTGATCTGATTACTCCACCCATCTCAAACACTACTTCTCCACTTTGCCTTCAATATATCTGAAGACTCTGGAAGTCTCTTCTTTAAAAGGCTGTGAAAGCAAAGACTCCTGGACCTCTGGAAAAACATTCTTAGAAATGTGACCCTTCTTTTTAAGGAGAGACCCCTAGTTTTACATTCTGCCACAAGAAAAACATCATTTCCACATTGACCATATGAAGATCCCTCAGGATCTTGGGTTCAATCAGTAACCTCTTGTTTTTCTAAATTCCACTGAGTACAGGCCTAGCCTGTCAAACATTTCCACCATTGCAGATATTTGTCTCAAACGTTCTCTGAACTTCCAATGTAATTATATCGTTCCTTAAATAAAGGATACAAATACAACGCACAATACTCTAGGTGTAGCCCCATATAACTGAGTCATAACGCTCCAGATTTTGTATTCAATTTCCCTCGCAAAGTTGAGATTCATGCACTAAGATACCCAGATCCCACTGCATTTCAGAACTCCATGTTCTCTCAACATTTAGATAATACTCTTCTTTTGTAATCTTCCAAAATAACAATTTCATATTTCCCAAATTATGCTTTTGTTGCCAGATTTTTGCTCAGTCACTTGAATGATTATATCCTTATATAACTTTCTTATCTCCATTTCACAACTTACTGTCGCACCTACATTGTGTCACCAGTAATCATATCTTCAGTCCCTTCATCAAAGTCACTTATACATGTAGACAATCTTTATCCGAAATTCCAAAATCCGAAAAGCTCCGAAATCCGAAGTTTATTTCCTGAAGTTTTTTTCTCATTAACAAGGTTGTTTGCTGTGCAGTTAACACAACTCCACACCCACTCGACCCACGTCACTCAGATGTGATGTAGTGGCGTGGCCCAGCACTGGCAGATGTCAATTCTGTCTTAACATTCATAGTAATCACAGGGTCTGCTGTTCAGTAACTTTTAAAAAAAATTATGAAAATGCCATTTAATCCTTTATCCGAAAAATTCCAAAATCTGAAAGGCAGCTGGTCCTGAGGATTTCAGATAAAGGATTGTCTTACTTGTATAAAAATTATAAAAATGTAAGGCTCCTGCACTGATCCCAATGACACAGTATTCGATACACCTTGCCAATCAGAAATTTACCCATTTATGCTTATTCCTGTTTCCAGTTTATAGCCAATCATCTGCCCATACTCATATTTTACTCCCTATCCCATGAACATTTATTATCCGCAATAGCCTTTGATATCACAACATATCAAAGGCCTCTGGAAATCTATATGCAGAGTATTCATCAGCTCCTTTACCCATAAGACATTACTTCCTTAAAAAGAGAGTTAAATTTGACCTCCTTTACACAACAATGTTGACTCTGGCTGAATGCCTTGAACTTTAATAGCAGCTTCTAATATCTTCCCTTTGACAGATGTTTGGCTGACTGGTCTGTAGTTTCCTGCTTTCTGTCTTCCTCCCTTTTTGAGTGAAGGAATTGCACTCACAATTTTCCAATCTATTGGAACGTTTCCTGAGTCTAAGGTTTTTTTTTGGACAATTAAAATCAACACATCAATCACCTTACCAGTCACTTCTTTTGAGATGTAGGAGCAGAATTCGGCCATTTGGCCCATCGAGTCTGCTCCATCAAGACACTCTAATAAAGTCCATCAAGACCTTTGCAGCCCACACCTTCAATAATTTACTCAGCCCCAGTTCCCCAGTGATTCTAATTTTCCTCAGTTTCTCCACCCGCCCTTCTCCTTCCTGATTTACAGCTATTTCTGGGGTGTTTCATGTATTCTCTGTAGGGAAGATAGATGCAAAATATCTAGTTCAATTCCTGCTATTCCTTATTTTCCATTAGCTCCCCAGAACATTTTATAGGACTATTGCTGACTTTGTTAATTCTAATTTTAAATACCTATAGAAACTCTTGTTGCTTCTATATTTCTATCCAGCTTTCTTTTGTACTTTAATTTTTCCTTCATTATTAATCTTTTAGTCATGTTTCACTGTTAATGTTCTGTCCAATCTTGGGATTGAGATCCCAGTCCTGTTTTCAGTCAGCCAAAAGCTGAGCTAGTATTTTTGAGGTGATTACAAATTTTGACTAAATCTGCCTTTATCAAAAGAAGGCTCCCTCAGGTAAAAAGGTAAAGTCGCCGTAATCCTATTCTCTCATGAGAAGGAGACAATTGGTGGTTTAACTTGAGGGTCACCATGTCACATGTGAGGGTAAAGATCAAGAGGAGAGATCTTCATGGTAACCCCCACCAATGCAGGAATTGAACCCGTTCTGTTGGTATCACTCTGCATCACAAACCAGCCATCCAGCCATCTGATATGGAAAATGCTTCACATTGTCCAAGATATCACTGTTCATTTTAACCAGTATTGGATGGTAAGGAATGTATTTTGTTGTGATAACTGCTTGCAAGGGATCTTTCATTTTCCAGTTATGTGAAATACGCATTTTCTCACAGGCTTCAGAGAAAGAGCTCACAATTGACCTGGAGCTCAATTTCTTAGCGAACAAATAGTTGCACACACACATACATACAAGAATTATTGCATACTCAAGTTCATTAATAAAGATTTGAGGAATTTGAGCTTTGGTTTGAAGGTGGCATAGGTTGAACAGTTTTGTAAAATATCTCCATACCAGTGAGGAAATGGTTGGATGTGAGGTATAATGCATTCAGCAAGGAAAATATTCAAAGGGGGTTGGTGCAAAGCCAAACCCTCTTTGACTGCAGTTATCCCTGAGAAAGGGTTTGTGGTGGTTCAGTATGGTGAGGATCATGGCTTGCATATCATCTTAGTCAAAGGATGGTGACAGATTTCAGGGCAGCCAAATTTGAGGATAAAAATTGTATAATTCTTCACGATTGACAAAGGTATTATGGTTGGCAATGTTTTGATAAGCATACTTCACAGTTGGGTTGAATAGCTCAATTGCATAACTGACTGATTTGCAATGCAAATAGCATCGGTTCAATTTCCACTGTGGCTGAGAGTAACAGAGACTCTCCTCCTCAACGTCTACCCTTACCTGAGACATAGTCACCCTCGGGTTAGATTGCAGTCAGTCATCTTTCTAATGGGAGCACAGCCCTATAGTCTTCTCGTGACTACCTTAAACTACACAGTACAGATCATGTCTATTGTGCCATGAGATGGATAAAAGCTCTCCTGCAATTCTGGAAAGAATTGCTCTGCTACTAGGTGGTGATAGTTGAGGAGGATCTCTGCAATGATCTCCCTTGTGACTGGAAGTCTCCTGCATAGTTACTATAAGTGGACTGACCCCTTTTTTGAATGTCTTCTGAGGAGCTTCTTAAAAACACACATTAATTTCAGTTTATCCTTGTAAATTCCTTGTAAAATCTTGAATATTATTAGAAATGGGCCTGAATTGAGATCAAAATAACTTGTCTCAGTGCTACCATCAGGAAGCACTGTGCTGCCATCTGTTCATATTTAAACAGAAGTAATTGTTTAAATTAAGTTCCACTTGAGGAATGAATAGAATTAAGTGTGATTTCAGAAAATGCAATCTTAGTTAGAGGCGATGTTTAAAAAAGCACAACCAATTACTGTAATTGCAATCATTATCTTTTAAAGCTTGTTAAAAATGGTGCAAATGTCAAAATAATTGTTTCATGAGTTCCAGATTGCAAAACTTACAGAATCTCAGAATGACCCAATTTCAGCAATTAGACACAATTTTTGCAGCCTGCTTGGAACACTGGTGACAGAATTTTTATTAAGTAGCGATTCCACTTTCCTTTAAAAAGGTTCATTTTTTCAGGTGCCCACAGCTAAAGCATGCTTCAAGAGAATGCTCAATCCAGGGTCCTCATTTGCTTGAAAACTGCAATTAGAAAGAACTTTCCTGTGCGGTCCTACCAGGACAGAAAAGTTATCTTACAACCATACACATAAGTCCGTCATAAAGGCCATGATCTCTTTCACTGGTATCTTCAAGTCAGCAAGTCTCTGAAATACTGAAATAATGGAAATTAATGTAAACTGGGGTGAGTTTACAGAATACAAGATACGACAAAGGGGTGAAATGAGATACGCATCAAGAATTCAAGGCGCATGCACTCTAATGTGGAGCTTAATGACTGTAATAGGAAATCTTCCACAAATGCCACCACATTAACTATTCAGTATGTGTGTATAGCCACTATATATCACTACATAATCACTTTCTTCATTAATCTGGAATCAAAAGACTGCATTTTGGATTCTATGTACTGGGAAGAAAGAGGAGAAATGTAGATCTCAAAATCGATTGTTAATGGAGTGTCATGAAGCAGTTGCTACCTGTTTTGAAGCAGTTTCAATTGTAAAGAATGGGGTAAAACCAGCAATAACGTGGAAGTTATAATGAAGTTATAAAGTGAATAATGCATTGCATTGTCATGCGATTGGGACAACAGCATGCAGAGATGGCACAGTGGCTAGTACTGTAGCCTCACAGCACCAGGGACCTAGGTTTGATTCTAGCCTCAGCCAACTGCCTGTGTGGAATTTGCACATTCTCCCTGTGTCTGTGTGGGTTTCCCCCGGGTGCTCTGGTTTCCTTCCACCGTCCAAAGATGTGCAGGCCAGGTAAATTGGCCATGCTAAATTGCCCATAGTGTTAAGTACATTAGTCAGAAGGAAATGGGTCTGGATGGGTTACTCTTTGGAGGCTTGGTGTGGATTTATTGAGCCAAATGGCCTGTTTCCACACTGTAAGGAATAAAAATAAGGTAAAAAATAATATTTGTTAGAAGAGTGACTTAAACTTGCACATTACGTGGTTCAGCTTGAACAAGCTTTTGGGGAAAGGTTTGGGTCAGTTGCTAAGAATAGTTGATGGGAGTCAAACAGAATAACAGGAAACATTTTGTCCAAATGAAAGAAATGCTGTTTTATCCAGACTTATTATTGGCATAATAGTTAGATAGCAGAAAAAAAAGTGGTAAATTTGAAGGGTTGCTGTCTGAGAATCAGAACTGCATGTTAATATCATGAGGATTTCATCAGCTTTACCAAATGGAATTTACCTGGATGAGTGCAGCTCCAAAAACACTTAAGGAGCTTGACGCCAACCAGAACAGAGTAGTCTGCGTGATTAGCATCCCATCCTGCCATCTTCAACATTCACTCCCTTCACCATTGATGCATACTAGCAGCATCAAGACACCTTCAGCAAGACACAGTGCAGTAACTCAATTCAGCAGCACCTTCCAAATACATGAGGCTCTACTTAAAAGGACAAGGGCAGTCGATACATGGGAATACCTCCACTTGCAAGGTCACCGCTTACCTGTAGCGATGTTCCCTCGTTGTTATTAAATCAAAATCCTGGAGCAGTGTGGGAGTACCCACAGAGTCTGGATTACAATGGTTCATGGCTAGCTCACCACCGCCCTCTCCTGGCAATTCAGGATGGATAATAAAAGCTGGCATGACTAGTGATGCCCACATCCCCTCCAAAATTGAAAACAACTTGCAATAAACACCTCCTTTTCAGATGGTATATCTTTATATGGATCATATTAGCTGATTGTTGAGGTGGCCAATTCTTGGGAGGTAGATTCTACTGGCAAGTGCTTAACTGGAACAATTGAGTATTGTGCGTTGTCAGTTTCCACCATTGGTTTAGAGTCATAGAGATGTACAGCATGGAAACAGACCCTTCAGTCCAACTTGTTCATGCCGACCAGGTATCCCAACCCAATCTAGTCCTACCTGCCAGCATCTTGGTTGTGTTGATGAGCTCCATAACCACTGATCACATTATGGTGCACACCGACTACAGAAGTATTGCCATTTCCCTCTGATTCCCAATTGTGATAAGCAATATCCAGGGACTTCATGTCATGCTTACAAGAAGCAAAGGTGAGCATCTTATCGGTTGCGTGGCTTATGCCACCTCACCATACAGTAATATGTGGCTGCCTTATATCCTGCAAATCCGCCCACACCAGCAAAGTTACCTTTGTTTCATGAGTGCTAACAGACGTGGGAGCTTTACCTCTGAGAGGACTGCTGAGTGATTTTGTTCTGCTGGAATATACACACAATGTACTGTAGACAGTGCAGTTGGAAATTGTTGAGCTTAATTTCTTCATATCTGCATGTTGTCCAGGTTTCACAACCATACAACTTGTTGAGTATACAGGACTTACACACATTTTAAGGATTCAAATACATGATCAATATGCAGTAAAAAGTAAAGTATAATCAATTGAAATATCACAATTGGATTACAACTGCAAGTATATCAAAGATTTGTTTCTTGTGATTTGAAAGGAAATACAAATCTTTGAATTACACCATTCTCTGATAAGTAATTAATCTAGGTCATCATTTGAACTTGTTAGATCCTTTTACCCAACCCTCTGTAAAAGGCTCATTAGCCTTTAAGTAATGAACCCAGCTCAGAACCAGTGGGGAGTTATGAGACAGCTATTGAATAAGCTGCAGGAAATGCAGACACAGTCAAGGCTCTGGAAAATATAAATAAAACCCAAACAAACTAGCTACAGTCTGTCTAAAACTAAAGCATCAAAATATAAATGTTTAACAATATTTTGGGTCATGATATTCTCAACTGTCTTATCCCAATGCTCAATTTAAATGGCATCATAATTTCTGTTGAATAGATTATTTGAAACAGAATTTTACAGTCTATTGTCAAATACTTTCACCATATTGACAAATTCTTGTTGTTTCTTCTTGTACTAACTTGGTCCAAACCACATACAAAGTTCTTCCAGTCAGAAATTCTTAACATTGGATATTCATTTGCAGCAGAATGCATAAGTGGAGCTGCTTGTGACTCAAGGTGTACACTTCATTGCTCAGTGACTCTCAGAACTGCTGAACTGTTTTCTGATCTCACTGGATTGTATACCTTACCTCAGAATAATCTAATTATCATCCACTGCTTGACAAATCAGAGATGTGGCAGGGTGATAGATCTAAAGCAGCAATGAAGGCTTTCTTTCCTAAAGGGGTCCCAACAATGGTAGCAGTGCATACATGGGAAGGTGGAGTTTAAAAAGTAGGAAAGAGCTGCAGCAAGAATTATAGACACAGACTGCCTCCTGGCTTATGGCATGACCCCAGAAATGGTTTTAGAAGCAATCAGGCCATTCAGAGAGGTCCTCTTCCCTGAGGAAAGCACGATTACAGCAGCCCACCTCACCAAGCAGGTAGAGCTGCAAATAGCTGAGGTGTGGCTACTAGAAACTGGATTCCATGCCATTGAACTGTCACTCATATTGATCAATGTCACTGTGTTGCATTATTCAAAAATTCAATGATCTCTTGATACATCTTATCTTGTCATGATTAGATTAGATTACTTACAGTGTGGAAACAGGCCCTTCGGCCCAACAAGTCCACACCACCCCGCCGAAGCGCAACCCACCCATACCCCTACATTTACCCCTTACCTAACACTACGGACAATTTAGCATGGCCAATTCACCTGACCTGCACATCTTTGGACTGTGGGAGGAAACCGGAGCACCCGGAGGAAACCCACGCAGACACGGGGAGAACGTGCAAACTCCACACAGTCAGTCACCTGAGGCGGGAATTGAACCCGGGTCTCTGGCGCTGTGAGGCAGCAGTGCTAACCACTGTGCCACCGTGCCGCCCACCTGCCACCGTGCCGCCCACCAATCTATAAATCTTTTCCCTCCTGCTTCTTCCTCAAAACATTCATTTCATCAGACATTATTTATAGTTAACTTAATGCTCTCTTGCTCCCATTCCTCAGTGACACTCCATAAATATTTACTGTCGAACAACCATCTAACTTTTCACACTCCCAACTCTCCGCCTATTCTCCTCGCAGGTGAAGACACTCCACAATCCACGAACAGACAAAGAAGCAGGATTGAAGCTGAAGTCTTGAACACGATGACGTTGATGGAGGAAGAACTCCTATTGGAAATATTGGTATGGCTGGGACAGTGCAGGTCATTGTCTATGTAGGTTTGGGTGGCTCAGAGAGCTCTTGATAGTATGTGCTATGACATTGCTGTTGGCATTGAACTGTCACTCATATTGATCAATGTCACTGTGTTGCATTATTCAGAAGCTTCAAAGAGCATTCCCAAGAATTCTGTGCCTTTTTACTGGGTATCTTTTATCCTTCCTGACTAACAATGGCTTTTAAATGATAGAAGAGTTTTTGGGATTAAAGTACCAAACTCCCCAGAGTTCCTGAATTTATAACCAAAAGTGAAAATGCTGGAAAATCTCAGCAGGTCTGGCAGCATCTGTAAGGAGAGAAAAGGGCTGACGTTTCGAGTCTAACTGACCCTTTGTCAAAGCTTTGACAAAGGGTCAGTTAGACTCAAAACGTCAGCCCTTTTCTCTCCTTACGGATGCTGCCAGACCTGCTGAGATTTTCCAGCATTTTCTCTTTTGGTTTCAGATTCCAGCATCCGCAGTCATTTGCTTTTATCCTTAATTGATAATAATGGGACTCTTAGTTGAGGTCAACCAATATATGAATAACCAGTATTCAAATTAAGTCAAAGTTATGAAACAAATGTTTACATATTCTTAACAGAAAACAGCAATTTATAAAATCATGAGGGAGCACAGCTAAGGTGGAACTGCAAAGGTCTTTTCCATGGGGTGAGGGAGTTCAAAACTAGAGCATATTTTTAAGGTGAGAGGAGAAAGATTCAAAAAAGACATGAGGGGCAACTTTTTCACACAGAAAGTGGTTTTAATGCGGAATGAATTGCCAGAGGAAATGGTAGATGTGGGTGCAGTTATAACATTCAAAAGACATTTGGACAGGTATGAAAAGGAAAGGTTTAGAGGGATACAAGTCAAAATACAGGCAAGTGGAACTAGTTTATTTGGGAAACTTGGTCGGCGTAGACGCGTGGGACTGAAGGGTCTGTTTCTGTCCTGAATGATTCTGTGGCAGTGAAGACAACATGTCAGTTTCTTATCCTCCAGGCTCAGGAAAATACCGCCATAAAGCAACTCAACTGGACAAATTACTAAAAATGTTTACATTTTATTTACTAGAAAAATAAATTATTCCCTCTTTAATTTTTCAAATATCCCAATTTTGAAAAATGATTAAAATAACAGAAAATAATTTAATACAAAAATAAGCATTAAGTCCAGGTGTAAATACAGCTTACATTTTAAATTCCTGACATTTACTTTAAAATATATAAAGCCCACTTCTAATTACAGTGAGGCACAATTTCCAGTATTTTTCTGTAAATTGAAACAAAAATCAGTTAAAAGCTTTAAAAGTGCATCCTTTAATGTTCTTGTGCCAAAAGAACTCGATTTATTTTTTTAAAAAGTATCCCATAAGATCTCAAAACCAGAGCAATTCGTGGAAAATTTCAATTATGAGTGATTTAATCTGTGGGGAGAATCTCCACCCAGTGTAGCTTTTATTAAGAACTATTACAAAGGACTGTAAAAATTCAAATTATGTTGTATGTAATTTGGGCTTCAGTTCTGCAATCTTCTTTTAGTAGACAACAATGCAATTGGATGAAATCTCCAGCTCGAAATGCTTAAAATTTGAATGCTTATCTCACAAATGCTAAATAAATGAAGCCCTTCACATCTTAAACCAAATGCTAATTAATCCAGTAGAACTAACAATTAACTTTATATTCTCAACATGAATTTTGCTGAGTCTCCACAAGGATTTAACATGAACTATATCTAACAATCCTTTGAATTCGTAAAGGCAGGCTGTTTTTTGGTAAAAACAAGTTTCCTTGAATATCTAAGTAAATGGCATGGAGAGAGTAAATGGCACTCATTAGGCAAATGCAATTTCAGTAAATTTCCAACCCTTATTTAAATAGTTGAACAATATTCGTAGCACAATATAAAATAAAGAACTGCAGAAGTTTGAGAAACTCAGAAGGAAGAGAGAGAAGGAAAGAGTGAAGCAAAGAAAGGGATTGTTGATAGTAAGCCAAAGAAGAAGAGAAGCTAGATCAGTGATAATCGATCTATGTGGAGTAAAAAATAGGTTGGTTGGTTAAAGTACTGAATACCATTGCTGTGGAGGACCTGGGGTCATAGGGGTAGTCAGTGAACATAAGGAAGGTGTTCATATTTTGAAACTGTTAAGCGCAATATTGAGTCATGAAAGCTGTTAGGTACCTAAGCCAAAGATGGGGTGTTGATTCTTCAGTGTGCATTAAGCCTTGCTGAAGCACAACAATAGGCATGGGAAAATTAATGCCATGCTAATTTGAATTTCAGACTCATTTTAAGGTTGCTTTGGTACCATCCCCCAAACCAGAACCTCTGGGTTTGAGGACCAATGTAAGGACTTGGTGACCCAAAAGATGCATTCATATTTGGCCATGCAAGTTGCGTATCAAACTGCAATACACCAATGGCAGGTGTCAAGGAACAGGAAGGAGACGTGGTCAGCCACGCTTGATGTGAAGTGGCACACATTATGCCACAACTCTAGCCTGGTCCCAGAAAAACTAGCCATAGAAACAGCCCTACATATATACTTTGCCTGCCTTGTGTGCCTTCAAACATGGGAAAGGTTTAAGTCTACAGCTGCTTCACATCAGGACCCTGTGAAAAGTAGCCATTCTTAGCTAAATGAGGTTTCTTCTTCCATAAATCTTAGTAAATTCACATTGTGAATGAATAATATTTATTAGCTTTCTCTACTTAGAGGAAAGTTTGTTTGCGCAAGGTTGGATTTACCTTCGCCAATGCCCCACCTCTTTTTGTAAAGTAATGTATTCTGGGATATAGTCACTGTAGTAGCAACTATCCTTTGCTTCACCATCATAAATATCCTTAACTTGTCATCCTGAATTACCAGTCTATAGGACCTGCATGTCAGAATTAAAGACAAGTGCAATCCAATCTAATATTTAAACATATTCTGTCTGGCAGATTGGCAAGTTCTAGACACAGTGTTGAGGATTGTACAAGCTTAGTACAATTGCAACAATGGAGAAAAGGCCAATCTAAAAGGTCCTTCTATCCAAGACCACTGTCTGGAAATTGTGTGAAACATCTTGGGCTGTACATTTGACATGAAATGAATGTTGTAAATAAATAAAATAAATTGGTTGCAGCATCTCAGAGTGCCACATGCTACATAGGAATAAATTGATCTTGCTTGTACATTTTAGGTTGAAAATGCATGTTCTTTCAGCACTGATTCTTGTCTACCATTTAGAAGCAAGACTATTGACTAAATCTTTCTCTCTGTAACTTACAAAGGACTTTAGGATGTTACATTTTAGTTTTTTTCTCCAGCTGATGGCATTCAGTTGTTGAGGGACCATAGTGGGGTAAGGTGCGAGAGCAGAAATAGAAGGTAAGAAGTTTAACCATGAAAGAATCCTTGCTCGCCACTATGTCATCTTCAAATTCTTTTCAAGGTCTTTAACAGAAGCCATTGCTTACTAACGTTTTGCTGAATTCTCTCATAATCTCAAATTCGAAACTCTTGTATCCCCCAAATAATTTTCACATATCACACGTCACTTTAATGACATTAAACAATAAATGACATTCTCCATTGTTGAGACTTTGTTGTCTCATTATTACCCATTGCCTTTGGTCACCCCACAGCAAACAGTGAACTTTGTTGGTTTTCTTCAACATTTGTCAATTATCAAGTTTCACAGGACTGTTCTTGCTGTGTTTCCCTTCCATCCTTTATATCTAGTGTCACAACCATATAGTTATAATGTTGTATATTTTATCAAGGCTAGCTTGGCATTTGAAATTGATAAAAGATCAAAAAACTGTTGCCGGAAGTCACCGCTGATTTCTGTTTATTCACGTCAGTGAAAGGCTGATATGTAATCTCAAAAAAGGAAATGATTTAAAACTTAATTATTGTTTTGCCAACACAACAGGTCATAGTCAGTCATAGAACACAGAAACAGACCTTTGGTCCAACTCCATGCTGACCCGACATCCCAATCTGACCCAGTCCCATCTGCCAGCATTTGGCCCATATCCCTCAATACCCATCCTATTCATATACCATTCCAGATGCCTTTTAAATGTTATAATCGTAGCTGCCTCCACCATTTCCTCTGACAACTCATTCCATACTGTCACCACCCTTTGCGAGAGAAATTTATCCCTCAGGTTTTTTAAAATATTTTCCCTCTCACCTTAAACCTACACCCTCTAGTTTTGGACTTGCCCAATCCTGGGAAAAAGACCTTAGCTATTCACCCTAATCATTAGATTAGATTAGATTACTTACAGTGTGGAAACAGGCCCTTCGGCCCAACAAGTCCACACCGACCCGCCGAAGCGTAACCCACCCAGACCCATTCCCCTACATTTACCCCTTCACCTAACACTACAGGCAATTTAGCATGGCCAATTCACCTAACTTGCACATTTTTGGATTGTGGGAGGAAACCGGAGCACCCGGAGGAAACCCACGCAGACACGGGGAGAATGTGCAAACACCACACAGAGAGTCGCCTGAGGTGGGAATTGAACCCGGGTCTCTGGCGCTGTGAGGCAGCAGTGCTAACCACTGTGCCACCATGCCACCCACAAATCATGCTGAGATGATTTTACATACCTCTATAAGGCAACCCATCAGCGTCCGATGCTTCAGGAAAAAAGCCATGGCCTATTCAGTCTCTTTCTATAATCAAACCTGCAAGGTCCTTCTAGGCTTGAGAATCAAATGATTGATTTTTGCAGACCAACCCAAAAGTTTTAGAAGGATGGGTGAGGAAATTAATTGAGCAGGAGGGAAATTCTCTGTTTCCTGAGAGTGGGTTAAACTTTTTTTAGTTTTCAGAAGGTGTCCGGGCTGCTCAGAGTTAGGAAAAACTTTTCTCATTCATCAGCATGTCATGAATACTCCAACACTCCAGCCCAATGAAATTACATGCATGGGCACAAACTTTATGGCCTAAAACTAGAAATACGTATTCACAAACCTGTCTATATAAATGACGCATGTACCTGTTGCGGTTGTCTTCTTGTTCCAAGTTCTGGTGAGTTCAAACACCTTCTCTAATTTGGCTCCTTTAGAAACAAATGATATTGTACACAAACACTTGCAGTGTTAGGGTTGAAGCCACTCCATGCTCAATAGCTGATGAGAAATCTCATTCATATGCAGTTCTCGCCCAATACTACAATTTACTCGTCTGCAGGTAGCTGGAACTCTCTCTACCCTTTCTTAGCTGCCTGGCCGATGATGCTGAGAGCCTGGTGCACCTCTGGCCCACACAGTGCAGTCATCTACAGATGCAGCCTCTGGGACTTCATGTCTCAGATTCTGTTATTTTCTTTCCTTTTTCCTCAGTCTTAGTAAAGTGAAGACAAATGCTGGCTTAGCTAGATCAAATATCTGGCATGGATGTACTCATTTCTCAGTACGTGTATCAATAGGAGATGGAAGCATGACTATAGAAGCTGTCACATAGATCCATCACCTCCTGCAGATAGGCAGTTAGTCAGCTGGGGAGGAAGCATGATGTTAGTGGCAATGAAGATCTGGCATGTAACTTTCCGGCCACTGACTCAACCAGGGACATTTGTTGCATCTGCTGATTAGCATCTGCAGTGCATTCAGGGATTCCATGATGCCTCTTACACAAAAGCAATAGTGTATCCAGTTCACCATGGCCCCAGAGAGCCAAGGTGCCCAAGGCAATCAGATTTACAGTAATAGCTAAGTTCCTTCAGATACAAGGGGCCATTGATTTTCTGCATGTGATATTAAGAGCTCCATGGCACCATCCAGCCAGATTCCTAAACGGGAAGGAATTTCACCCTCTCTATATCCATCTCATTTGTGACCACAAGCAACTCCTGCTGGAGTGTGATTGCCATCCAAGGAGCTATCACAACACTCAGATTCTGGACAGATTCTATAGAGCTCAAATGTTTTCCCCCTGCATCATCTTCAGGGCTAGCTTGTGACTGACAAGGCTACCCCCAGCAGGCACGGCTAATGATCCCAGTCACCATTCTAAAGTCAAATCATTCATCCACTTGGAATATCATTGAACAGACAATTGGTCAGATGATGTTCAGGAGGAATGCTCCATCACTAATTGGACAGGATCTCCAAAGTAATGATTGTGCAGTATGACGGGGTGTGCTTTTAGAAAAGTGGGAGATGAACCAATTGTCTGTCTTCTCAAATGAGGAAGAAGAAAGTCCCTGATAGAGATGCTGAGGAAGCCAAGGCTGATCACGAGGATGTAGAAGAATTCAGGGCAGTACTGAGACAGGCCTGAGAGAATCTGGTAGCAGCTGGATTTAAGGGGGTATGACTTTGCGTGAATATTTAGATACTCAGAAGTAAGAGTCAGTTGTGATGCAGAGGTATTCCTGTGCTCAAGGGAGTATTTATTTTACAACTGTTAAATTTAATCGGAACCTGGAGGCCACAGAGAGAAAACAAAACAAAGTTTTTTTTAGTGTGGTGAGGCACTACCCTTACCCAAGGTCTCAATAAGACTTTGGTTCTTCACATGCGGCTAGGAAGATTGGATAATTATGAGCTTCCACTAGGTACATTCCCCATGCTCCTGTAATCCCTTACTCAAAAGTAGTAAGAATCTTTTTGTTAGACATCCAACCCGCAGTGCCCCCAAACCCCTCTATGCATACTCTTGCGGCATCTTCTCCTGAAGGAGAGAAGCTTTGTGTGACATTAGCATGGGTACACAAGCACAATGTCAGCATTGATAGAAACAGATAGTGATGTGAATATCCAAAGCTTGCACACATGATTGCACATAATACCTGTAAGAAAAACGCAATATAGGGGAAGTTCTGAGTGTAAGGGTCCTGAATGTAAGGCCTTTCATTATGGTCAAAGAGCGAGAGATGATAAAAATCAATAAAGCTTCATAAAATATGCATGCCCCCTACTCCTTTGAGGTGTTGATCCTGAAGCCACTTCTTGTGGTGCATCTGATCACTAATACTCTTTAAGAAAGGAAATCTCACAACCTACATGAAACTGCAGAGCCACAGACATAGATGATACGTAGCCTCTGAAACAGCAGTCAATCTATTCAATGCAAGGGATTAGGGATAGGCAACAATAAATGTCTAGACATAGTCAGCAGATTGCCTTCCCTAGAAGAGATTTATGAACTAAATGCAATCTTACAAGATCAGGAAATTTCAGAGTCATCAGTACTTTTTTCCCCAGATTTAATTGATTGCACTTAAAATTTCCCAGCAACCACTTTGCCCTGTTTTATTAGCCCTGTAAGATTGTGACCATACTATTACACTTACAGCTAGCATATCCGCACCAACACTCAACAGTCTTTGAATTGTCCAAAGTTCACCTTCCTCCTGGTTCCATTATGGCTTACACTAGCATACCATTCCATAATGGACAATTCCTAAAATACACATACTTAAATCTCTCTAAGCGTCATCCAACTTTATCTCCTCAGAATCTTCTAGTCCGACATGTCACCCCAACCTCCCCACTCTAAGCTTTCACTTCCAAACACATTTGTTGCTCAGTGGATCCTCTGTATTCTTACCATTGACAGAACGTTTAGCTGCCAGACATCTGATCTCTCACAAAGTTGCATGCTGCTGGGTCATAGATTTCGACAGGTTAGAAAGTAGGGAGGTTTAAGAAAGTATGCCATGACCCAGATCTGCTCCGGTACTCAATATTCATAGCAGCCATTTTTGCCCATCCTACCATCTAAACAAAGCTAAATAAAAGGAAACTATTGTGCAGAACATTGAAGTGATTGTGTGCCCAGACCAGTTTGAATCTTACAAATCACCATCAGATTTGGGTGAATTTATACACAAGCTGACTATTGTTTCAATAAACCAAAGTATAAGTCGAACAGAAACACCTGTACAGGAGACCAACTACAGTTTCTGACAGAAAAATCTGAAATGATTAGAACTCACTGGAACAATGCCACCTCATCTATTTAAGATGCATTTCAACCACAAGTGAAGGGGAATCTTCACATACTGTTACAATCAAAAGGATATAGCATACATTCGGATATGTGTAATACAAAGAGAATGTGAATATAGAAAGTAATTTAATTGTATTATTATGTATGTTGTAGCCTTTCAAGTTTCAGCAAGGAATTATGATTGTAAGGAAATTGATTAGTGGAGTTATATATTTTTATTAGAAATTAGAAAGGAAATTTATAAAGATAACAGGCTGTGGTAGTGAGCCATATAAATCAAGCCAACAGGTTATGTCCCTGGTTTACATTGGGTGGCTACCCCTTTATGATAGCAATTATATCTACTGACAGGTCAGGTATTGGCGGGGGTGGAGGGGTGTGCTTTTCTCTGACTCATTGACTACGAACTCCTGCTAGAAACTACACATATTGAAATCTACTGAACACAGGATCATTGTATCATACACACAAAGAATGGTTATGACATGCTGCCAGTGCTATTGATCGTACTTTAATATCCATAGGCGAAAACTAAAGAAAAAATATTAAATCAGTGATCTAAAAAGGCATTATTTCATTAGAATTAGAAAACACTGAGAATAACTTGAGAAGAAACAGGTTAAAAAAAAGAATCATCACATTATAGAATGATTGAAGTACAAACCAGAACAGTATTTCCAAATAGATGGGGGTGGATGATCAAACCAAACTGGGATATAAAAATATGTGGAAACAGTATGGGCATATGGGATTGGGACACATGCTCAGCACTGAACAGTATGGATTAATTGAGCTACTAAGTCTGTTTCAATGTTTCATCTCTGTAATTCAATGCAACTTCATTATCAATTATTTCATCACTTCCTGTCTGAAACCTGCAGAGTATGGCCACCACATATCCACAACATATTAATTTTTGACAACTTTCTGTTTCTCATGTTCCTTCACCTCTCCATTGCTTTCTTTATTATCACCTTTTCTATTCAGCAATTTCTCAGTTCATTTTTGCAGCTCAGTTCCCTTAGTTTCATCATCTGTTGTACTGTCAAAAATGGCTAGAGTCATACGTTTTCAGTTTGTGTTAACATACCCAAGGTTTTATCCTTCGTCAAATCACATGCAAGCTGGCCACAAGACACTTCCAAACTATCTTGAACATGTATCCACTTCCTCCTTAAATAACAGAAATATATGATACCCAGTAAGTAGACCAGACAGTACAATAGTGTGAGCTATGCTGGCACCATCAATATAAGATGGCACAAGCTACCTCAAACCCAAAAGCTTCTTATCCATCACTGCCAATAGGGAATACTTTAGATTAGATTCCCTACAGTGTGGAAACAGGCCCTTCGGCCCAATAAGTCCACACCGACTCTCCGAAGAGTAACCCACCCAGATCCATTTCCCTCTGACTAATGCACCTAACACTATGGGCAATTTAGCATGGTCAATTCACGTAGCCTGCGCATCCTTAGACTTAGATTGTGGGAGGAAACCCATGCAGACATGGGGAGAATGTGCAAACTGCACACACACACAATCACCTAAGGCTGGAATTGAACCTGGCTCCCTGGCACTGTGAGGCAGTAGTGCTAATCACTGAGCTACCATGAAATATTCAGAAGGAACAGAAGATTAAGATGGAAGTCATGCAAGACGCAATACCACAGAAAAGAACATATCTACGTAAATTAACACTTCATATCACAAAATAAAAGAGGTTATGAAGTCATTAAAATATAGTGAATTTAGACATCGTTTAATTGGTTAGTATACCTCAATGTAATTAACTTATTCCCTGTCTCAATCTTAAGCTATCTTTTCACTCAATGTTTGGTTTATCTTGTATCACAAAACTTTGCACACAGCAGATAGATAAATAGCTGTTATAGAGTCATGGCGTCATACAGATATACAGCACAGAAACAGATCGTTTGGTCTAACTCATCCATGCTGACCAGTTATCCTAAATAAATCTAGTCCCATTTGTCAGCATTTGACCCATATTCCTCTCAACCCTTCCTATTCATATACCCATCCAGACACTTTTTAACTGTTGTAATTGTACCAGCTTCCTCTGGCAGCGCAATCATTGAACTTTGAAAACTTAACTTTGGAAAAATTGCAACTTCCCTTTAATTTTAGCTTATCCCTGTTGCACAGTTATGTTTCATGCTTTGAGTGTCCTGTCAATCTGAAAGTCAAAATACAAATGCAAATTCTTGATTTTTTGCTGCTTTATTAAACACATATGCTAACTTTAGAAAAATAGAATGATATTCTCTCAACTGTAGATTCCACTCCAGACTTTGAAAGAAGTCAATATAAACAAGATTTAAAACACAAAAAAAGAACTAATATTATATTCAGCTGCTGTTAGCTTCTGGAAATAATTTAATTGCACACTAACATTACAAACATACCAATTCTATATTTTGACATGTATATTTTGGAGCTGGATTTATTTAATCAAAATATTATCCCAACTAAAAGAAAAACAATCATGTTTGGCAAATTTGCAGCTGGGTCTTTTCGAATCAACTCAGTACAATGGTTCTTTTTACCCAAGTATTAGTTAAGAAAACCCATGAAGAATTAAGATTCAGCTGAGGTCAAATTTGAGTATAATATTTTTTATCATGCATTTTGAAGATATATTGTTAAACAATTGACATATATAGTGCATGTATGGATTTTTTTTAAAAATGACTCACAACCTCACAAAAGCAGAAAGGTAACACAAAAACATATAAAGCTTTAGAACACTCAAGTCCTAAGGTTTTAGAATAACACTTCTATCTTCTGTATAAGTTTGCTACTGGTCTACCGGCTTTCTTGAAAATGCAGCACACAGTATTCATCCCCAACAGATCATATTCTTTGTGATCTAAATAGAAGATAACTACACAGCTCCATTGCAGACAGAAAAAAAGAAAACAGACCACTGGTAAACTTAAATTACTAAAATCATCTTTGTTCTTCAATTCATTCAATTTACCTTGAACAAAATAAATATTCTTTCTTTTCCCTTCCAAGTGTGTGGGGGAGAAAAATCAGATTATTCAGTCCACAGCAAAGTCAAATATCCCTTATTTTGTAAAGCAGGGTCGAAGACAGCTTAGCCTGGCCTAGCTTTGCAAGCAGATGCAGAAGTGAGCACTATCCAGATGCAGAACAAAGATTCAACAGTTGAATAAGTTAAACTAAAGATGAGTCACATAGAATGGAACTTCTGTTAGTCATCTAAGAAATCTGATGTTAGGCTGTTGACAACAAGTATTAAAAAAATCTGACAGAATTGCGAATGTTTTTAATTTAAACAGAGTACTTTGCAAGCTCCACTAGATTGCAAACAGATGTTTGTGTGATGTGAGCGATAAAGAATTTAATAGCTCAACTGATGGTTTCCATTAAGCAAAATCATTGACAGATTTGCAATGTGAAACATATTTTCACTGAACATTTTAATTTCAGAAAAGTATTCAGTGTTTTATTACCAACTTTGTTGAACTGATGTCTTTCATTAACATTCATCGAAAGACACAGTTGCCTAAAAGTGCACCTACATCAAGTTAAACACATGGGAGGAATATTTGTTCAAGAAACCATTGGAAGCAGCCAATGAACGATTTTCTCTTTTAACAGTCTGCACCTCTAATTCAACTTATCTAATAATTCAATTTTAACCTAGTTTCCATTTAGTCATAAAATGACTTTGCATTATCACACATGAGCTCAAGTCAGAAAGCTATTTATTCATGTGATATTAGTTTGAACAGAGAAGTCTCCAGCTTCTCAGGAAATGGAACATGCAAAATCTAATGCTTAATCAGCACTATAGATCAGAAGGTAATATGTTCATTCTCGTCACTAGGGTAACAACTTAACTGTAAAAATTTAAGTTGGGTTAATTAATATATCTTGTGTATTTAATAGACAAGTTGCAAAGATAGATAACAATTTCATAGGGTTTGGATTTTGTTGCTAATTAATATAGAATTAACTGGCTGCAGAATACAGCTACATTCGAAGATATGCTTTCTCACCATGTAGGAAGAGAAAAAGACTATATGTGATGCTTTTCAATTATGGTAATGTATATTTCTATAGCATTTTATGTGCAAACAGACTGTTAATATATATTTAAAAGTCAGGCATGACCACAGTAAAAAGAATGACATTTTGGCTTAATATGTTTACTTTAGATTTAGAAATACATGAAAAAATGAATAGAGTAATTCACAAAAATGTTATGCACACATAATGCAACTACACACCTTATTGATTTAAACACAAGCAATGTATTGTGAAGGTGGGAAATCTGATTAAAACTGTGAACGTGGAAGTGCTCAGCAAGCATTAGAGCATCTTTGGAAACTGAAACCAAATTAATATTTCAGGCCAATAATCTTGCATCAGAACTGGTAAAAGTTAGAGATGTAACAAGTTTTAGCCAATACAGAGGGGTGAAAAGGAGAGGAAAGATCAAAAGAGAAGATCTATAATAGGATGAAAAACAAGGAGATTAAACATCGAAAATGAGTAAATGATGCAGTAATGAGACAAGAAGCTAAATATAGGTCTGTAGAGTCTTTATTAATTTCTTCTAATATTTCAACTTCCTCCACCCTCTTGTCTATACTCGTATGTCTTTGAGAAGAATAAAGTATTCATTGATGACTATGTTTATAACTTCTTGTTCCATACACAGATTGCTTCGATAGTTCCTAATGCGCTCTGCTCTTTCCCTAATTATCCTCTTGCTCTTTATATATATTAAAATAGCCCTTTTTGGGTTTTCCTTTATTCTACTCACGAATGCTCTCTCATACTTGCTACTGGCTTTCCTACTTTATCCTTTTTAAGATTCCCCCGGCACTTTTTATACTCACTTTGCCATATTGCGCTTTAGAAAGCAACTGACCTGGTTAGAGTCCCCAACCAGGTTGTGCTCACTCAGATCCTATGTGAACCAGCTGGTGGGGAGTATTCGGAGACATCTTTAACCTTTCTTTACCCCGAAGTGAGGTTCCCACCTGCTTCAAGAAGACCACGATCACCCCGGTGCCAAAGAAAAATCAGGCAATGTGCCTCAATGACTAATGCCTAGTGGCTCTGACATCCATCATTATGAAGTTATGAGAGGTTAGAAACAGCACATAGCAACTCCAGTCTCCCAGATTGGCTGATCCACTACAATTTGCCTACCACTGTAATCAGTCCACAGCAGATGCCATCTCCTTGACCCTACAATTCATCCCTGAAATATCTGGATAACAAGGACACCCAAGACAAACTCCTATTTATTGACTTTAGCTCCACCTTCAACACAGTAATTCCAAATGAACATATCTCCAAACTCCGAGAACCAGGACTCTGTTCCCCTCTCTGCAACTGGATCCTCAACTTCCTGACCTGCAGACCACAATCAATAAGAATAGGCGACAAGAGCTCCTCCATGATAATCCTCAGCACCAGTGCCCCACAAGGCTGTATACTGAGCCTCTTACGAGACTTCTTATACACTCATGACTGTGTGGCCAAATTCAGCTCTAATTCCATTTACAAATTTGCTGCTGACACTACCGTTGTGAGTTGGATCTCAAACAACAATGAGACAGAGTACAGGAAAGAGATACAGACCTTAGTAGCATGGTGTAAACACAACACTCTCTCACTCAATGTCAACAAAATTAAGGAGCTGGTCATCGACTTCAAGAAGTGGAGTGGAGGACATGGCCCTGCCTGTATCAATAGTGCTAAGGTGGAGGTGGTCAAGACCTTCAAATACCTAGTAGTAAATATCACTAACAATCTGTTCTGGTCCTTTCATGCTAACACTAGAGTCAAGAAAACACCCCAATATCCCTACTTACTCAGAAAGCAAAGGAAATTCAGTCTGTCCACAATGAGTCTTAACAATTTTTATAGATATGCCATAGAGAGCATCCTTCTTGGATGCATCACAGCTTGATATGGAAATTCCTCTGTCCAAGACTGCAATAAATTACAAAGAGTTGTGAATGTGGCCCATTCCATCACACAAACCAGCCTTCCTTCCATTACTCTGTCTTCACTTCCTGCAGCCTCAGGAAAGCAGCCAACATAATCAAAGACACCTCCCCCCCGATTATACTCTCTTTGACTGTCTTTCACCGGGCTGAAGATACAAAAAAATTAAAACATGTGCCAACAGATTCAAGAACAGCTTCTTCCCTGCAGTTATCAGAGTTATAAATGGACTTCTCATATATTAGAGTTGATCTTCATCTGCATCTTCTCTGTAGCTGTAACACTATATTCTGCATTCTGGTCTATTACCTTAATGTACTTACATAAAGTATGATTTGTTGGGATAGCATGCAAAACAATACTTTTCATTTGTACCTCAGTACCTGTGACAAAAATAATATCAAATCAAAAACAAAATCCCTACCTAACTCCCTAAGTCTATTTCCAAGACCTCATTTCTCTTACTCACTGTGCCATTGGTTCCAAAATGGACCACGACATTTGCTGTTCATCCTCTCCATTCTGAATGCCTGCAGCTGCTCTCTGACATCTTTGATCTTGGTACCAAGGATGCAGCAAACCATCATGTTTAAAGTCACAAATGCACATGTCTACTCCCCTTAGTAATGAATACCCAACTATTGGTCCTGTTTCTCACTTCTCTCTCCCTCCCCTGAGCAGCTGGACCACACATACAGTATCATGGCCTTGGCTTGGGCTGGTTCCCACAGAGGTGCAGCCATTGTCTCCACTTCCAAGGCTGGAAAGTGGAAAGTGAATGAGGTGCACTTGTGTGATTCTCCCACTACCTGCCTAGTTCTCATTGTCTCTCTATGATTAACCAGTCCCTTTCTGTCTACACGTCTTTAAGCTGCAGGGTGATCACATCCTGAAATATGTGATCCATGAACTTTGCAGTTTCATAAATGCACTCTGGAATATTCAGACTATGCTGCCACACCAGTAAACCCCGTAGCTTGAGTTACTCCAGCCAGAGGCACTTTCTGCACTGACAGTCATCCAGATCACCAGGAGTGTCTAGGATTTCCCATAGAGTGCAGGTTTGTAACCAGTGTCCATTAGTGTACTATTGTCTCTCACCCTTATATGTTAAGTTGCTCCACCCACTATTTCACAACTTCTGTCTCCTCAGTACCTCAGCATGCTGCCTCCAGTCCCTACAACTGACCTCCCCAGGCTTCCTACCACAGCAATGGCCTCTGATAAATCTTTTGACTTAATTGAGCTGACCCCATAACTGACCATGGCTCATCACCCTGACTGACTTGGATGGACATCATTGACTGCTGAGAGACTAGAACCCAGATTGATCTCTATGTAGCTCCCACAATGAATCCCCGACTGGGCTTGCAGGGCTGCCCTTGGTCAGTCCCCAAACTGTGATGATGCAGAACTCCTTTACACCTTAAACAGCTGACTGACCATATCAAACCTCTGGATTGAGATCAGATGTTGGCCCTGATGGATTGTGGTAGGACATCTACTGACAACAATCCCACTTGACTTAAGTGAGTATTCATCCCCATAG
>NC_057715.1:68339392-68339783 GCF_004010195.1 Chiloscyllium plagiosum | reverse complement strand
TCAGCATGACAGATGTCTTTAGAGAACAATGGGCACCATAGGGACTGGCATGTATCATCACCCTGGATAATGTCACTTGGTTGCTAAAAGTAGAGAACAATAGATGAGTAAAGACATTGATCAGAAATAAAAAGGAGGCAAATGTTAGGTATACACAACTGGGATCAAGTGAATCTCTTTAAGCGTGTAAGGTGTACACAGGGGAACCTCGATTATCCGAACATGATGGGCGGGCACTATTTCATTTGGATAATCGATTATTCGGTTAATCGGATAAATGCCTTTCCTCTGGGGTTCGGAGTTTTTAAAGTCTGCTCCTCGTTCAAGACACTGCAGCAGCACACAGCGTGCAAAGCTCCCCCCCCCCCACCCCAACCCCTCCAAACCCGCC
>NC_057715.1:68268087-68339331 GCF_004010195.1 Chiloscyllium plagiosum | reverse complement strand
CCAACCCCGTCCAACACTGACCCCTCACCCCCAACACCCCCGTCCCCAACCTAGTCCAACACTGCCTGCGCCCCAATCCCATCCACCCCTGCCCCCTCTCTGGGGCAGCCGGACTGTATACCAACAAGACTGCTGCAGTGAGGTAAGTCTCCAAATAGCGCGCACACACACACACGCAGTCACAGCCACACACACAACTTTTTACTGTAACTTTTTGACAGGTTCCACCTTTGCCCTGTAAAGGACAATTTGGAGAGATTATCTGGGGAAGGGGGGTTTAGGGCACATCCCTGTGTAGAACTCCAGAGAAAGTGTGGTGAGAGAGAGAGGGCGGGAGGTCAGTCATTTGGAGATGGTGCCTGTTTAATCACTGTAAACAAAAGATGCGATCACTGTTGGAAACACGTCTTTGATGTAACGTTTCCATCGGAAGCTCGAGATCTCCTTCGGATAATCCAATTTTCGGATAATTGGTATTCAGATAATCGAGGTTCCTCTGTAGGGACATTCTTAAGAGGGAAATCAGGAGGGCTAAAAGGGGATATGAGGTACCCTTGGCAGATAAGGTTAAAGATAATGCAAAGAGAACCTCTAAGTACAATAAGAGCAAAAGAGCAACTAGGGGGAGAGAATAGGGTGCATTAAGGATCAATTAGGTCATCTATGTCTGGAACTGTGGGAGATGGGAGAGATACTAAAGAAATATGTCATGTCAGGTTTTACTGTGGGAAAGACATGGAGGATAGGGAACTAGAAATAAATATTGACGTCAATTCAACTAAGCCACTATTAGATTTTTCTAGCTGACTTTTTGTTTTGCAAATGAGTATATTATTATTGAACATCTTGAGTCTTTTTTTTAAATGATGGCCATTTGGTTATTTACAACCAAACCTTTTATTCTACTTAAACAAATAAACCTGACTCAGGCCTCATCTCATCTCCACGTAATTTACTTTGTTTAAGGTTAGGATTCTTATTTGCAATTGGAGTACATCTCTTTCAAATGTAACATGGAATTCAATGCAAGGTAAAATGCACCACTTCACAAAAATTATATGCATAGAACACAAAACATATTTCCTCAAATCCTGATCGGTGGAGGATTGGAGGAAATCTGGTTTATGCACATATCCAGGTTTTCAGTAAATCTTGTGCTGCCGTATTGGCCACCAAGTAGAGGAACCCCAAGGAACTTCGCAACTGCTAAATTTGCCAAGATTAAAAATACAAATTCCCTATACATTCTGAATGTTAATGACGGCTTTGTTTAGCTCCTCTCATTATTCAATGACCCTAATATATGCGCAGAGCTAAACCCCAAGCGGAATTGAAATAGTAAGGATTTGAAGAAATGACAGAAAATTAAACTATTAACTGTTGAAAGAAGAATTATAGCTGAGAAAATAAAGAGATCAATTTGACCAGTGTCACTGCCTACTGATGCTGCCAAAGCTCATTGAACTCTTGTACAATAAAGCCTTTACCAAACATAAAAGTTAACATTTTGTGTACAGGAAAAATAAATTAGCATACAATGACGTCAGCTTTGCACAACTAGAAATATATTTTCAAACTTCCAGGTGTGGATGAATCCTATCATTTGTTAGGTGCTTCAGAATTTAACTTGACACACTTTTAAATCAATGTGTGAAGTCATAGAATCCTTACAGTGTGGAAGCGGCAATGCGGCCCAACGACTCCACCCCAACCCACACCATCCTTGTTACTCTGCATTTCCCACAGCTAATCCACCTCGCCTGCACAACCCGGGATGCCACAGCCAATCCACCCAACTTGCACATATTGGACTGAGCATCCAGAAGAAATCCACGTAGACCCAGGGGAAAATTTGCAAACTCCACACAGACAGTTGCCTGATGGTGGATTCAAACCTGGCGCTGTGAGCCACAACACCAACCAGGTCATAAATTAGCTTTTTGAAAATGGAAACTTACTCCCAGATGAAAAATGCATTTGTGTTCCCACAGACATAAAAAAAACTTCCTTGCTTTACAGATTTTTCCAATATAAAATAGAGTTTAGGAGTTGCAGATAATTACCGTTTTGCAGGGTTTTTGTTGCATTTTTCTATCCAAGGTTTAATTTTAGTTCTTGTCTTAATAAGCAATATGGTTGCTATTAAAAGAATGTTATAAAGTCCTGATTCAGATTCCCCAGTGTAAGAGAAAGTAAGATGTAAACCTGACACCTCAGTGCAGAATAACTAAATGTGTACTGAATTGGGAATTGGCAAGGCAACCCAGGAAGAGTGGAGGAGCTGCAGGCTCCCAAGGTGGGCAGGGTGGAAGCCTGCAAGGGCACGCCAGTATTGTGTTCAAAGTTTAAAAATAAGGACTAACATCTGCATACGACATCCATCCTGCCATCACCTTTGCTCTCCAGGTGCCATCCAGTTTAATCCATGCCAATTTATATACGCTATCCACCCTCATGGCCCCTTCACAGTGCATGGTAACCTGTGCCCATGTAGTATCCCATGGCCCTTTTCAACCCACACAGCAACCTATTGTCATCTACTTATCGTCCTGTTCACCTCATCTCAGCCAATGTTGATCCACTCATCTCCCCTTGTGCTCCCTTTCATCCCCACAGCCACTTATAGCCCTACGGCAACACAGTAAACTCAGGAACAACTCCTCTCCGTCCCCACTTCTTCCTACACCCACCACCATCCAAGGCACTTCCAATACTGTTCATCTCATCTAGCATCCAGTATGGGCGTACCTCAGGAGGCTTGCTGACAAACAGTAACTGTCTGTCTATTGATGATGTCTCTACTGAAAAAAGTAATCTTGTTGATGCATTAAAAATTATTACATTGAAATCCTTATAAATAACAAACAATTTATTTAATTACTTCAGCCCTTTTTTCACAAATATTTCTATTCTATAGCAGTTGGAGCTGTCCATCAAAATATTCACTTGCTAGACAGCCATTGTGAAAATAATTGTTTGGGGGATGTCACAGTCATGCAGCTCAAATCATATCATGGATTCTTCCAACAGAAATGCTGAAATACCCAACACTTTATTTTCAAAGTGACATATTCTTTCAGACATTGTTATTAAGTGGCATTTGCTCAACAATAACTTGCTCACTGACGTTCAGCTTGCATTTCACAAGGGCATTTCAGCCCCTGACCTCACTACTCGAGGATCTCTAATGGACGGCACGGTGGCTCAGTGGTTAGCACTGTCTCATAGCACCAGGGTCCCAGGTTCAATTCCAGCCTTGGGCCACTGTCTGTGTGGAGTTTGAACATTCTCCCCGTGTCTGTGTGGGATTCCTCTGGGTGCTCTGGTTTCCTCCCACAGTCCAAAGATGTGCAGATCAGGTGAATTGGCCAAGCTAAATTGCCCATAGTGTTAGGTGCATTAGTCAAAGGGAAATGGGTCTGGGTGGGTTACTCTTTGGAGGGTCGGTGTGAACTAGTTGGGCCGAAAAGGCCTATTTCCACACTGTAGGGAACCTAATCTAATCTAATCGACTCTCCTGTGCCAAACATGGACAAAAATGCTCATTTTCAACAGTAAGAGTGAATGTCCTCAACTTGAAGGCAGCATTTGACTGAATGAGACATCAAATAAACACAGCACAAATGAAAACAACAGCAATCATGAGGAAAGTCGAAGAAAAGGAAGATGTTTGTGGTTATTGAAGGTCATCATCTCATCCCAGGAAGCATTGCCAAAATCTAGGCTGTTGTCTCCTCGGTGCACCGATTTAGCACTTCGAGTCTAATAATTTCCAAGCTATCAGAATTAGTTAAATAGCCTGGGACATTTTGCTGGCCCAAACATATGTTAATTTTGAATTTTACTGAACTGCTCAAATTACAAGTTGTGTGAGATCATTTTGGCATTCATATTGCCAATGTATTATCCAGGAACTCATGTCCAATCTGCCTCATTACTTCACAGCTCTATGCTTCCTTGGGTCATTATTCCCTCCGCACAAAGTTAATAAAAAGAAATTACATTTTTGTACGCCTATTTTCACTGAGTGATTTTAGGAGCAAAATAAAGATGAACTATATTATGTACTGTTTCTAAATACAGTTTACATACATATTTAATACTTGTGTGCGTGTGTGTAATCTAAACTAATATCAGTACTGGAGTTTAGAAGAATGAGAGACGATTTAATTGCTGAATATAAGCTCTTGAGAGGATATGACAGAATGATCCTAAAGTATTCCCTTGTGGGACAGACAACTAGGGGATACGAGTTCAAAATAAGGAGATCTCCCATTTAAGTTGTGGATAAGGAGAATGTATTTCTATGTGTCATTGATTTGTGGAAATCTCTTCCCCAGACAGCAAAGTGAACTGGGTTGATGAACATTTTTAAGGCTGCGTTAAATTTCTGAGTGAAAAGCACAGCAAGGGTATAGAAGATAGACAGGAGCATGGAGGGGAGGCCACAAGCAGATCAGCCGTGAGCTTTTGAAATGGTGGTGCAGGCTCAAGGGACAGAATAGGGTATTTCTGCTCCTAAATTCTATATTTGTAAGTACTTACGTTGTACAATCCCCTTCTGAGTGGAAAAGGGCACATTAACCTCCTTTAAAAATTGGGTCAAACAATGATGACTCCTGCTTAAATCAATTGCTTGCAGAGTTTAAGGATCAATTTCAAAATTCATTAGTGTTTCATTACATCTCAGATACATACTATTACTCTTTCTTGCTTACCTGGATATTCTCTGCATATGGCTGTTTTCTCTGTTTACCTAAGTCCAAGTGAAATAGATCTGAAAGGATGTGGCACAACAATTGGTATAGACATCCATTGCCTGATTAACTAGGACTAGTTAATGTACTACTGGATCCTACTCTGATCTGCTAAAACTGTTCCCAATTTAGGATCATCCCAAAATCTAGGGATGAACCCCATTTCCTTTGTTTGACTGTATCTTTGCTTCTTGAATCCTTTTGCACAATCCTCCACCACTGTCACTTCCAACTGAAGACGAAGGACCTCATGGACCGCTTTGTCACTGAGATCCAATGCAATATCCTTCCCTTTCACCAGCCTAACAGACCAAACGTTCTTTAATGTTACACCTTGACCTTGCACTGAAATTCTTTTTCTCTAGTTCTCGGTTATTCCTCCACTACTCTGAACTCATCTTATCCACGAGACCCAGTTCCTATGCCTTCAATCCTATTCTCATTAATCTGAGGAGCACCAAAGTTCTTTCCTGATCTCTATGTTTGCCAGTATTTATAAATTGTTCCCTCTCTTTAGATTTTGTCTCTTTTACATCAGTTGTCATCACTCCTCTAGAAAAATCAATGTATGACTCCTCTGTCCTTGCAAACTATTCTCCTAATATCGGAGATCTCCAATCTCTTTCTTCTCCAAATTCCTTGCAACTCACCTCTCAAATCAATTGTCCAGAATTCCAAGTTGAATCAGACTTCGGTCCTCCCACAGTACTGAAGCAGCTCTTATTGAAGTCACAAATGGCATGCTGTTGTGATGGTGAAATATCACATATTCTCTCATGTCCTTTCCAATCTGGCTGCAGCTTTGTGACACCATCCTCCTTCACTGTTTCTCCACTAATGTGCAACTGTCTGGGACTACCTGCCATGCTTCCATTCTCATCCATCAAAACCTATGCAAGAAACCACTTGTAATGGCTTCTCCTGCTGCTCTAGCATTGTCACTTTTGATGATACCAAAGGATCCAATGTTGTCACCGTCCTACTTCTCATCTTGCCTCTTGGCAGAATCATCCAGAGGCATGGCATTAGTTTTTACATGTAACTGATTACACCCATCTCCATCACAATCACATTCCTCACAACTGTTACACTTTTGCTAAATTATTTGACCGCATATTCAAGATCTAGAACTAGATGAGCAGAAGTTTATTTGAAT
This sequence comes from Chiloscyllium plagiosum, assembly GCF_004010195.1. Lineage (NCBI taxonomy): Eukaryota > Metazoa > Chordata > Chondrichthyes > Orectolobiformes > Hemiscylliidae > Chiloscyllium > Chiloscyllium plagiosum. Next base: position 68,333,418 of record NC_057715.1, on the reverse strand, counting down.
CAGGTGCAGTGAGGACTAAAGGCATTGATTCTAGTCCATGCTCTGAACTCTGGTCAGGGGCTGGTACTGCATTCTCACAAGTTACATCCGAACATTTCTCATCTACAAAAGTGAATGTTGGCAGCGATAACTGTTGAGTTTAACCTGAAGGTCACCACATCCCAGGTGAAGGATGAAGTTGAAAAGGGACAGGTTCATAGTGCCCTTAGCCAGTATGGGAGGTGAAACTGTGCTATTGGTGCCAACCTGCATTACAAAGTGATGTTTAGCCAACTGAACTACCCAAAACAACTTCTACTCCCTGACTTCCTGAACTTTGGTCATCTATCTCTATTGTGCTATTACCATAATTAATTAACAAAACCACCACTGCAACTTTTCTGTGCTTCCCGTCCTTCCTAAATGTCACGTAACACTCAATATTCAGGTTCTGACTTGTGTTAGCTTGCAGCCAGGTCTCTGTAATAGCGATCAGTTTGTAATTATTTGATGTGTTGGAATGCACCCCTTCCTGTTCCTTTCCATTACATATATCTGCATCATATCTACCAACACAAACGATGCAACAGATTTTATTTTAAATACTGAATTAAACAATGCTTTTCATGTGTTTATCTTAACATACCATCTATATTAATTAAGCAGAAAGGATTTGTCAGAATCACTGTGTTCAGAGTATTTAAATCAGTTGTTTTCTCTTCAAAAGTATTCATTAATTTAAAGTGTATATGGTACATAATGATAGGTAGTCGAGAAAGGCTTATGCCTCCTCCTCCTCAGATGTTGCCTAACCTGCTGTGCTTTTCCAGCACCATACTGTCGCTTCTGATCTCCAGCATCTGCAGTCCTCAATTTCTCTTCCATAATGATAGGTAGCATATAGCTAAACAGCATCAGACAGAATTGAATATATTCCATTGGAAATGCTTGAATTTGTTGTTGGAATTCATGTCACATTCCTAACAAAGCTTGTGGCTGTGTGCCGGATTGAGACATGGAGAGTGAAATTTAAGTGCAGATTAGCTTGATGCGATTTTTACACTGAAATATTTAATGTTAGATTGATTGATACCCTTCAGTTATATAATTCTGTATAATTTGGAAAAAGAATTAGTTGGGTGCTTCAGATACGAAATGATACACTTGCACTTACCCTTCAAAACATTCATCATTCTGATTCTGAAATTCACACTTACTGAATACAAGAAAAAAGTTGGAACCTTGTTTATAAGTTGCATAGGTGTAGGTAGAGACCATTGAATGCATCAAACTTTTATGTTTGTATTATTTATTTAACTGAATTTTATTTGGCTTTGCACTCAAGCTTTAAAATTAGTATATTTTAACAATTCCAGCTATGCTACTCCACATTTAGGAAATAAATTACTTTGGGGGTGGAATTTATTGCCCATCCCCAATTGTTTGGAGTAGATGTCGTACAGCTACATGATTCAATGACACTCCAAAATGAATATACATTTTCACATCACGTTTCAGTAAAACAAGCATATTTCTCTTCTAAGGTTAATGGAACATAACATGAAAGAATTTCAGTGCTGAATATTTTCCACTTTTGTAACACAACCAGAGGCACAGTAGAACTTATCTATTTGAGACTAAGCCGCACCCTCGGAACACTTACTGCTTCAATATAATTGTTCCCAATTTCTGATGAGTCTTCATATTTTGCAATTTATTGTGTGACTACAAATGCACAGTGAATAGCTTTGTGTTGTCGAAACAGTAGAAATTGAATGAAAATTGATCAAAAGTATTTAATGTTCTTCACACATTTGATTAAAAATAAACTTTCTGTACAGGATGGGTTAGAATTGTTGATGGTATTCGACAGACGCATGACCTGAATAAGTCCTGTAATGGGTGATTCACATTCCTGTATGTTCCGAAGCCAGCATAATCAACTTGTTTCCCTGTACTTGCAGTTCTTCACATTGTATAAGACAGAGAGCTTTGTTCCAAACTGTTGAACTTCCCCTCAGACCGGGATCATGAACAATGCCAGGAACAAACCTAAGTCTCCAGATAAGCAGTCGATCGAGCAGGCCCCGATGGACAGAAGGGCATGAGCCAGCAGCTTACTTGGCAAACACTCTGCATGGGTAGCACGCTAGCCAGCAATGTCTCAAAATGATAGGGGAGTACTCCTCACTGATGTTCACAGAGAAACCATCCATCGGGGGCACCAGCGTGGTCAGTCCAGAGCAACCTCAGAAACCAATCCAAGGTATTGGATAAGGTTAAGCATCTGGTCAGGCTGTTCTCGGGTCTGGGGGAGGGGGTTCCATGCCTCTGTGGATCGTGGGGAGTCCTGTGCCTCCATTATAGCTAGGAAGGAGTAGGGCTAATACGGCCTGGGAGGTGTACAGCCATCAGTCAGGGGTTTGGACACTTATCACTTGGAGCTATCAGCTAGCTGGGCCACATCAGTCCATCAAGTCTATCCAACAAAATTAAGCTACAAATCACATAACACCAGGTTATAGTCCAACAAGTTTAATTGGAAGCACTAGCTTTTGGAGCGCCGCTCCTTCACCAGGTAGTTGTGGTGTGCATAATTGTAAGACACAGAATTTATAGCAAAAGTTTACAATGTGATGTAACTGAAATTATACATTGAAAAATACCTTGACTGTTTGTAAAGTCTCTCATCTGTTAGAATGACCATGATAGCTTCACTTCTTTCATATGTAAGTCACAAAACGTTTTTTTTAAAGTTACATTCTCAGGTTAACTGTAACAATTGGTGTCAGCACAAATAAGATGTTGAGATGTTAGCCCCCTGTGTTCCCTGTCTGTGCCATAATGTTTAGGCTGATTTTAATCTAAAAAGTGGGTTAACAGTCTTACATGGATCCATGCAGTTTTTGAGCAAAGTACATTGTAACTCTGAAAGTACAAATTCACCCCACAAATTATATGTGTATGTCTGTGTGTGTGTGTGTGTGTACGAGAGTGAGAGAGAGTGTAAAGTGGTCTAAGTCTGAAAGAGGGTGCACGTGGGTGTGCGTGTGTCTGTAGGAGTATGTGTGTGTGTATTTATGTGCCTGCGGGGGGGGTTGTGAGTGTCTGTGAGAGAGTGTGTATATGTGTGTGTGAGTGTAAAGTGTCTAAGTCTGTGAGAGGGTGCAGGTGAGAGTGTGGGAGTGTGTGCATGCGACTTTGTACATCCCAGTCCAACACCGGCATCTCCAAGTCAAGAAGATTGCACACATCGACACAGACATCAAGCTTCTACAGAAATGCAGGCAAGCAGGAAATATCCCAAAAGGATTACGGTTCACGAACCCGCTCAAGTTGACCTACAACACAGACTACGCAGAGAAACTCTGCCACTGCACCTCTCGCAAACTCCTCAATCATCTCGTGCACCAACTCTACAGCAGGCGCCACAATCTTGAAATTCAGATGGAGTCCACACACTCATCCTGCGCTCAGGATACAGCAATACGATTATGCCAAACTGACAAGGTGACAAAATTACATCACTTACATGCACACCAAGAACAAAAACTGGAGATACTTGGCATTCTCACCAGTAGTAGCGAAGCCCACCCTGGCACCACAGTAGATAACATTATCACTGCGGGGATGTCGATTATCAACTTATCGGACCACACCCTTCGACCGGAAGAGACTGAAGTCCTGAGCAGAGGTCTCAATTTCTGCCCCATCACCAAAATGGACCCCTTGGTTCTTTCAGCAGACACGGAGGAGATCATCAGATGAATGAGACTCTGGGAATTCTTTCAAGGTGCCAGCAGTGATCCCAACGAGCCCAATGACGAACCGGAACAGTCATCACAGGGATCCGTAGAGGAGCGACCAAAGAAGGAATCAACTTGGACCCCACCGGAGATCCAAGATGGCGGCGACCCAGCAAGTCTGAGTCTATAGTGCTCCTCCCAAGACTTGGGCAAAGTAGGCTACCTGCCTCCACTACACTTACCAAATAATTTAAAATAGTTTTTACTTAATGCAATTAGTTGCTCAGTACTAAATTTAAACAGTCTAGTTTCCCATAAAAATGACTAGGGGGCAAGGAGCCCGCAGTTCTCAGCGGGCAGGAACCCCTCCCCCACCTTCCCCAGCTGCTGCAGAGGCATCCGCAGCCACCTCGGGGGACTTACCTATGATGGCGAGCCTCATGGAAGTAATCTCCAAACTTGATGCGAAGATAGACGCCTTCATCGAAGAGTCCCAGAGCCGATAGGACTCACTCTTGGCCATGCTACAAAAGCATGACCGAGACATCGAGGAAATCGAGTGCCGAGTTGGAGGGGCGGAGCTAAAGTCCGCGACCTCCGAGACTATAGCAGAATCAGCCGTACATCGGGTCCGGATTCTCGAACAGCGAGTCCAGACCTTAGAAAATCACATCGGCGAATATTCATTTTCTGGGCCTTCCCGAACAAGAAGAGGAAGACCAGCTTACAGCATTTCTTGAGCAGTGGCTTCCACAGCTGTTAAATCTGGAGGCTGGATCAGGACAGGTAAGGGTGGAATGGGCCTAATGGGTTGTAATACGGGCCCGGCTCGAACCAGCGCCCCCCGCCTGGACCTGTTCCAGCTGCGAGCTACAAGGTGAGGCAGATGCTCTTGGAAGCTTCCAGAAATCTTGGGAAAGATCCCCAAGCCATGATTTACAAAGGATCCAAGATTATGTTATTCCAGGACTTTTCCCCAGCTCTGGTCTGAAAGAGGAAGGCGTTTGATGAAGTGAAGTAGCATTTAAGGGACTTAAACATTCAGTACTCCTTGCACTACCCAGCCATGCTACGCTTTAGCCATGAAGGGTCAGTGTACAACTTCGGATTGCCGGAGAAGGCCAAGGAATTTTTGGACTCTCTTAGATAAATTGTAAGAGTTATTGATGTTGTTTTGACCTCCCCCCACCTTGGTTTACCCCCTTTTTTTCTCCTTTCATTACCTTACTGTTTAATATTATCTCTGGGGGGTGGAGAGGGGTTTATTTATTTGTTCTTCACTTTGCGATTTTCTCCCCCTTCTTTTTTGGGGGGGGGGGGGGATGAGGGGTAGGGTACTCACTGTAAACTTTAGCTCAGTAGTATATTTGAATTTTCTTTATCCGATCAAGGGGTGTCTGGGTCAAGGGTGGGGCACTGGCTGGGAGAGGATATGATGGGCTTTTGGAAAGGAAGCGATGCCCCCTGGGAACAAGGGGGAAAATCTCCGTTTAAATACATTTTATATTTTTTTATTTAGAAATAGTTTTTTATTATATTGATTGGAGTGCATTAAAGAGCCTCTATTTTAGTGAATTTCATATGCTCTATGCTCGGGATGTTCTGGATAGGGTTTCTTCGCCCAAGGGGTCTTGGACTTGCCCGGACAATTATGGTTAATCAGTCGATTAAATGGTGCACCTGGAATGTCAAGGGGAGTAATTCAACAATCAAAAGGAAGAAAATACTATCAAACATCAAGAAAGAAAGGGTTGATATAGCTCTCCTACAGGAGACACACTGATTGGATAAAGAACACTTGAAATTACGACAGGGAAGAGATTATTTTCCATTCTCTCTTTCTGTGCAAGGAAAAATATTTTGGTAAACTGGGCGGCTGAGGGCTCTCATGGACTTTCAAATTGGCACAGACTAATTATGGAATATACTCCCCCTGACTTCCTTACAAATATGGTGCACCAAAAACCGAATTTCACATAAAATATCTTGAATTACACAAATACAGATATTTTGGTCATCCTAACAAGGGCTTTTATTTAATTGAGATTGCAAATCTGGCTGATCCAGGGCCCCTTGGGAGAGGAATCCCACACGAATACGGGTTTTGTTACAATCTGATGTTAACACATTCCAAGCATGTATTTCACTACTCAGTTTCTGTGTTATCTGTCTTTTTTTTTCTTGAATAATATAAGAAATTTAATCATACACTCTGGTTAGTTGTAGGTTAGATGAGTAGCTAGTTGAGTTTTGTCTTTTTTTCTCTCGGTATCTCTTTTTTTCTGTTTGATAGATTTTGGTTATTTATTTATTTAAGATTTAATTGTATATCAATATTTGTACTTGGGGTTTATTTTATTTGTAAACTTGTAAAAACATGTTAAATTTTCAATAAAAATATCTATTGAAAAAAACTTGGACCCCACCTGAGGGCCACTGCCTGGGCTTGACATGTATGATCAAACCATCAAGAAATATATAAACGCCAGGTTCATCAGCTGTACCCACAAGGTAGAGGAAAACATCAAGTGGACAGAGTTGTTAAGAAAGCATATGGAGTTTTGGCTTTCATTAACAGGGGGGATTGAGTTTAACAGCCGTGAGATCTTGTTGCAGCTCTATAAAACTTTGGTTAGACCGCACTTGGAATACTGTGTCCAGTTCTGGTCGCCCTATTATAGGAAAGACGTGGATGGTTTGGAGAGAGTTCAGAGAAGGTTTACCAGGATGCTGCCTGGAATGGAGGGCTTATCTTATGGAGAGAGGTTGACTGAGCTCGGACTTTTTTCATTGGAAAAAAGGAAGAGAGGGAACCTAATTGAGGTGTACAAGATAATGAGAGGCATAGATAGAGTTGATAGCCAGAGACTTTTTCCCAGGGCAGAAATTATTAACGAGGGGTCATAGTTTTAAGTTGTTTGGCGAAAAGTATAAAGGGGATGTCAGAGGCGGGTTCTTTACTCAGAGAGTTGAGAAAGCATGGAATGAAAGGGGGCTGAAAGGCCTATTCTGTGCTGTACTGTACTGTTTTATGTTCTATGCTCTATCACCCGTTCACAACGCAACGCCATCCATGCTCTCAAAACCAATCACAACATTGTCATCAAACCAGCAGATAAAGGAGGAGCCATCGTCATTCAGAATAGAACAGATTACTGCAAGGAAGTGTACCGACAACTGAACAACCAGGAACACTACAGGCAACTACCAGCTGATCCGACCAAAGAACATACCTGTGAACTAAATGCATTGATCAGGACTCTGGATCCAGTCCTTCAGAGTTCCCTACGCGCCCTCATCCCATGTACTTCTCACGTAGGCGACTTCTACTGCCTTCTAAAGATACACAAAGCCAATACACCAACTCGTCCCATTCTATCAGGCAATGGGACCCTGTGCGAGAATCTCTCCGGTTATGTTGAAGGCATCTTGAAACCCATTGTACAAGGGATCCCCAGCTTCTGTCGTGACACTACAAATTTCTCACAGAAACTCAGCACCCATGGACCAGTCAAACCGGGAACATTCCTCATTGGTGGGATGATACTATCATGGTCATTCTAACAGATGAGAGACTTAACAAACAACCAAGGTATTTTTCAATGTATAATTTCAGTTACATCACATTGTAAACTTTTGCTATAAATTCTGTGTCTTACTGAATTGTGCACGCCACAACCACCTGATGAAGGAGCGACGCTCCGAAAGCTAGTGCTTCCAATTAAACCTGTAGGACTATAACTTGGTGTTGTGTGATTTGTAACTTTGTACACCCCAGTCCAATACCGACATCTCCAAATCACAGAAATTAAGGGGAAGAGAAGATGCGGGGGGCAAGGGGTGGGGATGGGGAGGTTCTGCTCGGGAAGTAGACTCCATTGCCGACTTTTCAGGATGGAGGTTGCATTCTGAGGAAGAGAAGACAATTGTGAAGAAGGCAGCTGTATTTGTAAGAGATGGGGAATTATGGTAAAGCATGGATAAGAAATGAATTATACAGGATAGGGCTTATCCATCGCCAGGCACACCCAAGCTTCAAGAGGCATAATGTTTATGACCCTCCCTGGCATGAAGCGCTTATGCCTGAAACGTTAATTCTCCAGCTCCTCAGATGCTCCCTGACTTGCTGTGCTTTTCCAGACTCTGATGTCGACTCTGATCTCCAGCATCTGCAGTCCTCACTTGCTCCTATGTCACCTCCTCTGCCAGGGGCTGCGGAGGAAAAGCAGAGCAGGTGAAGGCTCAAGCATGAATTGGGTAGGGATTTGGGAAGGTGCAAAGCCTATAGGGTTCACAGGAAGGGCTTCCAGGAATGAGAACTGAGTGCGCATGGCCTCACTGCTATGCAGAAGGTGGAAGACATAGGCTGAAGAATGCTTACTATAACCTTCTAATATGCTGGAAATTAGAAGTGTACAATCGGAAAGAAAATGTCTATGCCCACAATTGGAGTGGCCAGGTAAGTGTCCCGAACAACAAGCCCCATCAATTTGAGGCCCATTAAAGGGAATCATTTCACAGACCCATGCACTGCACGAGTCATAGACCATCACTGACCATCCTTACAAATTATCTCGTTTACTATTCACCTCCCTGCTCCAGACATCACTGACCACCGTGTTCATGCCAACATCTTTGGAGACAGGGACCAGAGAAAGAATACTGATGCTGGATGGTGAGGGGCACAGTGTAACAGGGCCCATTGTCCTATATGTGCCTTGTTCCTCTTGTTTCCACCTGCTGCAAGAAGCTCTCAATCAATACGCCATCTAAGCTATTCTGTCATTCACCCACTGATTGGTGAGCAAACACGTCTTCAGTTGTGGAAGCTGCTGCCATTCATTGACCTGATTAGTTCTGTAGCTGGGGTGGAGGGAGCCCACTCGGCGATGGAACCTGTTGGTCCTGGAGGCTTAGTCAGGCAACCATAGGCAAGTGAATCTCCTTCAGCTCGAACATCCACGCATTGGAGGCTGGAGGTTGAGGGCCCAGACACTTCTGGAGTGTCTAGAATGTAGATTTCAGAGACGTAACTCCATCGCTGGTTGGGTGCATTCTGGCAAAACCACGCACGCTTGTAAGGAAGGGGTATCTGGACTACATGCCATAGTCATCCCTCCACCAGCATACCTCACACTACCTACCCACCCACCCACACCAATGTTAGGTTCAATGGCTTTTTCTTTCACATGGAACAATTTTCTTGTTAAATCCATATTTCGTTTGTGGTTCACTCAAACCAGAAATAAAACACAAGGTAGACAGAGGGTAAACCTGAACAGAATGTTATTTTCCATCCTCTCAGCCTCACAGTTGATCTTAGATTGCCCCTCTAGCTCCTGCTTTTGGGTCACCTGACCCACTCTTTTAAAGGGCAACACACAACCAAGTAATTCCCAAGTCCACCTTAACTGGAACCTGGCTCATTTTCTATTGGTGTTAATTTGTTCCAAATGCAAGTCGAAGTGAGCGAACCAGCCCACTAAACAATGTGGAAGCTGACTTAGACCGTAAAAACTCTAGCTTATCTCTCCACCCTTCAAGCTCTCTGCCTTTATTCCTGTTGAAGGGCTTTTGCCCGAAACGTCAATTTTACTGCTCCTTGGATGCTGCCTGAACTGCTGTGCTCTTCCAGCACCACTAATCCAGAATCTGGTTTCCAGCATGTGCAGTCATTGTTTTACCTATACAATCAATTCAACTGAATGCATAGTGTTGGAAGAAGCCACACACCACCACCCCACCTCCTTTTAAAGCCACTAATTGCTACATTCAGTTAACTGATCAGTTGAAGTGTCCCACAGACTTTTGAAAAGGCACCAAGGATAAAGGAATGAGCAATAGGTTAATTGGAGGGGTGGGGAGGTAAGAAAATTACTTTGGGTCAGGGTGGGGCTTGAGTTAGGTGAAGTTGGAGGCCAGAGGACAGGTCAGGTCAAGTTGGAATGGGGGTGGGGGAGTGGGGCAGGGTGAATTAGTTTTGTACTTACCCAGGAGCTAGAGTAGCTTTTAGACTAATTTCTCTTGGATAATTAAACCGTTGAGTGAGTTGGAAGCCTCAAAAGTTTCATCAGAAGTCTCCAACCCCAGATTGGAATTGAAGCCTTTTCCAGGGTGTTTCAGACACCAAGTGATTGGTCATCAGAAGTACAAGGTTCCTGCACAGTTCACAGGTTGCCAGTGTATCACGACTACTTTCAGAAAATGTTTCTTTTCAGGGTACATTGCTGCAATGATCATCTTCCAATTGGAAGATCTGGGCCATTTTCTTCTCTAACTAGATAGTATCTCCAAAACCCCATCTGTAGCTAAGAGTACAACTAGTTCTTGCAACATCAACTTTCCTTCTTGTGCGTCAAACGATTCGAGCCCATGCCTTGTTGGCCCCGACTAGATACTACACCATGAATGATCAAATGCTCTTGAACTTTAATTGGCATTTTACTGCGTAAACAGTTCATGGTCAAACTTGGATTGGCTAAATACTCCATGACCTAATTCTTGATTGATTTATTTAGAACTACTCTTAGTGACAAGACTTCCTTTTTCCCCAATTCAGTTATTAGTATGTCAAGCATTTTATAAGATCGTCCTTCTAAATATAGCTTGTCCCACTTAGCTTACCAACTTCAGGTCTTTACCAAGATAATATGGCACCAAGGAGGCCATTTATGCATTAACTTAATATGTACTATTGGCTCCTAATGATTTAGTATCATCCCAAATGGTACATATGAATGTTCACCGAAATCTATCAATATCCTCTAACTATAAGAAACTCAACTTTTCATACCTAAAACAAATTGTAGTTCACAATGACCTCATAAACTAATACAAATAGGCCAATTATATGCCTAGATCATTTTAAAATACAGTTGTGTCTTTGAATAAAAGCTGTGTCCCCTCAAAAGCATTTTCACATTTGTCAGCCCCAAGTTTATATTAATTTGAACCTCGTTGTATGATTCTGATGCTATTTTACCCTTTTTTGTTAAATCAACTTTTTGGTTACTCTTAATAGGAGTGTTTTAGAAACCAAGAATGTAATGTAACATTTAAGCCAATTCTTTTTGCCTAATATTATCCGTAACCTTCAGCAGAAAACACAGATGGATCTCTTTTGCTAACTTTTTGCTTTTCCATAGAATGCATTTTTGTTGAATATTTGGAAATTTTTCTTTAAAACATTTTGACTGTCACCATTTTGTCAATCTACCACAGGAACCTTTGCCATATCTCCCTTTATATTGTGGTATGGAGACTTAAATAGTTTCCACTTTTTTTGTACAAAATACAGGTGACAAAGATTACTATTCTATTCTAAATCTATGCAATTGGCTTTAAGATTCTTGTTTAAGACTGGCATGCACTCCATAAACATACAATTGTATAATGGCCAATATTTCCCAGATGTTTTATAGTAAAATTATTAATTAAACCCTTCCTCACTACACAATACTAGGTCTAAAATATCTTACTGCTATTTGGTTTCATGATGCATTGCTCCAGAAAACAAAAGGATTCTACAAGCTCATCTTTCAGGTTGGACCAGTTGCAATGGAAGTCACAATTACTATGTTGTCTTTGTCACAGCAAAAATATTTTATTGTTCAATGCTCTGTACACGAGTATAATTATTGTTTGAGTGCCTACAAATTACGATCAATAATGTTCTGACAGTTGCTGATCAATTTTTGATCTTCAGGGCCAAGGTCCTTTCTTATTAATATTCCTTTGTAATTCTGTACTATCAAGGCAATTTTCCATTATTGTTTTATCTTTTCAAAACATAGTACCCTGGAACATTTATCTCCTAATGTTGTTTACTTTGCAACCATGTTTCTGCAATGCTGATTAGATCTAAACAATTTACCTCTGTGCAAGTAACTCCTCTTATGACAGTTTCTTAACGCATTTCAATAAAGTGTCTTAAAATTTTAAACCATTATTCCCTGCATGGACCTTAATCACTCATGATTTTTGTTAAAGTCTCTATTCATTTCTGTCCCACTCTACCTACTCTCTACACTATTCTATTACATAAGACCATTAAACACAGAAGGCCTTTCAGCCCATCAAGTCTGCTCCAACATGCAATGAGATCCTGCCCTTTTCCCATTACCATTAATTTTCTTACAGATTTAAAATCTGGCCATTTAGCCTTGAACAATAGACTGACCCAGACTCTACTGGCCTCTTTAATAAAGAAATCTACAGATTCATTACTGTCAGAAAAAAATATCCACATTAGTCTTAAATGGGCGATGTCTTAACTCAGATTATGCCCTCTGATTCTAGCCTCTCCCTAAAGGGGAAACAGCCTTTCCACATCTACTCTGTCAAGTCTCCAAAGGATCTTGTTCATTTCAGTCAGGTCGCCTCTCGTTCTTCTAAACTCCAATAAGCACAGGTTAAATTTACTGAATCTCACCTCATAAGACAACTCCATTCCCAGGAACACCCTTGAGCACTTTCTCTGGACTGCTTCCAATGCTTGTATATCTTTCCTTAGATAAGGGGACCAAAATTCTTCACAGTATTCCAGGTGTGGTTTAACTAGCCCCTTGTATAATTTTAGCTCGATTTCCTTATTTTTCTACTCCACTCCTTTTGAAATAAAGGCCAAGATTCCTCTGTTTTCTCCCTTTGGATTCCTAAATCTTCCTGCATCTGAATTCCCTCTAGCCTGTGGTTTAAAGCTCTATCCACAGCCCTGGTCTTACAAATTATCACAATACTGGTCCCAGTTTAAGTGGAGCTGAAAATGTGTTGCTGGAAAAGTGCAGCAGGTCAGGCAGCATCCAAGGAGCAGGAGAATCGACATTTCGGGCATGAGCCCTTCTTCAGGCTCATGCCCGAAACGTCGATTCTCCTGCTCCGTGGATGCTGCCTGACCTGCTGCGCTTTTCCAGCAACACATTTTCAGCTCTGATCTCCAGCATCTGCAGTCTTCACTTTCTCCCAGTTTAAGTGGAGCCCATCTAAACAGCACAACTCCTGTTTTCTCCAATAATGTGCCACAGCCCATTAATCAAACCTTTTTCTTCCCATTTCACACACTGAGCCACATATTTACTTCTCGGATTCACCCTATATCATTTGATGCATGGCTTAAAAAATCATCCAGAGTTATCAGTTTTGATATTCAGCATTTTGATTAGGATCCCAAATCAAATCATCTTTGCTGAAGATCAATCCTGGTTCTTCCTTTGTTGCGAGCTCCTACATGACAACTGGACCCTCCCTTTCCAAGTTTAGCTCCAGTCACAAGAAGTCCTTAATCCAGGTATCATATAGGTAACATAAGCTTCCAGTCAGAGCAGCTGAGACCAGCATCCATTCTTGATTGTATTGTCCTTCAAGGAGAAAGTGAGGACTGCAGATGCTGGAGATCAGAGCTGAAAATGTGTTGCTGGAAAAGCGCAGCAGGTCAGGCAGCATCCAAGGAACAGGAGAATCGACGTTTCGGGCATAAGCCCTTCTTCTGAAGAAGGGTTTATGCCCAAAACGTCGATTCTCCTGTTCCTTGGATGCTGCCTGACCTGCTGCGCTTTTCCGGCAACACATTTTCAGCTCTGTATTGTCCTTCATCACTACTCATTTCCTTTGTATCTCACCAACTCCATCACTTGAATGGTTTAGTGGACCATGGCCTGTCTCCTCAACCACTCTGCAGTCCTTGATCTCTGCCATACTGCAAGCAAGAAAGATGGATAACCACTACTTCCTGGTGATTTCTGTTCACTGGGTTGCTTAATTAGCTTGCAGTTTTAAAAATTTAAACTAGTGTCTTTTAATCAGTTAGAAAAATAGTTAAGCGAGATCCCATCTGCATTAACTTTACCACGCAGCACTCAGTTCATGAAATATTCTGTTCTTTGATCACCATGTTTCCTCATTTTTTGCACCACTGTGACAAAATTAAGTACAACAATATAATGCTTCAAGTAGCAACAATGCTTTGCTCCAAGAATTCTTTTTATTTTTACAATGATCAAAAATCCAGCTGGAATCTTGGAACATATTGGTGATAAATGAAAACTTTTTGAACAATTTATCACATTAAATATGTTTTTTTTAAGTAAAGCAAGTATCAAAAGTTTAAACTGCTGGATGAATGCATTTTACTTCAATTTATCTTTAAATATGAATGATACAGTCATGCAGCAGCTCAAATCTTTTGGGGGAATGGAAAAGAAGCAAAGTTAAGAACAGAGATAATCACACTTGCAAGTCTGTGGAGGACTGCTCCGAAAACAGCATGATCTGAAATTCAAGAGATGACTCATAATCAAACTACTCAGAGGGTAGTTAACTTTCTGAAAAGGACAGCCTTCAATCAGTAATTTTGAGGCATCTTCCACTGATTTACAATTCTAAGATGTACTTAGTTATCAGCAAAAATAAATCAATACATTCTCAAATTTTAATCTTTTCTTTTTTCACTTTCAACAGCTAGTCCATTGATCTTTATGCTATTCGTAAGTAGTTAACAAAGGGGATTTTTGTCACAAAAATTGCAAATGTGCTCCTCTTCTGAGATATAACAAATTGCTGTAAGATACAACAGATCAATACTAGACCTAGATACAAACTGAGAATTTACATTTCAGTTGTGCATGGAGAATTTTAACAGTCACCTCAAAATATGAACTACAGAATATATTGAACCTGGACAACTCAAATTATTGTTGAAGATGCCTACCTGAAACTTGCTGCTATAGTTCCTGTTGAAATTTGAGCATTTCTCTACCTCTTGCACAGGATACATAAAAGACGCATCTTGTTGTTTGAACATATCCATTACCACTCCATTTGGTTTCTGACCCATTAAACTTTGTCATTTATTTTGTTCTGCATTTCAATTTACCAAAATTCTTTCCTTATGATTATCTTCCTCTATTACACTCAAACCAGTTAATTGTTAGCTTTCCTCCATTCTGAAGTCATCGACTTGAAAGGTTATCGCTGTTTGTCTCCACTAAACTGCTGAATAATTTGGCAATTTCTATCACTTTCAATTTTTCAGCAGTCTTATAACTTTGCTTTTGTAGATAAACATCAACACTAATTTGATAACCTTCTGTCTGTCACGATCTGCACCATTTGCTTTTGCCTAGTTTATACACAAAAATAGTCATTAACAAAGTTCTGCTGCAAGTATTCTTTGTGCACATCAATACATTCTTAGTGTCATGGAGTCATACAGTACAGAAACACACCCTTTGGTCCAACTAGTCCACGCCGAACATAATCCTAAACTAAATTAATCCCACCTATCTGCTCCTGGCCCATATCTCTCCAAACCTTTCCCATTCATGTACTTATCCAAATGTCTTTTAAACAGTGTAATTGTATCCACATCCACCACTTCCTCAAGAAGTTTATTCCAGATGCGGACTACCCTCTGTGTAAAAAAAATTGCCTCTCATGTGTTTGAAATCTCTCTTCTCTCACCTGAAAAATATGCCCCCAAGTCTTGAAACCCCCCATCGTAGGGGGAAGACAACTACCATTAACCCTGTCTTTACCCACATCGTGTCATAAATTTCTATAAGGTCACCTCTCAACCTCCTATGCCCCAGTGAAAGAAGTCCCAGCTTTACAGCCTGTCCTTATAACTGAAACATTCCATACCGTGGAATATCCTGGTAAATCTCTTCTGAACCCTCTCCAGCTTAATAGTATCCTTCCTATAACTGGACAACTAGAATTTGATACAGTATTCCAGACGAGGCCTCACCAATGTCCTGTACAACCTCAACATGACTTACTGACTCCTATACTCAAAGAGGTGAGCAATGAAGGTAAGTGTGCTAAACGCCTTTTTAACCATGTCTATATATGATTCAAACTTCAAACAGTTATGTATCTTAACGGCTAGGTCCCTCTGTTCAACTACACTACCCAAGCCCTACCCTTGCTTGTTGTACCAAAATGTAATACCTTGCATTTGTCCAGATTGAACTCCATCTGCCATTTTCAACCCAACAATCCATTTGATCAAGATCCCTTTGTAATTTTAGAAAATCATCTTCACTGTTTACTATACCACCAATTTTGATGTCATCCGCAAACTTAGTAACCATGCCTTCTATATTTGCATCCAAATCATTTATATAAATGACAAATAAAAGAGGGCCTAGAACCAATCCCTGTGTAACATCACTGGTGACTGGCCTCCAGTTCAAACAACAACCCTCCATCACCACTGTCTGCCACTTGCTATTAAGCCAATTATGTATCCAACTGGCAAGCAAATTCAAAGGCTGGAATAGTGGGTCTGCATTAACTTGAATAAAGAAATTGGCTTAAAGAAAGAAAACAACAATCTATGATAAACAGTTGTTCTTCAGACAGGAGAATGGTAGTCAGCGATGATCTCCAAGGTTTAGTCCAAGACCACTTTTCAAAAATGTATATAAATGGCTTGTATATTGGAATACAGGATAAAATTTTAAAAACTGCCAATAACACTAAACTTGAAAGTCTGGCAATGTGAAGATTATACCATTAAATTGTAACAGGACATAGGTAAACTAGCAGAATAGACAATTAAGTGAAAATGATAGGTAGATTTAAAAAAGTAACGCATTTTGACAGAATCATAGAATTCCTACAGTGTGGAGGCAGGCCCTTCAGCCCATCAAGTTCACATCGACCCTTTAACCCAACCACTACCTTATCCCTGTAACCCCTGCATTTCCCACAGCTAACCCACCTAGCCTACACCGTCCTGGACACCATGTGCAATTTATTATGGCCAATTCACCTAATCAGAGCACCAGAGGAACCCCACGCTGATGGGGGACATTGTGCAGACTGCATCCAGACAGTCGTCCAAGGGTGGAATCAAACCTGCATCCTGGCGCTGTGAGGCAGAAGCACTGACCATAGTGCCACCATGCCAGATAAGAAAAGTCAATGCAAATTTAAAAAGTCAACACAAATTAAATGGTAATGGTCTAAAATGTGCACAGTGACGAAGGGAATTCAGCTTATATGTATTAATCTTTGAAAGTGGAAGGATATAGTGTAAGAGTAATTTTGTCATATTGGTCACCATACCTTTGAGGGGGTTTTGGAGAAATTTACCAAAATAGGATTATAGCTACAACACTGGAGAAGCAGGATTTGCTCTCCTTTGAGCAAAGGAGATTGAGGGGACATTTAATATAGTTGCACAAGACGATGACTGATTTGGAAAATGTAGACAGACATAAGCTAATGGCACAAGGACTAGGAAACACAGATTCAAAGTTTGAGCAAGAAAGGGAGAGGATACCTGAATAAGAACTATGGGGATGATGCAATCAAAAATGATGAATGAAAAATAAAATGGAGAACTAGAATTGCAGGACTATAGAGATAGAGTGAAAGAATGGGACTGACTGGATTGATCTAGCTGGGATTATGGTCTACTGGCCTCCTTCAGTAATGTCAGAACTATAACTCAACCTAGTCAATACATCTCAATTTTCCTAATTCATCTCTTCTCCAACTTTAACAATCACAGCTTATTATCAATTGTAGATCTTCACCTATTTCTTGCAAGTGATTGCTTAATACATAGCACGCAGAGATTTTAATAATTTTTCTTCAAATTGTAAGTTCCAAATAACTGAAGGTGGACCAAGATAAGACTGATTGGTTTATTGTCAAATACTTGTGAACAAAGATCCCCTATGAATTTTAAAAATATTGTCAAGTTGTATGCGACTGGCTACCTTGTGCTTCTAAAGATGGGTGCAGAAATGATTTTTTTTAAAATCAGACACAATTATATTTCTATACATTTGCATCAAACATGAAGCCAGCCATATCGCAGTTTAAAAAGTTTAAAAACAGTGCTGAAAGTATATTTTTGTGATAAAATTCTGTTCTTATTCATGATCTTCCTTTTCATTTTTGAAATACAGAAAATGTGCTCTTCAATATTAAGCCAAGGCTGTGATTTACTTCCTTTACAATCTGAAGAGTTGGTGGGGAGAGAGAAAAGAAATCATAAATCGGCAGATCGTACCCTCACCTAACCTCCACAAGCACATGTGTAGTATTGAGGAGTGTGAACCGCAACCCGTACGTACTCTTAAGGATCAATGAATCAACAGTAAAATCATATTTGTAACCGTCATTTTAGTTCAGTCAGTAATTCCAAAAAAAAGGTATCAGACGTGGTCCACATAGTTCAGCGAGTTACTGGATTAAATTTGCTGAATTATTGAGGCAGTCCTGAAATACTATCAAATGAAATGCTCTCTGGACTGCAAGGGTCTGAGGAATTGGATAAGCTCGGTTCGTTTTCCTTAGAAAAGGAAAAGGTTGAGAGAGGACCTGATGGAGCTGTGATGGATTATTAATGGCATTGATAGGGTGGATAGTCATGGAGTTGTACAGCATGGAAACAGACACTTCAGTCCAACTCGTCCATGTCAACCAGATATCCTAAATTAATCTAGTCCCATTTTCCAGCATTTGACCTATATCCCTCTGAACGCATCTTATTCATGTACCCAATAGATGCCTTTTAAATGTTATAATTGTACACACCTCCACCACTTCCTCTGCAGCTCATTCCATACATGTAACACCCCTTGCATGAAAAGGATGCGCCTAAGATCCCTCTCCCTGAAATCAATGCGCACTAGTTTTGGCTTCTCCTACCCTGGAAAAATGACCTTGACTATTCACTGTATCCATGCTCCTCATAATTTTATAAACCTCTGAGGCTAAAACCTCAGCCTCCAAAACTCTAGGGAAAAAAAAATCCCCAAACTATTCAGCCTCTCCCCACAGCTCAAACCTTCCAATCACAGCAACATCCTTGTAAATCTTTTCTGAACCTTTTCAAGTTTAACAACATTTTCCTATAGCAGGGAGACCAGGATTGAATGCAGTATTCTAAACATGACCTAATAAATGTCCTGTACAACCAAAACCTGACATCCCAACCCTATATTCAATGCAGTGACCAATAAAGGCAAATGTACCAAATGCTTTCTTCACTATCCTGTCTACCTGTGTCTCTACTTTCAAGGAACTATGAACCTGTACCCCAAGGTCTCTTTGTTCAGCAACACTCTCCAGGACCCTACCATTAAGTGTACAGTTCCAGCCTGATTTGCCTTACCAAAATGCAACACCTCACATTTATCTAAATTAAAATCTATCTGCCACTCCTCGGCCCATTGGCCCACCTGATCAAGGCTCTGTTATATTCTGAGATAAGCTGTCCACTGCATCACCAATTTTGGAACCATCTGCAAACTTACTCCTATATGCACATCCAGTCAATAATTAGGAGTATGGCCTTCCACCTCACACTAAATCCAAGAGGAGAATTGAGAATTCACTTCACATAGAGGGTGGCGAGAGTCTGCAACTCACTGCCTGAAAGTCATTAAGTCAGAAACTCTTGTAACATTTAAGTAGTATTTAGATATTCACTTGCATTGTCATAGCCTCAGCCAAAGTGGGAAAACAGAATTAGTGTAGTCAGATCCTGTTGATTGCAAAGACATGATGGCCACCTTCTGTGCTGTAAATGTCTAGGAGTCTTGAGGAAATAACTATTTGTTTGGAACTACAAGACTACTACTGTTGTATCAAATTCTCTGCTGAGCTAAACTGAAATAAAATATAGTATAAGTTTACATTTTACTGTTCAAGACATCACATCCATAACTACTTAAATGTGGCCATCAGTTCATTTTGGATTTAATCCCTTTAACCAGTATTTCCATGTTTCTACACTATAATACATTTTTGTTAGATAGATCATTTATTGAATCAATTTCATGTGACAGGCTAGACAATTCTGTAAAAATATATATACAAAAGAGAAGTACACATGAACCTTGGGAATATGGAAAGTATTCTTCCCCCAAAAAGTATCTCTGGGGAAGTACAGACATAAATTCAGAAGGGGTATCAAATCATTGAGATTCACATTGAAATTTGTCGGAAGAACCCAGTTCAATAATAAATGCACAACTGCGTGATAAAATGACACAAATCAGTTTTGGTGAAATAAAATAAAATAAAATTAATTTAAAAACAAACTACTTCTTACTATCTTCATCCAAAAGGGTCCAATCTCTTCAGCTGGTTTGTGATGCTCGAAATCAATATACTGTGTCCTTAATACAAATTTTAAAAGCAACAATAAAAACACACAACCTCAAGTGGAAACTATGAGCTGCTGTTTGTTTAACATACTTCACAATAGGCTGACCATTAGACAAAGAAAATAAGCAACTTTACATAGTCAGTCAGTACAAAAATGCATATTGTGTGTGCAACTACACAATTGCATTATTAAAACAAGTTTTGTCATCATAAAATTGACATTAACTCATTTAACGATAACACTTTTATCTAGCTAACCAGCATTTTTCAGTACATAAAAGAGCACTCAATAAGTTCATGTTGTGTAAATATAGTGTGTAGAAAAATTCACAAATTACACGTTTAATGCCAGTAACCCCAAAATTATCAGTTTTATTAACCTCAATTATTAGTGTCAATGACCTGCTACATATTATGGTGAGAATTAAATATTTATTGTTTACTTGAAACAAGCATAAGGGCGCAAGAAACAAGCATGAGAGTGTCAGAGCTGTCTGCACAGGTAACATTGCCAAACATTCAACCTCACATTACGGACACCTGATTTCCATTGATCCAAAAAGTGTGTATTCTCCATTAGCTGCAAATTACAGATCAAAATTTGCTATACTGTTATTTCTACAATTTTACCATGGCAGTCTACTAAATTAAGTGTTAGCAGTTCCATTAGTGTACTCTTTGCATAAAATTTAAAAAAGTTTATATATCAGAATACAGTTTAGAGTACTTCTAGATTCTAGGAAATCTCCTCAACTACTTGGTAAGCAAAACTCTTACTGCCACATTTGTCATATCTACTTTTCTCTTAATTAGCTGTAGCTTCAGTGCATTTAAACTGTGCCCAATGTCTTTGTCAAAAGGAAAATAATTAGTGAGTATTTTAACTGGAATAATTAACACTGCATTTTCAAGGACAAAATCCCCCAATCATTCATAACTTCTAGCTAATTAAATGTACATCGGGGAAGTTCTAGCCCAAGCGAGTGCTAAAGTGATCACTGAGAAAAAGGTTCAACCTAACCTTCAGAAGGCAATGCAAATGTAATAAAAGACAGACAGGCAAAAGAACAAAAATAACAAGACAAAATATAAAGGGGAAAAATAATTAAAGACACACAACAGAGCAACAAATCTGTAGAGAATCAAGAAATTATCAGGTTCCCTTAACATTTTTGCTCTGCATTATTGTTCAGATCTAAGGCTTTTCTCCTCATCAAACCTGGCCATTTCCAGGTCTATAGCCTGCATCACTGCAAGGGTTTGATTAAATACAACTTCTCTCCATGTTCACTTGTGAAGATAGGTGCCTTTTTGTAGTGTTCTACCAATTCATCCATGGTGTTAAATCGACGTTGCCCAATACAGTATACTCCATCTACTAGTTGAACCTTGAAATGTTTGTTCTTCCCTGATGCTTTCAGTGATATTGAGAGGTCACTAGGCTGAAAGAAAAACAATTGACTATAAATATATTGATAATAGGAACAATCTTAAAATATTTATTTCAGTAAAAATCTCCATTCATTGCATCACAGTTACACTATTAAAACCTGATAAATTCATGTACAATTACATAGAAATCTCTCTCAAGTGGAGATACAAAATGGACAGTACATTGCTTGTCCGTTATATGCAATATTCAGTTCCATCGCTGTTATTTACTCAATAGAAATTAATCTCCACTGCATGTAGGATCAACAGTTATGTAACAATTACAAGCCAATTTAATAATTATAAACCCTTGGCATCAGTGTAAATTGTGCTAACCTTTGCACCTTTTCAGAGCATGAGCTCTTAATAAAATTCTTTATTTGGTCCAGTACATTGTTAACTCAAAAGTTCAGATATCTCAGAAATTATTTTTGCATGTTTATAAATGTATATATTTGGGAAGCTGATCAAGCCAGGTTGTAACTGTCAGAAATATGGTTTGAAAGTCAAAATTCAGAAGTCAAGCAAATATTGTACACTACTTTAGAAATTGTAACTAAGAACACATTTAAGATATTGAATTGTATTGCTGAGAAAGACATTTTGTCAAAGCTTTTCACCAGTCAGGATAGTCCCAGAATACCAATGAAAAAAAGTTTTGTACTGTTAATAGAATGGCACCCTGATTGTTTGGTGCCTGGAATCTAATTGGTACAGGCATTGCCATGTTAAACATACCAGTAGATAATGACTGATAATTTACTATCAAGCTTCATTTGAATTAGGCAGGTTGTCTATAATTGATCAAGGTTCATCCTGAAGAATGAACCAGAGAATTGTGGCCACTTATGTTAAGTTAAAACATTTGTAATATGACTAAATATTCTCTCAGCAAAGAACAGCATTCAGGTGTATCGATTTACATGGCTTCCATGAGTGCAAGTGCACCACATTGCGAGTCCAAGTGATATTTTAAATTGGTGGTCAACATAATTATTAGTTTATTCAGAATTATTTAGCAAATATTGTCCAATCTCAGCACCATATTTAATGTTGGACTCTGTTTTGACTTTTACAACCATGGGCTCATTAGGTGTGCTCAGTAACTTGCCTGTTGTGAACAGTTGAAGGTAAGTTTAATATAATCTAGAAGTCTTTATGATATACATCTTACATACTTATCATCACACCAACAGTGAAATCCATATACCACATTACACATTTGTGAGATTCGTAGAACCTTACTGACTTGACAGCAACATCCTGCTAGTGATGAACATGACTCATATCGCTGCTGCATAGTAGCAGTGTGAAAGAGCTCACTTCACTTGTTCTCTTTGTTTTTGAGATACTTTCCTTTCCGGTGTAAACTGAGGTCGACCAGGTGCTTTTCAGGATCAAAAGTGGCAGCCTTGGGCCTGAACTGTCTGACCAAAGTTTTGTTTTGCACATTGTGTCAATATTGATTAGCATGTCAAACAGGAAGAAGTACTTTCTGAATCTGAACTCCTTTAACATTGACTTTATCACCAAACACCAGCAAACAATGAAGATATTGAATACTTGAAAGTGTACTAGCTAGTCTAGTGCATGTATACTGCAGGATTTCAAATTACCTGTCCAGTGTTTTATGTACATTGCAAATACCCAGCCATATTGAGGTCTCATGGTCAACTCAGTCTCTCACATCTGTGACCGCAGCAAAAGGATGGGAATCGACATCCTTAATTGGTGTGACTATTCCAAGAAAATGCATGCTTCCTTTGTGATGGGTTCATATTCATGTTCATTGAATCTGTTACCAGTTTAAACGAAAAGCCTTGTTAAAAATTAGGCTAGGTACAGGTTGCCCTGGACACACAAAAGTAACGTCCCTTTGCATCCCATCTAATTGATGACAGATTTTGCACACAAACTGGCCAAATGGTTGGACCATTTGTTGCAATCGATTTTGAACAAGCTTTCTACATACATGGTGAAGAATTCTTTCGTCCTTCTGAAGACCATTTAGGACTTGCATATCAATAACAATGCTGTGTTCATGTGCTCATTTGACATTTCTAGCTATTCACCAAGGTAGATCTTGGGGAAACCATAGACATTTGCACTGCAGTACAATATCATGGTGATCTAGATCTGCTATCACTGTGTGAAGCAGTATTCATTGAAAACATGAACTCAGCAATTTGAGCAGTTGAGTTTATTTTAACAACACCATGTATACCCAAATAGATGTGGTTGGCATAGGATTCCCTTCAGGCTCAGCTCTTACAAACATCTATGTTTGTTTCCCTGAGGAACATCTCTGTGATGGAATAATACCTAACTTTCTAATCCTTGCATATTTCCAATGTATAGATTAACTTCCAAGCTTTGTTTTAATTTATTGTCAGTCACCCTCTAGGACAAAACAGGCTGGTTGACTGGCACCAAATCCACTTCTCCAATCACTGATGTTCAGTAGCAGCAATGTATAACATCTACAAAACACACTGCAGAAATTCACCAAGGCTCATTAGTCAGCACCTTTCAAACCCATGACTACTACTATCTAGAAGGCCAAGAGAAGACGACACATAGGAGTACCGCCACCTGAGAGTTCCCCTCCAATCATATCACCATTCAGACTTGGAAATATATTTCCATTGCTTCAATGTTGTTGGATGAAGAATCTGGAACTCCCTTTCTAACTGCATTATGGGTCTACCTACAGCAAATATACTGAAGGGGCGCAAGAAGGCGGCTCACCAATACATTCTCAAGGGCATTGTTGCTGGTCCAGGCTAGTGAATGATTTAAAAAACTACCAACTGGTGTATTCCATGTAAATTCGTAATCCACTTGCCAATCAATGAGTATTCTCTCCATTTACATTTGATTCTTTGCAAATGCCCTGGTGACTGCAAGACAGAAAAGCCTCAACAAAACGTCTTTTTTCAGCAATATCCATATTCTGAACCATAAGTTACTTTGAATGGTCATAAACTATCCATGCAAGTAGATATTTCCAGAGAAATCCATCATTTGAAATCCAGCTCAGAGGGAAATCCATGAATTTTCTTTCCCCAACAAAACTTGCTACTTTAAGAGCCTTTAAAGTGAAGTTTTGATTAAAAATCTCAATCTGGTGACAAAGGCTTGAATTTAATTCTAGTAACACAATCCATATAGCTTGACCAAGTCACAAAAAGGCGATCTTTTAACTTACATAGGCATTGCATAGTGTTCAAAAGAAGCATTCCTAAACAATTTTCACATTCAAGTAATCCAAAGTTAAAAGTTTCAAATAATATTTGTACATGAAAGTTTATCCAAAAACACCGGAATTTACAAAAAAGAATTCCCTTGAAGAACAACTCAATTAGAAATGTGGTCCGGTCGGGGTTTACAAGTTAAAGAGGTATAATGTTGTCAAAAGGGAAACCTAAAGATTGAGAGGGTTTTAGAATTCAGCAAAGGACAACTAATAAATAGACAAAAGAACAGAATATGACAGTAAACGTGCTAGACATACATAAAGCTTTTACAATCTGCTTTTATATGTAGAAGAAAGAGAGATTCCAAAAATTAAGCATGGATCCCTTAAAGGCAGACAGGAAAAATGATAACTTTGTATTTGTCTTCACAGTAGAAAACACAACAGACAGTTTAAAAATAGTTAAGAAGAAAGGCTCTAGCGAGACTGAGGAACTTATGGTACTGGATAAATGGAACTAGATTTTCCAGTACTGAGGGTCTATATTTGAGGATTTTATAGAGTATTGCAAAGTTGTTGGAAGCATTTATTCTGATCGTTTGGATCTTCTTAGAATTTCAAATAATATTAGTGAATTTCAAGGAAGGAAACACAACACTGCTATTCAACAAGGAACAAAGAAAACAAAGAACATTAGGCTAGCTAACCTGTTATCAATAGTATGGAAGATAGTATAATTTATCACTAATGTGCATTTAGAAAACTACCATGTGATTAAGTAGAGTCAATATGGATTTAAGAAATGCAAAATCTACTGTGGAGATCTTTCTTGAGTTGTTACCAGGAGGTCAGATAATGGAGAGCCAGTTGATACAGCAGTGTATTTGGATTTTCAAAAAACATTAAGATGCTAAGTAAGTGCTTATTGTGTGCAAACTCAGGTACACGAATTGAGGGAAGATTAGCAGTTTAATTTTTACAAGTGTGCTGACAATACAAAGTTATGTGGATAAATTAATCTGAGGACTCCAGGTGACTGCAAAGGAACACTTTTAGGTTAATTGAGCAAGAAAGAACATGGAAAATAATGCAGAAAAGTGTGGAGTTATTTACTTTGATAGAAAATATTTCCTTAATCAAATCGTTAGAAAGATTTTTTGTCCATATCCAAGCTTTCTTCACTACGAATGACAGAAAGGCTTAATATCACCATAGCAGGATTTTTGTGGAAAGTGTAGCAGTTTATGTAATCAAGGGATAAAAGGAAAGTGAATTTCAGGTGGAAGATAAGCCACAATCCTATTCAATGGAGGGAGAAGCTTATTTCAATTTCTAAATCTTATGCTTGTGTGGAAATTGTTGGCAACAAGTACAAAATGCAATTAAGGAAGAGACATAGAACAGTCATTATTGATGTTCTAATGATTTTATAGAATTAAGCTGTTTAGCAGACTGGGAAAATGTAAGTAATAGGAGAATGAGTACATTCAGTACTTCAAGCCTACCCACCGTTCAACAAGATCACAACTGATCTTTCTACATCTACAGAATTCTTCCACATTCTTCCCATATCCATTTTTAAAAAATAGAAATCCAACCATTTCAGAAAGGAACATCTTGTCCATATTCAACCACTGAGCCTCCAAAATCTTCTGGGGCAAAGCATTCCAAATATTCACACTGAGTGAAGGAATTCTTCCTCATCCAAATCTGAAATGGCCAGTGCTCTTATTGTGAAACTTTGTCCTCTAGTTTTAGACCTTGCCAGCCAGGAGAAACATAGTTCCTGCATCAACCTTGTTGATCCTGCAAGAATTGTGCATGTTTTAATGAGACCATCTCACATTCTTCTAAGCTCCATTGAGAAAAGGCATAGTCTACTTAATCATCCCTTGTAGGAAAATGCCTTCATCCCAGAAATTAGGTGAGTGAACTTTCACTGCACTCCCACTATAGCAAGTACACCTTTCCATGGGAAAGTAGACCGAAATTGCATGTGGTCTGAGCAAGGTTCTATATAATTGCAATAAGAAATCTTCACCCACATTCTCAAATCCTTTTGGAATAAAGGTCAACATACCATTGGACTTTATTGTTGCTGTACCTGCAATTTTATGTTAAGTGACTTGAGAACACAGACATCCAAGTAATTCAGTGGTGTTCCCAGCACATTTCCTAGTCTCTCACCATTAAAAAACATTTTCTGTTTCTTCTTCCAGTTGATAAACTGGTACAGAATGAGGTTTTATTGTCACCACTAATGAAAGCAAATATGCAATCAAAAAACTAAAACTTCCTATTAACTTGAAAAGGAAACATCTGCATTTGTTAGGTATTATTAAGGATATATTGTGAATGCTGCTCCTTAGTCAAACCTTGGGATTTCCTAAATCTAAATTTATGCTCTCAATCTATTATCTCTTCCCTGAAATCCAGTAGCAAAAGTTTATTACACATAAAAGAAAGGAGGAAGCAAAGAGCAACAAACAGATTTATCAAATGCACAAAGCAGTATTTGCAAAACAGTTAACTGAGTTCAGTTCCAAATGGGCTTAAATTTATTTAGGTACTGAAATAGTAAATTAATTATTTTAAAGCAGCTGTTTCCAAGTCAGAATTAATTAGATCTATAGATACAAATAACAGATGTAATCTCAAAAGCATAGGTACACGTACATGTGTTTTGCTATCTGTGGTGCCTACTTAAACGACAAGACCTTAAAGGTAGCCTGAAAAGCTTCAGCATAATAAAGAACAAAGCAAAGGATCAACAGCAATAATGGACCTCAAATCTTCTATAGTGAATGCAAAGAGGAGAGGGGTGAATTGTTGTGACTCACAGATTCAAGCCCTGAGTAAATCTGGAATAGCAAATCTCATTTATTTCTGCAAAATTGTAACTTTTATGATGGGGAATATTTACTGTGGCTAAGACGAAGTGCAGGGATATGGTACTAATTAAATAACTCTTTCAAATAGCTTCTAAAAGAACGGACTGAGTGTGCTCCTTCCGTGATGCTGTATCACATCAAGAAACTGGGAAAAGGCTTAAGTGTTAATTTAAGTTTTCATGGCAACAAGTGGAAAAGGACATTAAAAAATGGAGGAGAAGGTAGAGCCAATATTTGCTTAAAAATGAATAAAAGGAAGTTACTGACAAAAGCAACACAACATGATTTCTTATGAAGGTGTAAACATTTTATTCCCTGGACAACGTTACTTAAGGCAAAACTCAACATTCTTTTTTCTGGGAGAAAAACATTTTAAGTAAGCAATATGGTAAAATGCATATTTAAAAAAACCATGCTACATTTTAGTGAGGGGAAGTAAAATAGTACTGGAACTTGCATACAAACTGTTACACAGTGCCATCTCTTGGCAGATACTGGCTGAATAATAACTTTTAAAAGCATACAAAGTTTTAAATTTAAAATAAAGGAATCCGTATTCACACTGGAAGTGCAGTTTTGGTATGTGATTCATTTGTGTGCAGTTCAAATAACCAAAGTATGAAGATCATGCAAGTAATAGTGTAAGTCCGATGGGATGAAGCCAAGACAATACAGGAAAAAGTGAAATCTGGGTTTATCACTCAAATCTACAACAAACCACGAACACATTTCATGGAAGTCGGAAATGATCACCCCATGCCTTATTATATTAATATACGTAATAGCCACTTCTAGAAGATATTTCTGTATGTGCACTTAGGATTTGATCATTGCAAAAATCTGAGTTAGTGATACTTAATGGGTGCGTACATAGAAAACCCACAAATTCCAATTACGTAGCTTTCAATGTTTGAGGAGTTATAATAGGACAGTAATAAAATATGGAATGTCAATGTAAAATTGGAACAATGTCAAAGGGAACTCATTTTGTATCTGTAAAAATGATAGCTGAAACATTACCAATCAACAAGTATTAAAAGAAAGTTTATGCAAAGGATAATTTGAAAACTAGACAATTAAATTTGTTAAAATAGTACAATTTATGAATTGATTTCTTTTAGCCAAACTGACAATCACCAAAAAAACAGAGCAGAGTGTTTGGTAAAATACTATATTTGACACTGACTTTTTTTGAATGAATAAACAGTAGTGATTAGCACAAGTAATTTTAGTATCCATTTATTATCTATAAATGTCTTCACTTACATACATCTCCCATTAATCATCTCAGTTTCAATATACTATTAAGTTATTCCTTTGCAATGGTAAAAGCTATGCCAAAATTTTACATTGCTGACTAGGTGCGATATGTTACTTACCGATGATTCACTATCTCGGACAAGAAAGTCACCATCAATTCCTCTTTCATTGAGAACCATTTCAGCCTGGTGTCTTGTTACACTACCATAGTACCACCCTTTTCCAGCAAACTTTCCTGTTGAAGATGGGCCAGTATAGCTTATTTGAGGTGCATGTGAACTGCTCACAGCAGGTCCGTCATTTAAGATAACTACATAGTTTTTCGGAACAAGGCCAATTTGCCCTTTAGAATTTTGACACTTCCACCATTCTGGATCATTCTCTGGTTTCTCAATGACATCCATAATTTCTCCCTTTTCAAAATTTAGTTCTTCCTCTGTGACAGAGCTGAATGGGTAAAGAGTTTGCACAATATGGAGGATTTTTGTAGTTTGCCCATTACTCACTGCTGCTCCAAGTCTGGAATTGAAGAAGCTAGGTGAATCTGCAGTTGCTTCGTCAACTTCTTCCACCACATAATTAGATGGAAACCAACCAACCTGTCCATTGTAGCCGCCTCTCCACCAACCATCACTACATTTTTCCATAACAGTAACACGTGACCCCTTCACAAGAGACAGCTCATCATCTCTCTCTGCCACGTATGCAAATTTAACATATGCTGGAATATTTAAGTCGTATATACGGTCAGAACTTCCACCATTTGATGAGAATTCTGCATCTGTACTTGGTGTAGGGGAAGCATCTCTTGCACAGGTTTTCCTTTTTGTTTTACCCAGACCTATGTAAAAATAGAAGGGGATTAAAAAAAATAAAACTGCAACATGTAACAATGTGGTAAACAATATTCAAAGAGCAATGTAAAATTAAGTATTTTAAGAAAAGTCAAATCATATGTTTAACAGAAAAAAAGGTGAGAAGCTGGCAATCAGTGAATTCTCAGAAACTTCACACATACCCAAGTACTGAAAATTACTATTACAATTGAAAGGACTACAATGTTAAAAAGTCCAGTTACTACCGAATACAATATACTGCTTACATTGCTTCCACAGTCTTTCTTAATTTAAATTTTTCGTTTAGGTTCCTCTTTGGTTTTCAGATGTTTAATGAAAATACAATGTTAGTTCTTCATTCGCATGCAGTAATTCAACAATTTTACTTTTGTTCATTCATGGGACGTGGTGGCTGGCCCAGCCCTAGTTACCTCAAGGTGGTGATGGTGAGCAGCCTTTGTGAACCGCTGCAGTCTGTCTGCTGTAGGTATACCTGCATGTCGCTAGGGAGGGAATTCCAGGATTTTCACTGAGTGACACAGAAGAAATGGTGATTTATTTCCAAGTTGGATTGGTGAGTGGCTTGGAGGGGAACTTAAGAGGTGGTGGCGTCCTCATGTACCTGCTGCTCCTGCCCGTCTAGATGCAAGTGGGAAAACGTTTAGAAGGTACCATTTAAGAAGCCTTGGTGAATTTCCACAGTTCTTCTTTTGGATGGTACACATTGCTGCTACTCAGTGTCGATGGTGAAGGGAATGGATGTTGTGGATGTGGTGCCATCGAGCAGTATACAGTACATCTGCAAACATCCAATCCATCGACCATGAACACTTATAAAAAATTCCTACGACATGCTTAAGAATGCATTTAATTTCAGGGTCTGAGCATTAAACAATGCTTTACTAAAATGCTAATTGTATTAAAGATTTATTTTCAAGTCTTCCTTAAAAGAACATTTCCTTCTAACAAAGCATCTGGCAAACTACGTTTCTTCCTGCCCCAGTCACAAAAATTACTTTCTTTTCATAGCCCTGATAAGTGGATTATCGCACAACTACAATGCAATAAATGTTCTTGCAAGAATTAATCCAAAAATCCCCTGTATTGACTTGGTTAGATTTATGATGTTAGAGGACCAATTCAATCAGCCAACTAATTTACTTCAGATTGTACAATAATATGCATAAAATGTAGAACAATAAAATATATAGAAGATTCTAGATATCAGAAGACTTCTCTTCTTAACCCAAACTATGGATCAAATTATATTATTTTTAGAACAGATCATCTGTAAAGTATATGCTTAAGAGCAAAAGGACAGCATAAAATAAAGCAGTTTACAAACAAAATTCTTCCTTACAGAGAAGAGATGCCGAGGTTTGGCATGTCAGTAAAAAAATCTTTTTTCGGAAATGTTCTATAATTTAAACAATGGCTTTATCTTCCTAAACACCATTGTTGTGGGGAAGAACACCTGTCTTGAAGTCAGAATCGGGGTTCAATGACAGTGTTTATTACACAAGAAAATACTGGAGCTCCAGGAAGAGAAAGACACCACCAACACAGTAGTCAGCTGCGAGTCTTCTCTCGATCGGGAGCACATGTCAAGAAACTCTTATACATCTTGTGATACAATAGGTCAGTGATGAGATTATTGTCTTTGTAATATGGTTTGTTATGGCAATCATTGCAGAATTGTTGATAGTTTCGATACAGTCTTTGTCAGTTCCAGCGCAGTCTTTGTCAATTTCCGTGTGGTTGTTGTCAGTTTCAGTGTAGACATTGTCAGTTTCAATGTCTGCACGGAAATCCATTGCTGTTGTAATGGGTACTAATTGCTCTTCCTGAGAAGGACGATTACTGCTGCCCTGGCTATTAGCATTTCATATTGAGTCTGTGTCAAGCTGTTAGCATTTCTGTAAGAGGTATTGGCTGGACCCAGACACTTCGGCAGGCAAGGTTTGTTACTCATGAGTATTCTCTCCCCCACCCGCCTTAAACGAATCAACTGGGTTGACAGTGCATTGAGCTGGCATTCTAGCGGCCTCAGGCAGTATCTGTATCTGCTCTGCTGTTTCTCTCCATATTGTGATCTGGCAGCCATCTTACAAGTCAAGTTAGCCAATTGCTGGCTCAGCGTCCATCTTGTGTGACTGTGTGCCTTGTGTCACACTGCCCTGTGCCATCCCTCTCTTCACCAGCAAAACCATCACCATCTCTCATTCCTGTGGTACAACCAAAAACAATAAGTACTCAAAAGATCATCCAGACTGGCAAATAACACTTCTCTCTCCAGCAACTTGGAATGTGACTGGTCATATAGTCTTTCAGCCCTGATGGTTGATGTGTTAAGTAACTTATCCACATTGTCGTCCTTAAATCAAGATTTTCCTAGTTTCCCCCACTACTTTTGTTCTGAATGGCAACAGCACCATTCCCCAAATAAGTCACCAACCATGTGTACTGAATACGATACCTAAATAGAATGGGAAAGAGGCCCTATGAGGTTTCCTGAACCCACAATGCATTGTATTGCAAGTTTTTAGTTACCAGTCGCAGAAGCATTCAATGTTTTAGAATACTATTTGAAAATATCCTGGTGTTAACAACATAAAACAGAATGAAAGATATAGGAAATATTCCTCAGACCACCTCGAAATATCAGAAAGAACTCACAAAGCTAAAATAAAAACAGTTATCATAGTTTAAGAGGTAATTGTGAAGTTTGAGAATTTCATTAAAACAAAATGCCACTTCAGCACGCAAACGTTCTCAAAGTACTGTACTTAATTATGCCAGTTAACATTGTTGTTCTGCACATTAGTTCACTGCAAACCAACGCTTTTGTGATTATGGCTGTTAGTTTGTAATACAACAGCATAAAAAGACTGCTGTTGTTGCTTCTGATACAATCATCGGAAACAGCTATAAATATCTTTGAATACATTCCAAAAGGAAACTGGCACAAATTCAATTATTTGATGGAGCTGTGAGAAAGGTCAAAAATCAAAATTAAAAACAATAAGCTAATTTGTTTTGCACACAAAGAATGAACAACGTTTGTGACTTACCTATCATTATTAAATGACAACATTAGTTTCCATCATTGGGATCTACAGAATTTACTACACATGCCATCAAGAACATGAAAAACACTAAGATACTGTGAGCTGAGAATTTAAATGTGTAATGAAATTGTGCAAGTTTTGATCATGGTCTTCAGCTTTAATGTTGTGTTCCTGCTCTTTAACATCTTTTTATCTTATCTAATTTCATGTTACTCATAACTACTCAAAACACTTACACTATTACCTCACATTTTCACTGTACTTTAAATACAGAAACATTAATCCATATTAATGCTATTTTTAAAATATGTAACAGGAAAAGTAAGGATAACAAAATGAAAACTGCAATATACGTAAGCGCAAATTACTTCAAAAGTATGTTTGTGCAAAGGATATACATTTTGTGTTCTAAAAGATTAGTTGACATCTTCACTTTCTCTCAGTGGTCTAGGTCAGGCATAGCACATCATGAAATCCTTACAACCTCCTCAATCCTCATGTATGAACCCTCAACTGCATAGGTGATTACTTTAAACTCACAGTGACCACTCTTTCTGCAAAAGTAACATGGATTGGCACTAAACTGTCCAAGTATGGAAAGTTGAAGCTGCTGAAAATCCAAATGGGACTGCCAACCACATTTTAGCAAGAAATGTTATACACAGTGAAGCAACATTTTTGGTCCAATAATCTAGTCCAGGATTCAAACACAGATCTTAAAACTAACTGGTCAGCCTCTGAGATTTACAGTTGTTGACCTCAATTTTTAAATTAATTTGGTCCCTTGAATTTTTCCAGTTGACTGCTACATCATCTCTCCAATTATAGTATTGAATCTATGCATTTTCTTTGTACATTTATTCACAAATGGTACTAATAACCTTCACGATACCCACGTACTGCTAACAGCAAGAAGCATATAAAAATTTACCCGCCAGCGTGAAACCATCTGTGTCGAAACATTCTGGTTTAGTTATAGCGTCACAGAGAAGTACAGCATGGAAACAGACCCTTCGGTCCAATCCGTCCATACCGACCAAATATCCCAACCCAATCTAGTCCCACATTGTCAGCACCTGACCCACATTCCTCCAAACACTTCCTATTCATATACCCATATCCAGATGCCTTTTAAACGTTGCAATTGTACTAACCTCCACCACTTCCCCGGCAGCTCATTCCATATAGGTAACACCCTCTACATGATAAAGTTACCCCTTAGGTCTCTTTTATATCTTTCCCTTCTCACCCTAAACCTATGCCCGCTAGCTCTGGACTCCCCCACCCAGGGAAAAGACTTGGTATATTTATCTGATCCATGCTCCTCATGATTTTATAAACCTCAGCCTCAGACGGTCCAGGGAAAACAGCCCCAGCCTATTCAACCTCTCCCTGTGACTCAAATCCTCCAACCCTGGCAACATCTTTGTAAATCTTTTCTGAACCCTTTCAAGTTTCACAACATCTTTCCCATAGGAAGGAGACCAAAATTCCATGCAATATTCCAAAAGTGGCCTAACTAATGTCCTGTACAGCCGCAACATGACCTCCCAACTCCTATACTCAATACTCTGACTAATAAAGGAAAGCATATCAAACACCTTCTTCACTATCCTATCTACCTGCGACTCGACTTTCAAGGAACTATAAACCTGCACGCCAAGGTCTCTTTATTCAGCAACACTATCTAAGACCTTACCATTAAGTGTACAAGTCCTGCTAAGATTTGCTTTCCTAAAATAAAGCACCTTGCTTTTATCTAAATTAAACTCCATCTGCCACTTCTCAGCCCATTGGCCCATCTGATCAAGATCCCGTTGTAATCTGAGGTAACCTTCTTCGCTGTCCACAACACCTCCAATTTTGGTGTCATCTGCAAACTTACTCACTATACCTCTCATGCTCACATCCAAATCATTTATGTAAACAATGAAAAGTAGTGGACCCAGCACCAATCCTTGTGGCACTCCACTGGTCACAGGCCTCCAGTCTGCCACCACCACCCTCTGTCTTCTACCTTTGAGCCAGTTCTGTATCCAAATGCCTAGTTCTCTCTGGGATCTAACCTTGCTAACCAGTCTCCTGTGGGGAACCTTGTCGAACGCCTTACTGAAGTCCAAATAGATCACATCGTCCATTCCGCCCTCATCAATCCTCTTTGTTACTTCTTCAAAAAGCTCAATCAAGTTTGTAAGACATAATTTCCCACGCACAAAGCCATATTGACTATCCCTAATCAGTCCTTGCCTTTCCAAATACATGTATGTTCTGTCCCTCAGGATTCCCTCCACAACTTGCTCACCACCGAGGTCAGGCTCGCTGGTCTATAGTTCCCTGGCTTGTCCTTACCATTTTTCTTAAACCGTGGCATCATGTTAGCCAACCTCCAGTCTTCCGCCACCTCGCCTGTGACTACTGATGATACAAATATCACAGAAGAGGCCCAGCAATCACTTCCCTAGCTTCCCACAGAGTTCTAGGTTACACCTGATCAGGTCATAGAGATGTACAGCATCGAAACAGACCCTTCGGTCCAACCCGTCCATGCCGACCAGATATCCCAACTCAATCTAGTCCCACCTGCCAGCACCCAGCCTATATCCCTCCAAACCCTTCCTATTCATATACCCATCCAAATTCCTCTTAAATGTTGCAATTGTACCAGCCTCCACCACATCCTCTGGCAGCTCATTCCATACATGTACCACTCTCTGCGTGAAAAAACTGCCCCGTAGGTCTCTTTTATATCTTTCCCCTCTCACTCTAAACCTGTGCCCTCTAGTTCTGAACTCCTGACCTCAGGGAAAAGACTTTGTCTACTTATCCTGAGTAGACCTCAGGGAAAAGACTTTGTCTACTTATCATAATTTTGTAAACCTCTATAAGGTCACCCCTCAGCCTCCGACGCTCTAGGGACCTGGGGATTTATCCACTTTTATGCATTTCAAGATATCAGCACTTCCTCCCCTATAATATGGACATTTTTCAAGATGTCACCATCTATTTCCCTACAGCCTATATCTTCCATGCCCTTTTCCACAGTAAATACTAATGCAAAATACTTGTTTAATATCTCTCCCATCTCCTGCGACTCCACACAAAGGCTGCCTTGCTGATCGTTGAGGGGCCCTATTTTCTCCCTAGTTATCCTTTTGTCCTTAATGTATTTGTAAAAATCCTTTGGATTCTCCTTAACTCTATTTGCCAAAGCTATCTCCTGTTCTCTTTTTGCCCTCCTGATTTCCCTCTTAATTTACTCCTACTGCCTTTATAGTCTTCTCAGGATTCACTCAATCTATCCAGTCTATAGCTGACATGTGCTTCCTTCATTTTCTTAACCAAACCCTCAATTTCTTTAGTCATCAGCATTCTCTACACCTACCAGCCTTTTCTTTTTCACCCTAACAGTAGTATACTGTCTCTTGACTCTCATTATCTCATATCTGAAGGCTTCCCATTTTCCAGTTGTCCCTTTATCTGCGAACATCTGTCCCCAATCAGCTTTTGGCCTTTCTCCAATTTTGAACTTCAACTTTTAGATCTGATCTATCCTTCTCCATCACTGTTTTAAAACTAATAGAATTATGGTCACTGGACCCAAAGTGCTCCCCTTCTGACACCTCAGTCACCAGCCCTGCCTTATTTCCCAAGAGTAGGTACATCCACTTGAAGAAAAAAATAATCAGTAGTAGAAGACTTCCTTGCTCTGGTGAAGCAAAAAAAAAACATGCATTGCTAGCAGTTGTGTACAGCCCACAAAGAAAATGAATGCTTCATATTTCATTCTGAGTGAGCCGTACAATGAAGCAACGAGAGTATAAAAACTAACACACTGTAACAGAGACTATGACATTAGGCTCACAACTTTTAGATTAGATTAGATTACTTACAGTGTGGAAACAGACCCTTCGGCCCAACAAGTCCACACCAACTTGCCAAAGAGCAACCTACGCAGAGCCATTCCCCTACATTTACCACTGCCCCTAACACTACGGGCAATTTAGCATGGCCAATTCACCTAACCTGCACATTTCTGGACTGTGGGAGGAAACCGGAGCACCCGGAGGAAACCCACGCAGACACGGGGAGAATGTACAAACTCCACACAGTCAGTCGCCTGAGGCGGGAATTGAACCCGGGTCTCTGGCACTATGAAGCAGCAGTGCTAACCACTGTGCCACCGTGCCACCCATAACTTTCTGTGGTTATAGTTTAATTTCCTGACAGGGGAACAATTTTAGTACACATCTAGCTGTGTTGATTACAAGAAATTTGCATCCATTTTAATATCTATTTTAAAATCTTCCAGTTCATAATGTATCTTTCACGTCTTGATAAGCAAATTTATTTTTCAGTTAATGGCAAATGCACAGTACACCTCGAAATATCAGAGAAGGGCAGGGTTCCATATTCCAATTGTCCATTAATTGCCATTGAAAGAACATCTCTGGGTCCATTTTATTTGACAAAGTCATAATATGTTGCAAATACAATTATTCTAGATTGATTTCAAAGCAGAAATGTCAATCTGAGATTTCAGTTTGATAAAACCTTAATTACCACACAAAGAGATTAGATCAGATTCTGGGAGAGGGGTTTGAAAGATTATATTAACCAACACAATTAAACTTACTTAGAAAATCACACATGCAATTTCAAACTTCATCATTAACACCTATTAAAAACTTTGCCCCTTGGATGGGATAATTAATGATTCTTTATATCTTAAGTTTAATTAACTTGGTGAACTCCAACAAATTGATCTGAACAAGAACTCAATACAGACATAATAAACTGAGTAATTAAAAAATTTAGTGATCATTTGATAAAATGTCTCTGTCAAGAATTATTATACTGAGGGGCATGCAATACACTAAAGTCACAACATATTTTTGTATGCAAAGATAGAGGTGAGGATTTTTAAACTATTATGCTTAATTCAAAATCACATCAGATAGAAAATGGCAATCTTGATCAGTACAGTATAAAGTGGACATTTAGAATGATTGCTAAAATTTGTTTGCTAAAAATAACTTCAGAACAAACATGTTTGTAAATGTTGTTAGTGAGAATTTAATCTAACACCAGTTGCAGAGGTATTGGAGTGCAAATGTCTGCAGACAGAATAAATTCAACCGTAGCAATTTATAAGAGATGTACAGCTCGGTCCAACTTGTTTCCAAATACATTCTTATGCTGCCACTACAAAAATAGGTGATCCAGCAGAACATATTCATGTCAACTATGCCTCTCTTGTGGTGGCGACCAAATCAGCGGCAATATCAATTCACAAACTGGCTATACACCAGCACCCATAGAGATGACTCCTGGACCAGGAATATCCCTCGATATATCACTTCTGGAACAGACCTGAAGTCCAAACAGGTTCCTGTTGTACATCCAGAGCACCCTTGGTCAAACAATTTAAAGCATCAATTTGCTAATTTTTTCCTTGCAAAGACCAAAGTAATATTTAGTTTCCCTTATCCATTTCATAAAGCCACAGAGTGCAAGTGTTGATTGTACTTAATTCTTACATTGATTGGTTCAGCATTCAAGAAGCTCTTTGTTGTCTATTGTACTGTTGGGGAACTTCAGTATTAAATTTTGCAATCTCAGTTAAATTATGTTCTTGTACCACACCCAAAGAATGAATTATTTCTTTACCTATAATCACATCTTAGAGAAAGTTCAATCACATGCTCCTACTAAATGTTTAATTATTCAGACTACATACCTAACAGATGTCTGAATGCAGTCCAGATAAACCCCAAGATTGCTTTCTAGTTACTGTACCAGGAGAACAAAAAGGAATTAAATAAACATTCACAGCAACTAGTATTCCTTGAACGACCAGAAAGATATTCCATTACAAAGAAGGCAAGGCCACTAATAGATTACTTAGATTAGATTACTTACAGTGTGGAAGCAGGCCCTTCGGCCCAACAAGTCCACACCGACCCTCCGAACATCAACCCACCCAGACCCATTCCATTCCAGTTACCCCCTTCACCTAACACTACGGGCAATTTAGCATGGGCCAATTCACCTAACCTGCACATTTTTGGACTGTGGGAGGAAACCCACGCAGACACGGGGAGAATGTGCAAACTCCACACAGACTGTTGTCTGAGGCGGGAAATGAACCGAGGTCTCTGGCGCTATGAGGCAGCAGTGCTAACCACGTGCCACCATGCCGCCCATAATAGTGAATAGAATGATTGTGAAGATCAGAGACTGATACTAATTTAATTTCTCAATGGATATAGGAATGCAATTTTTGCAATGGTCATGGAATCATGCAGTACAGAAGAGGCCCTTTGAAACATTGAGTCTGTACCACCAAAAATACACTACTAGAGTCATAGAGATGTACAGCATGGAAACAGACCCTTCGGTCCAACCCGTCCATGCCGACCAGATATTCCAACCCAATCTAGTCCCACCTGCCAGCACCCGGCCCATATCCCTCCAAACCCTTCCTATTTATGTACCCATCCAAATTCCTCTTAAATGTTACAATTATACCATCCTCCATCACATCCTCTGGCAGCTCATTCCATACACGTACCACCCTCTGCGTGAAAAAGTTACCCCTTAGGTCTCTCTTATATCTTTCCCCTCTCACCCTAAACCTATGCCCTTTAGTTCTGGAATCCCCGATCCCAGGGAAAAGACTTTGCCTATTTATCCTATCCATGCCCCTCATAATTTTGTAAACCTCTATAAGGTCACCCCTCAGCCTCCGACACTTCAGGGAGAACAGCCCCAGCCTGTTCAGCCTCACCCTGTAGCTCAGATCCTCCAATCCTGGCAACATCCTTGTAAATCTTTTCTGAACCCTTTCAAGTTTCACAACATCTTTCCCATAGGAAAGAGACCAAAATTGCATGTAATATTCCAACAGTGGCCTAACCAACGTCTTGTACAGCCGCAACATGACCTCCCAACTCCTGTACTCAATACTCTGACCAATAAAGGAAAGCATACCAAATGCCTTCTTCACTATCCTATCTACCTGCGACTCCACTTTCAAGGAGCTATGAACCTGCACTCCAAAGTCCCTTTGTTCAGCGACACTCCCTAGGACCTTACCATTAAGAGTATAAGTCCTGCTCAGATTTGCTTTCCCAAAATGCAGCACCTCGCATTTATCTGAATTAAACTCCATCTGCCACTTCTCAGCCCATTGGCCCATCTGGTCCAATGTAATCCGAGGTAACCTTCTTCACTATCCACTACACCTCCAATTTTGGTGTCATCTGCAACCTTACTAACTGCACCTCTTATGCTCGCATCCAAATCATTTATGTAAATGACAAAGAGTAGGGGGCCCAGCACCGCTCCTTGTGGCACTCCACTGGTCACAGGCCTCCAGTCTGAAAAACTACCCTCCACCACCACCCTCTGTATTCTACCTTTGAGCCAGTTCTGTATTCAAATGGCTAGTTCACCCTATATTCCAGGAGATCCAACACCTTCCTAATCAGTCTCCCATGGGGAACCTTGTCGAACGCCTTACTGAAGTCCATATAGATCACATCTACTGCTCTGCCCTCATCAATATTCTTTGTTATTTCATCAAAAAACTCAAATCAAGTTTGTGAGACATGATTTCCCATGCACAAAGCCATGTTGACGATCCCGAATCAGTCCTTGCCTTTCCAAATACATGTACATCCTGTCCCTCAGGATTCCCTCTAACAACTTGCCCACCACCGAGGTCAGGCTCACTGGTCTATAGTTCCCTGGCTTGTCCTTACCACCCTTAAACTGTGGCACCACATTTGCCAACCTCCAGTCTTCCGGCACCTCACCTGTGACTATCGATGATACAAATATCTCAGCAAGAGGCCCAGCAATCACTTCTCTACCTTCCCACAGAGATCTCGGGTACACCTGATCAGGTCCTGGGGATTTCTCCAACTTTAACCGTTTCAAGACATCCAGCACTTCCTCTTCTGTAATCTGGACATTTTGCAAGATGTCACCATCTATTCGTGGGCGGCACGGTGGCACAGTGGTTAGCACTGCTGCCTCACAGCGCCAGAGACCCGGGTTCAATTCCCGACTCAGGCGGCTGACTGTGTGGAGTTTGCACATTCTCCCCGTGTCTGCGTGGGTTTCCTCCGGGTGCTCCGGTTTCCTCCCACAGTCCAAAGATGTGCCGGTCAGGTGAATTGGCCATGCTAAATTGCCCGTAGTGTTAGGTTAAAGGGGTAAATGTAGGGGTATGGGTGGGTTGCGCTTCGGCGGGTCGGTGTGGACTTGTTGGGCCGAAGGGCCTGTTTCCACACTGTAAGTAATCTAATCTAATAAAAAAAAAAATTCCCCTACAGTCTCTATCTTCCATATCCTTTTCCACAGTAAATACTGATGCAAAATATTCATTTAGTATCTCCCTCATTTTCTGTGGTTCCACACGAAGGCTGATCTTTGAGGGGCCCTATTCTCTCCCTAGTTACTCTTTTGTCCTTACTATATTTGTAAAATCCCTTTGGATTCTCCTTAGTACTATTTGCCAAATCTATCTCATGCCCCCGTTTTGCCCTCCTGATTTCCCTCTTAAGTATACTCCTACTTTCTTTATACTCTTCTAAGGATTCACTCGATCTAACCTGTCTATACCTGACATATGCTTCCTTCTTTTTCTTAACCAAACCTTCAATTTCTTTAGTCATCCAGCATTCCCTATACCTACCAGCCTTCCCTTTCACCCTGACAGGAATATACTTTCCCTGAATTCTTGTTATCTCATTTCCGAAGGCTTCCCATTTTCCAGCTGTCCCTTTACCTGCGAACATCTGCCTCCAATCAGCTTTTGAAAGTTCTAACCATACTGATTCCACTTTCCCACACTAGGCCCATAGCCTTGAATGTTATGACAGTGTTCATGTAAGTACTGTTTAAAGTTTGAGAGTAGTTCCACCTCAACTATCCTCTCAGGTAGTGCATTACAGATTCCCACTAAACTCTGGGTGAAAAAACTTCTCCTGAAATTCCATCTAAATCGCCTGCCTTTTACTTTAAAGTTATGCTCTCTTGTTATCATCTCTTTGGCTAAAGGGAACAGCTATTTTCTATTCACTCTGTCCTTGAACATCAATCTTATGCACCTCTATCTGGTTCGGCTTCAACATTATCTGCTCCAAAGAAAATAACCCGAGCCTATCCACTCTTTCTTCATTGCTAAAGTGCTCCTGGTGATTCTCCTTTGCACCCCATCCATTGCAATCGCATCGCTCCTGAAGTACAGAGGAATACATACAGTAATCCAGCTGTGACCTAACAGAAGTTCTATACAACTCCAACGCAAGTTCCCTGCTCTTATAATGCATGCCAAAATTGATAAAGGCAAGCATCCTGAATGCTTACTTAACTGCCCTAAGGTGTTATTTGGGTTGAACTCAGAAATAAGAAAGGGATGATCACCTTATTGGGATTGTATTATAGACTCCCTAACAGTCAGCAGGAAATTGAAAAACAAATTTTTAAGGAGATTTCGGTTATTTGTAAGAATAATAGGGTGGTTATGGTAGTGGATTTTAACTTTCCAAATACAGACTGGGACTGCCATAGTGTTAAGGGTTTTAATGGAGAGGAGTTTCTTAAGTGAACAAGAGTGTTTTCTGATTCAGTATGTGGATGTACCTACTAGAGAAGGTGTAAACTTGCCCTACTCTTGGGAAATAAAGCAGGGCAGGTGACTGAGGCGTCAGTGGGGGAGCACTTTGGGGCCAGCGACCATAATTCTATTAGTTTCAAAACAGTGATGGAAAAGGATATTCCTGTTTGGATGAAAGGAAAGGCTGGTAGGTGTAGGGAATGCTGGATGAGAAATTGAGGTTTTGGTTAAGAAAAAGGAAGCAAGCATATATCAGGTACAGACAGCAGAGATCGAGTGAATCCTAAGAGTATAAAAACAGTAGGAGTATATTTAAGAGGGAAATCAAGAGGGCAAAAAGAAGACATGAGAGCGTTTTGGCAAATAGAGCTAAGGGGATTCCAAAGGGATTTTATAAATAAAGGGCAAAAGGGTAATTAGGGATACAATAGGGCCCAAAATTGCCTGATGAAGGGCTATTGCCCAAAACATCGATTCCCCTGCTCCTTGGATGCTGCCTGACCTGTTGTGCTTTTCCAGCACCAAACCCTCGACAGAATAGGGCCTCG
The DNA here is from genome assembly GCF_004010195.1 of Chiloscyllium plagiosum. Taxonomy (NCBI): domain Eukaryota; kingdom Metazoa; phylum Chordata; class Chondrichthyes; order Orectolobiformes; family Hemiscylliidae; genus Chiloscyllium; species Chiloscyllium plagiosum. The sequence goes on along the minus strand of NC_057715.1, from coordinate 68,290,710 downwards.
CAAAGATCAGCAAGGCAGCCTTTATGTGGAGCCGCAGGAGGCGGGGGAGATACTAAATGAGTAATTTGCAACAGTGTTTACTGTGGAGAAGGACATGGAAGATATAGAGCGTGGGGAAATAGATGGTGACATCTTGAAAAATGTTCATTTAACAGAGGAGGTGGTGACAGATGTCATGAAATGATTAAGTGGAAAAATCCCCAGGACTGGATCAGGTGTACTCTAGAACTCTGAGAAACGAGGGAAATGATTGCTGTGCCCCTTGCTGAGATATTTGTATCAGCGACGGTCACAGGTGAGGTGCCAAAATACTGGAGGTCGGCAAACTTAAGAAAGGTGGCAAGGAAAAGCTAGGGAACTATCGACTGATGAGCCTGACATCGATGGTGGGCAAGTTGTTGGAGGAAATCCTGAGTGACCGGATTTACATGTATTTGGAAAGGCAAGGACTGATTAGGGTTAGTCTGCATGATTGTGTGTGAGGGAAACCATGTCTCATGAACTTAATTGAGTTATTTGAAGTAACAAAGAGGATTTATGAGGATAGAGGCGTGGACGTGGTCTATATGGACTTCACTAAGCGTTCGACAAAGTTCCTTATGGTAGTCTGGTTAGCAAGTTTAGATCTCATGGAATACAGGGAGAACTAGCCATTTGGATGCAGAACCGGTTAGAAGGTAGAAGACAGAGGGTGGTGGTGGAGAGTTACTTTTCAGAGCAGGACTTATATACTTAGTGGTAAACTACGGGGACTGTTGCTGAACAAAGAGAACTTGGCATTTGGGTTCATAGCACTTTGAAAGTGGAGTCGCAGATAGATAGGATAGTGAAGGTGTTTGATGTGCTTTCCTTTATTGGTCAGAACATTGAGTATAGGAGTTGGGAGGTCATGTTGCAACTGTAAGGACATTGATTAGGCCACTTTTGGAATAGTGCAATTCTGGTCTCCTTCCTATCAGAAGGATGGTGTCAAACCTGAAAGGGTTCAGAAAAGATTTACGAGGATATTGCCAGAGTTGGAGGATTTAAGCTACAGGGAGAGGCTGAATAGACTGGGGCTGTTTTCCCTGGATCGTTGGAGGCCGAGGGGTGACCTTATAGAGGTTTAAAAAAAATCATGAGGGGCATGGATAGGATAAATAGACAAGGTCTTTTCCTTGGGGTGGGGGAGTCCAGAACTCGAGGACATAGGTTTAGGCTGAAAGGGGAAAGATTTGAAAGGGACCTGGAGATGTTAAAAGGTTAATTTGGTCTGTTGACATGTAAGAAATTTGATGCCCCGGGTTTGAGTAGGGTGGGTGATGTTCTGTCTTACAGGCAGGATGTGACAATCTAATCATACTCTGTAACTACTGTTTTAAGGAATAACCTAATCTCATACAGTTTTAAGGAATAACTTAATCATACATTAGATTTGTTTCTGGACATAATCACTTTACTTTGTTTTTAGGTGGCATGTGACTATGGGGGAGTGGCAGGGGGTTGTGTCTTGCATGTATGACCGACTGCGATGTATAAAAAGGGAGGACAGTTCCCTTGTTCAGAGAACCTCGCAAGCATCGCAAAGAGCATTAAGTGATCCTCCAAAAGCTTGTACTTGCTGAAATATACCTTGGCTGTTCACAGAAATTGGTATATTGCAGTTGCATCAAGCGTGAAGAATCTCAAGAAGGGAACCCTATATTTGGCATCGAGGATGGGATTCCAATATATATGGAACTTCTTGGCGGACTGAGTAAGTAATCACTTGTATGATAGTAATGTGAGACGATGGGCCCATTAGATAAGAATTTACCTTGGTCTCTCTCACTAACCTATCACTCAGTCGACCTCTCATCCCCTAGGATTTTGTAGTGATGGAATTTCTGAGATAACTTATGCACTTGTACACCGACAAGTTTGTCCTAGGGAGGTTTGAATCCCCCTGGAATTCTGAGGTTAGAGTCCTCAGAGATAAAAGTTCTTGGAAAGGGAGGCTGGAGTTCCCGTAGAATTCTAATAGAAGGAATTGAGGCCCCAGAACATAGTACATAAGATAAAGGATAACTACTGTCTGCCTCAATCACCCTGCCTTAGACCGGTAAGAAAGAGGAAATCCTCCACGCGAAAGTCAGGACCCTGAAGTGGGTGTGGAGACTGAGGACACCGAACTAGTATATAGAGATAAGTTAGGAAGTTGAGACTTTTAAAAAAATGAGACAGATGTTGGATAAGTCAGGTCTTAGAACCCATTTGCATCGGTTATGTCAGGCTGACCCCCAAAATGAGGAATGGTTCAGACATCTGTCAGGATGCTTAAATTTTTAAAAATGGGAAATGAAATTTGGCTGATAGGAGGAACTTGAGCCATAGATAAATGTTTAAAAGCAGAGGAGGCAATTTGGAAACGTAATATGGGGACTAAATGGAAAACTTTAATATCCACGTGGAGAAAGATTGCTGAGGAAATAATGAATAAATTGAAACAGGCCAGCTGGGAGAATAGCGTACATCAAAGAGGGTTTCATGTGTGTGATCATGAGGAAAACCCTAAGTCTTGGGAGGTGCTGAACAGTCAGTGTGAGGAGTACGATATGAGCAGAGAAAAACAGGAAACATTGAGAAAGGGGAGGTAAAAAGAAAAGGCTCAAGGTTGAAACGTCAAGCCGGACTATCAGGTGGGAATAAAACGGAGGTACCTCCTAACATGTCTGGTCTGCCAATAATGTTTCAAAATAATGACACTGATGACCAGCTATGGTCACAACGCAGATTTGTTCAGAACTCACTCTGCCCAAAATCTCCTAAAAGCCATCCTCCTCCCCAAGCAACTGGCTATAATCAAATGTGTTGCCCATGTCATAGACAATACGGACATCAGCACTGGCAATGCCAGAGCTGATCGGGCTGCTAAAGATGCGACAACAGTCTGTAATTCAATGGTGTCCTCTCTGAACCGGCAGGCGCTAAATTGATCACCTGTCTCAACGGGCATACCAGACATGGTCACTTTGCAGCGTTTAGAGGGGGACACCCTTGATCCAGAAAAACAAATATGAAGATGCATGGGTGTTCGCACTGTGCCTCACTCCATAAAAGCAAATTACTGTGGATGCTGGAATCTGAAACCAAAAAAGAGAAAATGCTGGAAAATCTCAGCAAGTCTGGCAGCATCTGTAAGGAGAGAAAAGAGCTGACGTTTCCAGTCTAACTGACCCTTTGTCAGTTAGCTCTTTTCTCTCCTTACAGATGCTGCCAGACTTGCTGAGATTTTCCAGCATTTTCTCTTTTTTGATCTGGATCACTCGTTGGCCAAACCTAATGCTTTGTTATCAATGCTTGTTGACTGTCTTCATACTGATACCCACCTTGGCAAGAAGGGAAAGAGAGAGGAAATGCAAAGACACTTTCAGCAGCTAACATCATCTCTAAAAATATTTCTCCATTCACAGGTAACGCACCACTTCGAACTACCACCCGCCCCTCCACAACCTGATCCAAGTCTGACTCTACTTACCTAGTCCCCTGGAAATGTTGCCCATTGGGTCACACACTGTCTCAAGGAATAACCTAATCACATTACATTGTTTTTGGGTGGCATTTGACTATGGGGGAAATAGCAGGGGATTGTGTCTTGCGTACATAACTAATATAAAACCTGTATAAAGGGAGGACGGTTCCCTTGTTCAGAAAGCCTGACTTGACACGCTCCGCAAGCTTCGCAAAGAGCGTTAAGTGATCCCACCAAAGCTTGTACTTGCTAAAATAAATCATGGCTGTTCAGAGAAATTGGCGTACTACAGTTGCATCAAGCATGTAAAAATCTGAAGAAGTGAACCTCACAATGTAAGGGGCAATTTTTTTCATGCAGAAGGTGGTGCACATATGGAAAGAGTATGAATTACAGGCTGGTACAATTACATTTAAAAGGCATTTGGATGGGTACACGAAACGCAATAGTTTAGAGGGATTTGGGCCAAGTGCTGGCAAATAGGACTAGATTAGGTTAGGCTATCTGGTCAGCATGGATGAGTTAGTCCAAAGGGTCTGTTTCCGTGCTGTGCATCTCTATGACTCTACAACCTATCCTGCCATCTTCAGGGATCAGTGGACAAGACCCCAAGATCCCTGTTCCTCTGAGCTTCTTATGTCCTATCATTTATTGAATACTCCTGTGTCTTAGTCTTCCTTCCAAAGTGCATCACCTCATTTATCAGGGTTAATATCCATTTGCCACTGATCCGCCCATCTGTCCAATCCATCAATATCCTCCTGTTATCCAACATCATCTTCCTCACTGTCAACCACTGGCTGGTCAATCTTTGTGTATCCGTATATTTATCTCGCCCTCCCCCCGCCGCTGACTCCATAATCTCATCTTCATCATTTATGAATACCACAGTAAAACAAAGGGGAGGAGTACACTGTACACAGGGCTCCAGTCACACTAACAGCCATCTACCCCACAGCAGGACCAGCACTGACAGTTGGCTCGCAGAGCAGGGCTCGCCCCAGGTGTACCACTTTTGGAGCAGACTTGGAGTCCAGACAGGCTCCCATTGTACACTCAGAGCAGGACCAGCTCCAGAGAGATTACTCCTGGAGTACACCCAGAACCATGACAAGTACCCAGACAGATTACTCTTGAGTAGGGCCAGCATCATTAATTTACTTAGAATGTTTCCTGTGCTGATAGTCATTATATTTATTTCCTCTCCCGCATTTGCCCTCAATTATTTAGTACTTTTGGGGCATCCAGCCCATATGGCATGCTCATTATAAATTTAACAGCTGTAACTGTTAATTTGATTAGGTTAGTCTCATCTAGAACATCATTGTGCAGGCTTTTGTTTGACCATTTCCTGTAGCAATAGCACAGTTACATCACATTAATCATGTTACAGAATTTGGAATCAAAATAGCCAGACCAGAGGAATTAAAGATCACTTAATTTAGTTCTCTGCAAGCAAACTTCATGTCAGTTATTACAGATTCAGTACATTTCACACCATCCCCTGTCAGCCTCACATGTTTCTTTGGCTCAGTTATTTATGTATGTACATCATTTCCCATTTAAATCAAGTGTCATACTTTTATGGAAACAATAGGTAAGTGGGAGAAAATTGCTTAAACAATCTCCTTCGTAAGGGCAGTTGGGGGATGAATGATAAATCTTAGCCAGCCAGTGATGTCCATATCTGATGAATTTATTTCTAAAAATCTTTAAAAGAAAAATGTGACTTTCTGAATGGTCATTTCGATTTTCTTAAATAATGGTATTACATTTACAATCTAAACAGACAATCCCTGATTTGAGGGGCAAGTGGAAACAACACAAGTACCAGACAATGTCCATCTCCAATGAGAGAATTTAACCACCTCACCTCGAGATTCAGCAGCGTTACAATAACGGAACTGTTCTCGATCAACATTCTGTCGGCTACCATTGATCAGAAACAATTGAACTAGCTACATAAATATTAAGGTTACAAAAGCAGGTCAGAGGCTAAGAATTCTGCAACGAGTAACTCACCTACTGACTTCCCAAATTCTAACCACTACAAGGCACAAGTCAGAAGTGACATAGAAAACACCCAATTGCCAGGATGAATGAAGCTCTGAAAATGCTCAAGAAGCTTAACACCATATAGAACAAAGCAGTCTGCTTGGCTGACTGCACATCCATAAACATTTGCTCCATCTACCACTGACATTCAGTAGCAGTAATGTGTACCATCTATGAGATGCCCTGCAAAAAAATCACAAAGGCTCTGCAGACACAACTTCCAATCCCACTACCATAGAATCATATAGTACAGCAGAGACACTTTGGCCCAACAGGTCTCAACTACACAAAAAAAATGCACTACTTATTGGAGATTTATTTTGCCAAACTAGGCTCCCAGCTTTGAATGCTATGACACTCATCCAAGTACTTTGTAAAGATTTGGAAATTTGAGTATCAGTCACCCTCCCAGATGGTGCATTCCAGACTCCCACCACCTTCTGGGTGAAAATGTTTTTCCTCAAATATCCACTAATCTGCCTGCCTTTCACTTTAACCATATTTCCTTGATATTGACTCTTCAACTAAGTGGAACAGCTGCTTTCTATTCACCCTGTCCATGCCCCTAAACGAGAGCATCTTCATCATCTAGAAGGACAAGGGGAACAGGTACATGGAAAATTACCACCTGCATGTGTGCTTCTCCAAGCCACTCATCATCTAGACTTAGAAATATATCACTTTCTCTTTGGTATCATTGGTTCAAAGTACTAGCAGCTCGCTACCACATTCTCAAGGAAAATTCACAATGGGCTACAAATGTAAGCCCATCCAACAATCTCATCATCTAGACTCAGAAATATATCACTTTCTCTTTGGTATCATTGGTTCAAAGTACTAGCAGCTCAAGGAAAATTCACAATGGGCTACAAATGTAAGCCCATCCAACAATGGCCAAATCCAATAAAAGAATTTTCAAAAATTCCTGAATAATCATACTCAATGAAACAGCAGCACAATCTCCAGGTGAGAGATTGCCAAAGATTCAGATCCCCCATTCCAGTTCAGAGAGTCATAGAGATGTACAGCATGGAAACAGACCCTTCAGTCCAACCTGTCCATGCCGACCAGATATCCCAACCCAATTTAATCCCGCCTGCCAGCACGTGCCCCATATCCCTCCAAACCCTTCCTATTCATATACCCATCCAAATACATCCTTTTAAATCTTTTCTGAACCCTTTCAAGTTTCACATCTTTCCATTTTGTGTCCGTTTGTCCTAGTTTCCCCAGCCGGGAACTTTGTACTATCTACTCCATCAAGTCTATTTCAGAATGTTTCAACAAAATCATCTTTTATTCTTATAAACTGCAGAGAATACTGACACAATTTACTCATCCTCTTGTCAGTGACAACCTCAACCCACAAACTGATTTATTGCTATACCACATCCAAGTAAAATCAAAAACTGTTAAACCAAGTATGGTCTCACTACAGCCCCATACAATTGCTGCAAGATTTCCTTTTACATATACTCCATTACACTTGAAACAAAAGCCATACCATTTGCAATTGGGACAACTTCATACTATATGCCATTACAAAAAACATTATACAATTTGTGCAGGTAGCTTGTCCCTTCAAGATTTGTCCTTACCAATTAAAATGTTAAATTATAATGTTAAATTCTTTCATTTTCTTTGCAGCAATTTAGTACATAAACCAAAAGAAAAACCGTTGATCTCCACAATTGTTATGAAAAACTGTATTTGTATTAACATTCCTGTACACAATCAATGGAATCTAATATTGTTCAGATCTTTAAGCTGCATCTGCAATACATTTTGTGCATTACATAATAGTATGTGTAGCAGATGAAGGAATGGATAAGAGAATTAATTGAGGAGTGACAAAGAATCGGGGTGCTGCTACGTAGACACATTTCTATTTTCTAGAACTGTTAAAATTCATATGATGTATGTTCAGTCACCGTGTTGTTAAGGAGGGAGTATTTTGACTTTGTGACACTGAAGAAACAGCAGTACATTTCCAAGTCAGTGTGGGAGATTCTTGGAGAGGAACTTGCAAGTGGTGATGTTTTTATATTACTGTTGCCCTTTTCTATATATATGGTTCAGTTCATGAGCTTTGCAAATGTCTGCACTGCACTTTGTGGAAGATTCACACTCCTGCTACTGAGTGTCAGTGGTGAAGTGAGTGAATCTTAGTGGATGTCAATCACCCAGGCAAGTGAAAGTATTCCATCATACTCCCGACTTGTGTCTTGTTAGATGGTGGACAGGCTTTCGGAAAATGGGAGGTAAGTTTACTGTTGCAGGATTCCTAGCCTCTGACATGCTCTAGTAGCCATTGTATTAATCTAGCTCGACCAGCTCATATCTGGTCAATGGCAATACCCAAAATACTGATTGTGGAGATTCAGCCAGGTTGCATTGTCCTATTTTTGTATACAGTATATATCTAAGCAATTTTCCATTCTTGGAAATAGCTTGGCTAGGGGTATGGCAAGTTCTAAACCTGATGCTTTCAGAACTAGTACTGGAAATGTTGTCACGGCCCAAAATCTTGCAATATCCTGTGCCTCCAGCCATTTCTTGATATCACATGGAGTGAACTGAATTGACTGAATTGACATCTGTGATGTTGGGGACTTCTGCAAAAGACAGAGATGGATCATTCACTTGGTACTTATGGTTTAAGATTGTCGCAAATGCACCAGCCTTATCTTTTGCCCTGATGTGAAAGGCTCCATCATTATTGGGAATAGATATAATTGTGTAGCCTCTTCCTCTAGTGTGTTGTTTAGTTGACTACCAGCATTCACAACTGTAGGTGGCAGGACAGCAGTTGATCTGTTGGTCATGCAATCACTTAGGTCTGTTTATTAGTTGCTACTAACACTATTTGATATACTAATAGTTCTATTTTGTAGCTTCACAAGGCTGACATTACTTCTGGGTGACTGGTTCTGCTCTTGGAATATTCTCCTACACTCTTCACCGAACCAGGGTTGATCCTAAACTTGATATTAATGGTAGAGTGCAGGATATGCTGTGCCATTAGGTTACAGATTATGTTGGATTACAAGTCTGATGCTGCTGACCTACGATGCCTCAGTTTTCACTTGCTGAACCTTTTCTAAATCTATCCCATTTGTACAGTGATGGGGTCAGTGAGTTTAGTTGGCTGGACAACTGGTTTGTGATGTAGAATCACTACATCAACAGCATGGGTTAATACAATTCTCACTTTGGCCAAGATCACCACGAAGGCTGTGTTTTCTCAATTTTGCCCCTCACCAGAGGCAAATTTTAACACCTAAATTTCAACTCACCACCAGTCAACTCTAATTACACAAGTCATTGGAGGTATATAACAATAGGATTTTGTCTCCACAAGGACTGTGCAGTGAGCACTCTTATCAATACTGTCATACACAGATACACCTGGTGCAAGCAGACTGAGGGGAATGAGAGCAAATATGTTGTTCCTTCACCATCTGCTAACGACCCATTTTAGTAGCTATACCCTTTAGGCCAAAGCCAGCTTGGCTAGTAGTAGTGCTACTAAGCTATTGCTAGTGATGGATATTGAAATACCCCACCCAGAGTACATTTGCCACAACTGCCATTCTTGGTGCCTCCTCAAATGATGTGCAACATGAAGGACTACTGATTCACCAAGCCGAGCGTTTACGTGCAGGAAGTTTCCATGTAGCAGATGGCACCACAAAACGTCATGGGATCTGGAGTCAATGTTGAAGACTCCTAGAGTAACTTCTTCTCAACTGCATACCACTGTGCAGACACTCCACCTGGGTCTGTACTACTAGTGGAAAAGAGTGAACGCAGGGATGGTAATGTTGCTGTCTGGGACATTGTTTCTAAGGCTTGATTCTGAGAATATTATGATGTCAGACAATTGCTCCTCTAGACTTAGATGACTATCACAATTTTGGCACTCGTTCCCAGATATTAGTAAGGAGAACTTTGCAGGCTCAATAGAACAGTGTATAATTGAATGTGGGAGATCAGCCAGCTGTAAATTTGAGTAGACATCCAGATGTAACAAATGCATGGTTAAGGGCTTCATCAGCAAATGAGCTAAATAAATACACTGAATGTTATTCTTTCAGCAATGTATTTTTGATAAGCAATTATACCTCATGTTAAAAATTGTCAACTGTGGCTCAATGGCAAACTGAGCTAGAAGGTCAGGAATTCAAGACTCACTTCAAGAGACTTGAATAATTAATTGAGGCTAACTCTGCAATGCAATGGTGAGGGAACGCTGCACTATTGGAAGTGCTGTCTCCAGAATGAGGTGTGAACCTCAAGTAGTAGCTGCCCTCTCTGATGGATCCTCAAGATGACAAGGGGATGTTCTTCTAAAACCTTTGGGCAGTATTTATCCTTCATTCAATAATATAGTCAAAATAATTGATCTGGTCATGATTACACATTACTGTTTACAGAAGCTTACCGCTTGCAAATTGACTGTTGCACTCTCTGCATTACAACAGTGGTGTCAAAAGTGTTGAATTGAATTTGAAGTGCTTTGTGATGCACTGAAATCACACAATGAATACAAGTCTTTTTTTTGGATGATATTTGTAATAGGGTAAGTCTAATAAAGTTAGGGGGAAAAGACTAAATTGAAAATCATTCTTGTTTGGTTATTGGGAGATGCAGCCTGCAATTGTTATCGAAATTCATTCTATTAGTAAAGGAAAGGCATGTTTGTTCCATTACTCCATCAATACTTGAAAAGTTTAATTTCAAAAAATTGAGGATCATATCAATGAGGCTGTTTGGGTCAGATCCACAATTCTTTGGGGATCAGAGTGGAGAAATATTCTGATTGATCGGGTTAATGAATCCTTAATTTAAGATTTTATACTTGCCTAATGTATCTTTGATGTTCTTTACAAGTGACCCTTTCTTTAAGCTGTTTTTCCTTTCTACATAGTTTGATGGAACATATCCAGTTTTGTTTGATGTGTTTCTTACTCTCCACCAAGTTTTAGAGTCATCAAGCAGCCACAATCGCTCATTTTTCTTGATGTCAAGTTCTTGATCCTGCTGTGCTGTGTAATCCCACTTTGCTATTACAATAACTTCTTCGGTCATTTTTCATGGAGTCCTTCCTGTCAGAGACAACATAGTTTAACATTAAACAATGCATCATTCAACACAAAATCTCACCTTTGCCAATTCAATATTGAGAATCCATGTTCTAGCCAATAACTACTCCTCTGCTTTTCAAATAATACAGAATGGAAATAAAAAAATCGTTTTTTAAGAACTCTTTTCTCAACACTGTCTTTTGGACTATTGTTGTGAAAAAAACGAACATTAAACCTCACATCAAAACAAAAGCACTGATCTAATCTTGAATCTGGTTTTTCACTATTTTAATGCAACTCAGTGAAATGCAAGGAGTTTGCACTACTTTTTAAACATTGTACAGCTCAAAGTTACACTGATTAACTAAGCAAGTTTCCTCAAAATTTAACCAGTTTGAAAATAAAACAATTTAACGTATATTGAGTCTGATCTGATTAAATGGTTTTTCCAACCCCTTCTTCTGAAAGGCTAAAAGAGATTAAAAAAAGAGAAAATGAATATCCAATTCCAATCTAAAGGAAATACTACTGTTACACAATTTGGTGACGGAATGATTCTATATAGGGTGGCATGTGCAGTACACAGATTGACTATGGTTGTGGCCAATACTTTATACAATATTAATGGTAAAATCATATTTTAAAATCCACCATCCACTGTCCTGTGGTACAGGATAACAACTAGAGCTGGCACTTCCATTGAGCAAATTGCTTAAGGTAGCATGGAAGTTGAGAAAACGTAAGAATGAACCACAGAATTCTGGACTTTAGAGTACAATAGCAAAGAAATAATGAGGAATGCTAAAAAAAGTGATTCAGCTTAAACTGGAATGATTTGTCCAATCCTGGGCACCAGGCTTTAAAAAACACAGGAAGATGTTAGAGATGAAGAAGAAAACATCATTGTGTTAGGGATAATGGACATCAGTCATGAGGATAGACTGCCAGAGTTATTCACATCAAAGAAGAGTGAGCTATGATTTGATGGAGGCTAGACAATCATTTGTGGCTAGACAAAGCAGATATAGGGAAATTGCTCCCATTGACAAAAACGGCTAAAAAATCAGAGGATTGCAGCTTTGAAATGATTAACAAAGAATCAAAGGTGAGGCAAGGAAAATTTTAATTATGTAGCAAAGGATTACAATCTGGAATGAGGTTCCCAAAAGGATGATAGAGGCAGATTTAATTTTGGCTTTCAAAGGAAATTAGATGAACAGATTAAAGGAAAAACCTTGCAGGGCAGATGAGAGGAACAAGGGCTGGCAGAGGGTTGGCACAGGTTCAATGAACGCAATGGGTTCCTTTTCTGCTGTAATCATTCTGTGATTTAATAAGGTACTGTTCAAAGCAAGACATAACAATAAGGGCAGCGTGACAGTACAGTCGTCAGACCTTACACCATGCACAAGTCACTCCAATAACTTCTAAAAGCTGGAGTCACATTACAGATGCGCACGAACCTTGCGCACTGACACACTTTGGCTTTTGGATATTAAAAGAAAGACATCCTGCCGGCATTATTTTTAAAAATACCTGAACTACACCACAATCTTTCATAAAGCAATCCATAAACAATCAACCTATCTCAAATCAACTTCAAAAGTAAATAAATATTTACTTCAATATTATCAGTCATTAAGGAAACATTCAGTTACCTTTCTACTATTTTCAAATACATTCAAGTATCTTAAAAAATCAAGCACGTTAGATTTTGTTGATAGGCCAGTGTTCGCTATTTTGTAAAACTAATTAAACTGATGTTATAAATTTTTATTTTAAGCATTGAAAAGAGCAGCATGATGTCAAATTACATATTCTCATTTTCCTTCCTTCCTCCACCTGAATATACTAATACCCTCAATAGTTTCCATCATTTTTATCATGCCATAGAGCCTAGTGTTTCAGTTCACTTTATTTAGATTTGCCATAAACCATGTTTCTGACTCCATTAAAAAAATGACTTTTTTTTTTATCTCACTGAGTGTAAGTAATATTTATACACACAAACAGCTCAGAAAATGAATACTGAAGACAAGCATTTCCATTTTCCTCAATCTTTTTTTCAAACCTTATTTCCTTTTCTGTCACCTCTTCCCCGTTCACCAGTTTCTTAAAAGTCCAAACCAAAGCAAGAAAATTTTAAGAATTCCTTCCAGACTGAAACCCAACATACACAGTTCTTATAATAAAACATTTTATGCAACACATCCTTCTTGACATCATCCAAAAACATCAGACAATAAGAAGAAACTCAGCAGGACTGAAGAAGAATTACACTGTATTCAAAATATCAACTCTGTTTATCTCTCCACAGATGATGCCAGACCTAATGAGCTTCAGAAGCATTTTTGTTTGTTCTTCTCATGGTTTCACTTGTTCCTACGTCTACCACCTCTGATGCCCGATAACACCTCAGAATTTTGTTTCTCTAGCTCGGACTTCTTGCTCATCCTTCCTGCTCTCCCTTTGTCCCACCAGTTCAAAATGCATTTTAAGAAACTTTCTTCTTAAAAACCCTCAGTTACTGACCTCCTCAATTAAGTTGCTGCTTAAACCCAACATTTTCAGCCAAGTATTTGGTCATGACTACTTCAGCTTAGCATCCATTTTTATAGTTTACTTTTGGGATTTCTCTGTTTTAAATACGGTCTATAAATGTAAAGTGCCACAAATATACCAAAATCAGTTTAATTCTATCAAATAGACCAATTTCTTTCTGCAAGGGGGTTTTACAAACACAATTCAGCAATGAAAAGAATGCCTCAAGTCATTTAATTCTCCTAGAATCGTCTGGCTTTTAAAATACAAGCTTGGCTTAATATCCTTCACTTTGCTGTTTACTTTTTTCCATTCTTTTCAAACTTGATTAGATTAAATTACCTACAGTGTGGAAACAGGCCCTTTAGCCCAACAAGTCCACACCAACCCTCCGAAGAGAAACCCACCCCCCTATATTTACCCCTGACTAATCCACCTAACACTACCAGCAATTTAGCATGGCCAATTCACCTAGCCTGCACATCTTTCGACTGTGGGAGGAAACTGGAGCACCCGGAGGAAACCCACGCAGACACGGGGAGAATGTGCAAACTCCACACGGACCGTTGCCCGAGGCAGGAATTGAACCCGGGTCTCTGGCGCTGTGAGGCAGCAGTGCTAACCATTGAGCCACCGTGCCGTCTCTAATGATGTACCACAATATGTGCCTTAGCCTATTATCTTGATTCCTAACTTTAAAAAATAACATGGGTCTGAATAAAATTAGATAACATGAATTAGAATGATGGATATATAAATAATAGAAAGAAAGACTTGCATTTAAACATTGCCTTTCATAACTGCTGAATGTCTCAAAATGCTTTAAAATCAACTGCAATTACTATTGTATTTCTGCAATTCCTACATTACTTCTGACATTCAGGGTTACTGAAAGTGTGTGAAACAATATAAACAAGCAATGAGTGAGACAGTGCATTTATTAGCCTATGACCACACACACTTAAGTTCCTCTCCACCTAAACCTTCAACACTATGGCAGTCCCAGAAAGTTAAAATCCCGACCATTACCACTCTATTATTCTTACAGATAACTGAGATCTCCATACAAATTTGTTTCTCAATTTCCCACTGACTATTTAGGGTTCTATATTACAATCCCGATAAGGTAATTATCTCTTCCTTATTTCTCAGTTTCACCCAAATAACCTCCCTGACATATTCCAGGAGTATCCTCCCTAAGTACAGCCATAATGTTATCCCTTATCAAGGACACCACTTCCCCTCCTCTCTTGCCCCCACTTCTATCATTCCGAAACAGTTGAAAAATGTATTACTTTTCACCCTACACACCATTCTCTGCAGGACTTTATTCATTTATCTAAATCCACACAGTTCAGGACAGATTCACAGAGTCAAAGCCTATGATCTCCAAGTCATACAGTCATAATGTTGTAGAGATGTATATTATGGAACAGCCCCTTCAGTCTAACTCATCCATGCCGACCAGATATCCTAATCTACTGCTATTTGCCAGCACTTCGCCCATACCCCTTTAAACCCTTCCTATTCATATACCTATCCGGAGGCCTTTCAAATGTAATTATATCAGTCTCCACCACTTCCTCTGGGAGCTCATTTCATATACACCATTCCACTCATTCTGCACCACCCTCTGCGTGGAAAAGTTGCCCCTTAGGTCCCTTTTAAATTTTTCCCCTCTCACCCTAAACCTATGTTCTCTAGTTCTGGACTCCCGCAGAGTAACTATCTTGCTGAAGTTTAATCAGGAAATACACAGTCTGACTGCAGAGCCCAAGTAGACTGTCTGTTTGTTGTCTAACCAGAATTACTAGATTTTTTTCATGGCACAGGTTAAAAAGCCAAATGTAGAAATGAGGAAAAAGTTCCAGCCTCCAGAGCCAGCTTCTGTCAGTAAGCCAGACTAACTGATGAATCAGAAATGGTCTGCATCATTGTCACTCTGCCTCACTCAGCTCTTTAGATTACTTTAGATTACAAAGTCTACTATAGAAGGTTGCCTTGGTCCAAACATCTAACACCAGACATTTGAAATCTTGGAGTCAGTTCAATCATGACAAGATGCTAATTATCTCTTCTGCCTTTAACTTTGAAAGATGTTTGAACTTCTAATAAGCAAAATGAGGTTCTGCATAATTAAACACAAGTCAGGAGCTTTCCTCCTTCTGATTGCAAGATAGATACATGTCACACATCAACACTTTCAGATGCAGGGCTTCAGCCACAGAAGCTTCTGTCTGGAACCTACACAAGCAATGCACTTGGATGTGTGAGTGCATATTCTAATTCCTTTTCCCAGCAGCCGTTACCAGTTATCTATTTTTAGTGTGCAGGGACTAACACAAACCAGTCTGTGACATGCTAGCAACAATTATGCTCTGAATGTCCAAGTTCAATGCAACATAGCAGGTTTATCATTGATAGGTAATTTACTTTGGTCACCTTTAGACAGAAAACTCAAAATCCATTCTGGACCTTAGAACTTAAGAGAGAACATCTGCCCTGTATGTGGATCCAAAGCATGCTCTAGGCATGTCTTCAGTGAACAAATAAAATGAAAATACAACTAGCCTTTAAGGTGTGTAAAACGGTGGAGTAAAGTTATTTTTAACTTGCAATTAAACGATAATTTTAGTCTCTATGTACCAAAGAGCATTAGCTGTCTCAAGATTTCACAAAGGCTAAAACTCTAGGGCCATGGGTTCAAATCTCCCTACAAATGATGTTGAAATGCAATCTTATGGAAACATGCAAGATTTTGAGGGGGTTTGACTGAGTAGATGTTAAGAGGTTTCCACTAGTGGGGGAATCTCAAATTAGGCAGCACATTCTCAGAATAAGGAACATTTAGTTAAAACAGAGATGCAAAGGAATTTTCTTTTCCTCACAGCCATGAATGTCTGGAATGTTCTACCCCAGAGAGGAATGAGGTTAGATTATTGAAAGTATTTCAAGAGGAAGTAGATAGATTTTTGAAATGTTGAGGATTGGAAATTATGGAGATCAGGCATCAAGGTGGGGTTGAAGCATGGGGCAGATTAGCCAAGATCTAACAGAATGGCTGGAAAGGTTCAAGGATTGGAGAGACGATGACTGCTCCTATTTCTTGAGGAGGTCAGGAGCTCAGAGGCATCAGTAGCTGTTATGGAACTCTGATCAAGTTTAACAGTTGCAAAGAAATTTTGCTTCCTCAACTTTCTCCCCCTATGACACTATTTCAAGGCTGGAAAATTGTCACAGCCCAATGAGTGAGGGGAGAGGAGAACCTATGAGAGCAGGGGAGAGATGGTAGGAGTTTGGCTATTGCTGCCTATGGACACATTACTCCAAAATTTCACCTTATAAATCACACATGAAGACCAGAGCCCTATTTTGAGAAGTTTCTATTTTAATTCTAACTCACCGTTCAAACTGTGGATGTGAGTCAAACAACACAACCTCAATTCCTGAATTGATTCCTGAAGAAGAGCTTATGCCCAAAACATCGATTCTCCTGTTCCTTTGATGCTGCCTGACCTGATGCGCTTTTCCAGCAACACATTTTTAAACAAAACCTCACGGCCAGCCTTTTTCAGCACATGTGGACTTGACACACTAATAAAAACCACAAAAGCAAAATTTACCACTCTCGCTCCTCATTCAACCCTGCTGTTGAAGATCTCCTCCCCCTCCCAACACTACACTCTTACAGGTCCGACTGCTTCCCCTGCTGCACCCACCCTTTCTACACTCTTACAGTTCTTATTGAAGGATCATGACAATTTTCCAGCTTTGAAATAGGGTCCCAGTAGAAAAAATGCTTGGGAACATCTGTCTTTCTAATAAGAGTCCCAAACTTTTGACTATATGTTATTAATACTTAGCTACAAGAGCAGCAAAATCAAACTGAGTAAATTAATCAAGTTCTGATTCATTCATTCATTGGAAAATGCACTTATCTTCTTTAACAGAAAAATTTCTTCTTGACTTTACAAATGCATCTAGTACATGGTGTTCTCCACAGAAACTTAGTGAAGCGCCATGGCCAATCTACTGTTTGATCATTTGGACACATATTATTAGTTTTGAAGAAATTAACTCACTTCATATATTTTAATATAATTGTGACTTCTGCGAGATATCAAGAATGAAAATCTTTGAGGAGAAAGTGAGGTCTGCAGATGCTGGAGATCAGAGCTGAAAATGTGTTGCTGGAACAGCGCTGCAGGTCAGGCAGCATCCAGGGAACAGGAGAATCGACGTTTCGGGCATAAGCCCTTCTTCAGGAATGAGGAAAGTGTGTCCAGCAGGCTAAGATAAAGGGTAGGGAGGAGTCTCCTTACCCTTTATCTTAGCCTGCTGGACACACTTTCCTCATTCCTGAAGAAGGGCTTATGCCCGAAACGTCGATTCTCCTGTTCCCTGGATGCTGCCTGACCTGCTGCGCTGTTCCAGCAACACATTTTCAGATCAAGAATGAAAACATTACTTAACAATAAATGTATCAAATGTACATTCATCTGAAAACAAAGGGCACTTAATGGGAGAAATTATAGTCACTTAAAGAACAATTGTCAGGTTTATCATGTACAGAACAAACTCGATAATCCGAACATCAATTATCTGAACAAGATCTCAAGGTCCCATAAAAATGCTATCCATTATCCGAACAATCCGTTATCTGAACTCCTAGAATATTCCCCACCCATCGCATTCAGACGATCGAGGTTGTTCTGTATATTTTACCCGAACCGGTTTTCCATTAAATGCTTCAATAAAAATGCAACTTTTAGTACAAGCTAATGCTACATCTGCAACATTTTGCCTCAGAATTTCACAGCACATAATTTAAACCATGCAGTTATTTTGTACTGTGGGAACCATTAATTGCTTTGAGATATAATTCAGACTTATGTCACAAGATGATGGTGGCAATGTTACACAATTTATAAGTGCTGGCTGAAATACATGAAAAAGTATAAATTTAAACAAGGAGGGCCTTTACTTTTAAAATAAATTTCATACAAAATAATCAAAAGCAGATATTTATGTATTCCTGATCATCTTGCTCTTCGAAAGCAGCAAGTGAGAAAAGGGTAGAAAATTATGAGCACATAAAAAGCTCCTAGGTCTCTGCAAGTTAAAGGCATAAGCCAAAGGAGTTACAGATAATGGCTACCAAAAGTAGATTAAACAAAAAATCTATAACCAATTTCTACATTCTTAGCTTGCACTCAAGTTAACTAGAATTAGCAGATAAATTGACAAGTAAATAGTTTGTGCATTTAAAATATACTGCAGAATACAACAAATTCATAGTCAAAATTTGAGAGTTTGCTCAGAGAGGTTTTTTTTGCCACATGGGAGTCTAGAAGAAGAGAGCACAGTCTCAGAAGAAAGGGGCGCCTAGTTTAGTCTGACATGAGGAGGAATTTCTTCACGCAGAGGATTGAGTGTCTTTGGAACTCCTTGCCACAGAGATCTGTGGTGCAGATTGCTTGTGTAAATTTAAAGCTGTGATAGATAGATTCTTGATCAGTAGGGATATACAGGAAAAGGGCAGGAAGGTGGACATGAATGGCCTACTCCTGTTCTGTTTCTTGTGATCTTAAAACCAGCGATTTTTAGACAAAATAATAATCTCCAATCCCTCCCCTTCAAACAAGATCCTGCATTTCTAATTTTCTCTTCTAAGTTGCTAACTCATACTAGTCTTTAGCTCCCCAGACAATTCCATGGTACCTGACCCAAGTGCAATTCTTAACAGGACAGCCATCAGGACTGAACCGGTTTCTGTCCTTGATGGTTGACCCTGACATACAACTTCTAAATAGAAAACTATAAAGCTGACTGATTGATAGGAACACTCTGACCACCAGCTATCCCCCACAACATTATCCAGCCAGCAGGTTGAGACATTGAGGTCAATTACTACCTTTCTGTTTTCTCTAACCTTGACCAGTTATTTCAGCTCAGAACAGAGACTGAAACAGGGTCCTTTCTGATCTGTACGGAAAAGCTTAGCACCATCAGATACATGTACCTACTGACTTATCAGATGTTCAAAAAAATCCTGTCCCAGATAAAAGAATAATTACAATGAAGAATAGTACCAATGGGTTTTACAGTAGCGAAAATGCAATGATAAAATAGCACTTCAGATTGAACAGTAGTCCATTTATAATTTTTTAAAGATTAGACTTGACTGATAAGTGACTGAGAACTACTTTTAGTATAATTAAAGAAACAGGCACAATTCCAATTCTGCATCATGTGTTAATGCATGATAGTCTAAATACCTCACCATGTCCATAAACTGACTGATTACTGAGGCAAAACAGCAACATAAACAGTTCTAGAACTGCACTAAGTGCAAGATTTTAAAATCTCTATTTTAAAATATTGTTTCCTGGCATGGAGTTTCTAAAATTACTTTCTGCAAACATCTGTGATCAAGGGAAATCTGGCCAACTTTGCTTTGGGTCAAGGCTAGTTTAGTTGACCTTGCTGACTAGTTGCTTTAAAAGAATTCTAACAGAGGTAAATTAAAGAAAACACATGACAATAAATGAAATATAAGCCAGGAGATTGTTTTTATTGCTACATTTCAATGTTTTGTTCATTTCAATACCTAGTTCTGCACAGGAAAACTAGTGTCAGCGCCAACACTGCAGGCTGGCAGCTCACAGTCAGGCTGATTGGAAGATCGCTGTTGTAACCCCCTTGTTCAGGAAAGGATCAAGACAAAAGATGGAAAATTATAGGCCAATTAGCCTAACATCGGTTGTTGGTAAAAGTCTAGAATCCATCATTAAGGATGAGGTTTCTAAATTCTTGGAAGAGCAGGGTCGGATTAGAACCAGTCAACATGGATTTAGTAAGGGGAGGTCGTGCCTGACAAACTTGTTGGAATTCTTTGAAGAGGTGACAAGTAGGTTAGACCAGGAAAACCCAGTGGATGTGGTCTATCTAGACTTCCAAAAGGCCTTTGATAAGGTGCCACACGGGAGACTGCCGAGCAAGGTGAGGGCCCATGGTGTTCGAGGTGAGCTACTGGTATGGATTGAGGATTGGCTGTCTGACAGGAGGCAGAGAGTTGGGATAAAAGGTTCTTTTTTGGAATGGCAGCCGGTGACAAGCGGTGCCCCGCAGGGTTCAGTGTTGGGGCCGCAGCTGTTCACATTGTATATTAATGATCTGGATGAAGGGACTGGGGCATTCTAGCGAAGTTTGCCGATGATACGAAGTTAGGTGGACAGGCAGGTAGCACTGAGGAAGTGGGGAGGCTGTAGAAGGATCCAGACAGTTTGAGAGAGTGGTCCAGGAAATGGCTGATGGAATTCAATGTGAGCAAATGCGAGGTCTTGCACTTTGGAAAAAAGAATACAAGCATCGACTACTTTCTAAACAGTGAGAAAATTCATAAAGCCAAAGTACAAAGGGATCTGGGAGTGCTAGTCGAGGATTCTCTAAAGGTGAACATGCAGGTTGATTAAGAAAGCGAATGCAATGTTGTCATTTATCTCAAGAGGGTTGGAATATAAAAATATCATTGTGCTACTGAGACTTTATAAAGCTCTGGTTAGGCCCCATTTGGAGTACTGCGTCCAGTTTTGTTCCCCACACCTGAGGAAGGACATACTGGCACTGGAGCGTGTCCAGCGGAGATTCACATGGACGATCCCTGGAATGGTTAAATGTCTTCAGGGCAGAAATTGATAAATTCTTGATGTCACAAGGAATTAAGGGCTACGGGGAGAATGCGGGTAAGTGGAGTTGAAATGCCCATCAGCCATGATTGAATGGTGGAGTGGACTCGATGGGCCGAATGGGCTTACTTCCACTCCTATGTCTTATGGTCCCTTATAAAATCTAGGATCATGTTTTACGATGGCAACTTGCAACCCTGAACAGGTAGTTGGTTACCTGTGCTCCAATTCAGCGATAAGACTCAACGAATCATATTTTTCTCCTCCTTAAATAACACATTCCATTGTCAACTAAAAGTACATTTACCCTTTATCTTCAATCCCAGACAGAAACTCTATTTCATAATCACTGAATTATCTTCTCCCTGGCAACTAACTGAGGCCGATTCAGATTGTTTGCAAGTCAATGTCATATTTGACCCCTGGATAAGGTTCCAATCATGTGTGTGCCTCACTAAGACTGCCTATTTACTTATCATCTGACTCAGTCAATGCCTCAAGTCATATCCTTATCCAAACATTTACTAACTCTAGACTTGACATTTTCCAATACTCTCCAGGTAGCTTCCCATGTATCCTCAGTAAACATGAGGTCATCCAGAATTCTGATGTCCATTCCCTCATTTGAACTTGGTTCAGTTCACTGAACACCCTGTAAATTGTTCAAAGCAAGGGCAACAATGGATGGGCAATAAATGCTGACACAAACCAGCAACACATTCAATCCCATGAGTGAATTTACAAAAGCAATGCTTCAATTTTAACATTTTCATTCTTGTTCTCAAAGCTCATCAAAAATAGCCTACGTAAACTACTAACTGAGACAGAAGCTGAAGAAAGTATCAAATGGAATAAGAAATACATTCAGAGCATAAAAAAAGGAATAAATTGAAACAATTATTCAAAAGGACAACAGGAATAAAAACTAGCAATGTCAGTAATGTCTGGGTAAAACCCAATGGGCTTGATTGAGTAACTGTAAATTAACAGACTTTACACTAGACCTTTTTTTGCAATCTTTCAAATATTTCACAAAAATAAATCATGCAACTTCAGTTTAAATAGACTTACCACGCCATCCCCCACCAGAATACAATGGACATGACTCAGAATCCATCATTTAAACAGGGGAAGCTAGACACAACTCAATCTTAAATTCACCAATAGAAATGCATTGAAAGTATGTCGAAAAACAGGAGTACTGTATCAGACATGACTCTTTGACTGTCCACAGTAGGGAGCACACTATCTGCATTCAACAACTCATGCTTGCAACTCAGTGTCCAACCTCAGATGTAATTCTGCTATTAAATGCTTCCTAAATAACCCACGGTACAGTAGTAAGTACTCCAGAAACAAATTTAAGGTCAGAATCATAGAATGATTTATTTCCACTTTTACTCATGCAGGAGGACCTTCTTTCCAGGCAAAAGTAATATGCCCACATACTGCACCCTTTATATTTTTTTTTTCTTTTTTTCTATTTTTTTTTGACACAAAGTGCACCAATCTTTATTCAATTTCCACCACCAGGAAGATAGGAAAACACCCGGGTGGCCAGTGACAAACACTGCCCTTCACATCAAAGGGCAATGCTGTGTGATCAAAACAGTGAGGGGGAGGGTAGGGACTAAATCAAAATAGAATTGGAGGGAGAAATGATGCACTCCACTCCCTGCGGCGCCCACCTCTCCCTGAACAACTCCAGGTGTTGGTCGACACCGCGTGGCTCCTTCTCCAAGGACACCCGGGCACTAACGTA
>NC_057715.1:68249329-68266921 GCF_004010195.1 Chiloscyllium plagiosum | reverse complement strand
CTGACTGTGTGGAGTTTGCACATTCTCCCCGTGTCTGCGTGGGTTTCCTCCGGGTGCTCCGGTTTCCTCCCACAGTCCAAAGATGTGCGGGTCAGGTGAATTGGCCATGCTAAATTGCCCGTAGTGTTAGGTTAAAGGGGTAAATGTAGGGGTATGGGTGGGTTGCGCTTCGGCGGGTCGGTGTGGACTTGTTGGGCCGAAGGGCCTGTTTCCACACTGTAAGTAATCTAATCTAATCTAATCTAATGGTCACTGTTCTAATGGAGGTCCATCCCGGCGTGGTAATATCAGTGATTGCCAGTCTTTAACAAAATTTGCTCTGGACTCCAATCCTTCAGTTTGCACAAGACCTACAGCGGGGAACTTTACAGATTAAGAGTAAAACTTCGGTTCTAGTCTCGTATGTGAAACAGCTGGTTCAGTTACCACTGATTGTATTAAAAGGCTCAGGCCTAACCTTGATGGGGCAAAATTTGTTAAGAAAGATTTACCTTGATTGGCTCTACATTTTTTGATTAGAAAATGGCTGCTTGAATTAAGTCCTAATTAAATGCCCGGACATTTTTCAGGAAGGTCTAGGGTCTATCAAGCAACTCCATGATTCAGCAAGGCCCGCAGTTCTATTTGCCATACGAGCAAAAATCGAGGCAGGAATCAGAAAGCAAGAAAGCAAAGGAATCATCAAACCACTACAGATTGTGGAATGGGCAGCACAGGTCGTATTGACTATGAAGTCTGGTGGTTGGTTCACCCATGTGAGGATTTTAAACAAATGGTAAACTGCTTTTCCAGCTGGATAAATACCTGAGTCCTCACATAGAGCATTTATATGTAAAGCTGGCGGGGGACAGTGTCCTTCTCAAAGCTGGACATGAGCCATACATTCTTGCAATTGCAGTTAGATGAGGATTACCAGACGTATGCTACAATTAATACCTATAAGAGTTTGTACCAATATACAAGACTGCCACTGGGGGCATCATCAGCCTGCGCAATGTTTCAGCCAACAATGGACAACATTTTACAAGATCTACCCCAGGTCACCGTTTATCGAGATAATGTGATAATAACAGGGAAGGCCAATAAGGTGCACTTGGAGAACTGGGATATAGTGTGTAAACAAAGGTACCCTGCCTCGCATGTCTTTCCTTGGGCTGGCCTGGCATTCATCCTGGCACCTTTGCATCAACTCTTAACAAAGGGCCAGCCTTTGAAATGGTCTCTTAGCCAAGACATAGCTTTCAGGAAAGTGAAGAAGCAGCTGTCATCATATAAGGTGTTGCACTCTATGATCCCAAATTAGAACTGGTATTGACATGCGAGGGCTCCCTGGAAGGCATCAGGGTAGCTTGAGCTCAAATGTGTCCCAATAGAGAGGAATGCCCAATATCATATGCAGTCTGGACTTTGGTTAATGCACAGCATAAATGTGCCCAAATAGAGAAGGAAGGTTTGGCATTGATATTTGGAGTCCAATACTTTAATCAATATCTTTACAGATATACATTTGCTATAAATCGGACCACAAATGCCTGCTGGATCTACTTAAAGAGGACAAGACAGTGCCTACCATAACTTGAGGTTAAATTCAGCATTGAGCTCTAATACTAAGTGCAAGTTTTTGCAAGGTTTGTAGCTCAGGTTGAGGTTTAGGGTGTAGGTTTGCTCGCTGAGCTGTAGGTTTGATATCCAGACGTTTCATTACCTGGTTAGGTAACATCATCAGTGACGACCTCCAAGTGAAGCGAAGCTGTTGTCTCCTGCTTTCTATTTATATCTTTCGCCTGGATGGGGTTCCTGGGGTTTGTGGTGAGGAACCATTTTTAATTCTTGTCATATAAACTTTTCTGACATCTTTGTCTTCACTGACTAATTCTTAGACCTCCATATCTTTGGCTCATTCAATTGCTGTTGTTCTCACTCTTAAATTGTAAACGTGACTTCAAACCACATGCTTTTTAATGAAATGGCCCAACTTCCACAGATTTGCAGTACGTGCTATTATGTGCTACAGCTCTCCAAAACGCAAAGCACATGAGCAGTGGTTACAGCAGAGAAGGAAAAAGTAACCAAAATGACCTCTGCAGTTGAGCATTCAATGCATTAGTGCATAAAAATGCAGATTGAAGTCTATACTAACACCAGAACATGACGTTCCTGGAATACATAGATATGAATTGCAGCAAAGGACTTCATACAACAGCACTTTGCAAACCATTTTCCAATGGGATACTATTTTAGCTCTTCTTTCTCAAAGACAATGAGAGTTGGCAATTAGTGAGGGAATGAGGGGTTACAAATGATAAAATGTCTGATATTCTTCGCATATCCCTTACCATATAAATAGTATCTGATCTTCTAATGCGTTCAGTGATCCTATCCTTGACTGGAGGTTTTCATCCTTGAAAAGGAATTCTCAATAAAGTGACATGCATTCTTTAAAAAGGTGTTCATTATTAAATCAGTGGAAGCTCTCCAGAACTGGTATCATTATGTAATGACATACCAGAATTGGAACTAGGACTGGCGTCCCTTAAAGCTTTTGGGATTGATTGTGATTTGTCGAACATACAAAATACAACAGAAATTTTGATAATTAATAAAAGAAAAAGGTATGAATTTATGAAGCCATGCCACCATGACAGCATTGGCTCATACACCACTGCAGCCCCACCACTATCACCCCTGTCCCAGACATGCTGAGTTCCAGCTCTACTGCTCCCTGCCTAATCCAACCTCACCCACGTGTGTTGAACCAGAACTTAATTCTTCTTTCCCAACCCTGTGTACTTTCCTGTTGCACTCCAGCACAGGTTTGCCCCTTAACCATGTCCCACTCCTAGGGAACCCCAAATACTATTTCCATTACATCTTCAATACTCCAATCTAAGTGTGCTGATCCCTGGACCCTTCTGCTTCCCTTGATCTTGGGTTCATTGAACACCAGCTCTGCTGCTCTGTCTTGCTAAACGCTTTAGGACAGGATGACCACCTTCTGGACCACAACAATTCAGTGACTCTATCCCTCTTCCACAATGCCTGGTCTGCTGGACCCAGCGTTCTCTGCTCCCTCCCCTTACCTGGTCCGCCCACCCCATTACATTGCCATCCACATCTTCTGAATTTATGCCCCAATCATCCACCAGTATCAACTCCTACAACCACAGTAACACTAAGTGATGATCCCAAAAACAAAAGATTCACTCAACTGGTTCCTGGGAAAAAGGGGGGGGCCTATTTAATAAGGGAAGATTGAGCAGTCAGCCATGATGTCCTATTTAGGCCTTGAGGTTCGTGGGAGGTGGGCTGGGATGATTTCTGGTAGTTGCAAATCAACAGTCATCAAACATCAAAAAAAAATGGAAGCTCTTGTAGTGTGGATTTTGCAGAGACCAGATGCTACTTGACCGTGACAATCCACATGGCTTATTGACATTGACATTTTAGCCCTTGTTGAGGAGATGAGCAACATGGGTGCTTGGCTCCACAAGTGTTAGACCTCAGTATGAACTGGCACTTTTTGGAGAACATAGGAAATAGGAGCAGGCAACATTCCCTTGAAGCTGGGTGGGCACATGCTTATGCAGCTGCTCCAACGTTCCACACACACACTGATCATTGCCGGCATGTCAATTACAGTGGCCTTCCGGAAGTTACTGCTGTGCATGGGACTTCACTGGATATCTGTTAAGAAAATTAGAGGGAATTTTGGAAGCAGGAGTTGGCCAGTAAACCCCTTGAAGCTGTTCTTTCATTCAACAAGATCATGGCTGATCATCTACTTCTCCTGTACTGTCCCCGTATTCCTAGATATCTTTAATATCTAGAAATGCAATGACCAATTACTTGATCATATTCGTGACAAAGTTTCCACATCCCTCTGGGGTTGAGAATTCCCAAGATTTATCATCCTAATCCTAGACTGGCAAAGATCTCTTCCAAGGGTAGGGGAGTTCAAAGCTGGTGTGCATATATTTAAGGTGAGGGGGGGAAAATTTGAAAGGGACCCGAGGAGCAACATCTTCACACAGAGGGTGATGCATATATGGGGCGAATTGCCAGGGAAGTCGCAGTGGCAAGTACAATTACAACATTTAAATGACATTTGGACAGGTACATGGATAGGAAAGGTTTAGAGGGATATGGGCCAAATGCAGGCAAATGGGATGAGTTCAATTTAGGATACCTGGTCAAGCATGGACAAGTTAGGTTGAAGGGCCTGTTTCCATGCTGTATGACTCTATAAGTTGCATGTGGCTTCTTCTGCTTCCAAATCACAGGCAATCAACAGAATGATGATGGATCCAAGAGAAAGGAGTTTAGTGACAGCTCGCCTGGGACGGACAGTAAGCAGAAAGAAAACAAAGGATAGAATGTGGTTTTCCATGTGTCAAAATTTCATAAATTTTGGAAATGTTTGATGTCTGGAATAGTAACATGGATCAAGTGGAAGTTATGAATTTAAGACTGATAAAACGTCATATTGAAGTTGTAATAAGAGCCACCAAAATCGCAAGATAAACTAGAAATGAATTCCAACAGTACATGTTACTATCCAGGCTATCAATCTTTCACAAAAGGCTGAAAGATCTTGACTTAAAGAACTAAAAACCTGTCAGTTTATCCAGGTTAAATGATAATCCTGATGAATAAAGTTAGCAAACATTTTAAAATTAAGTCACCTGAACATCTGAATTCGAGCCTGTATTTCTCTGTGCCCAAGGGTTTATCATAATAATGACTATTGAGCAGAATTCTGAATCAGCTAGAATGTAGACATAACAGATTTTCTTTAGTATCAATAACTAAACTGTACGAGTAGAGTCAATAATCAACATAGCATTCTTCTAGACTGACTGTAATCACATCTTTTACAATTCTTAACAGGGAATAACGCCAACACAAGCGGAGAGTCTCAAATTAACAAAATAATAACTAAGCTGCACAAGGGTTACATTATGAAACCAATTAAATTGTTTCAGATGCATTTGCAGAAAATTCTAATCTGTATGAAACTTAGCATCAGAGGGTGAATTTATACAATTGTATGCAAAAGGTATGGCACAGATCATTTACACTATATTGTACAAGTTTACATCCAAACCGCATGAAAGTAAAATTTGTTTTAGTATAAATGTAATGGTGGATATGGAGTGATAAATGTCTTGTCAGGAGGGAAGAGAATGGATTATGATAAGTATCTCTTTCCATTTTGTAGCAGACCTTAGTCTATTTTGTTTAACATTTTCTGTGTTAAAAGAATACTTCAGATCCTGAGCAAGCAGAGGATGCAGGTAAATTTAAACGTTGTAATTTTACAACATCTAGATAGATACATGAATAGGAAAAGTTTGGAGGTATATGGGTCAGGAGCTAGCAGGTGGGACTAGTTTAGTTTGGGATTATGTTCGGCATGGACTGGTTGGACCAGAGGGTCTGTTTCAAAAAAAATTCAGAGTTACATGCAGACATAAATGGCAGTTAAGTGCCAAACAAAAAAAAAGTTGCAACTACCAGAGAAATTGGAGAACGAACTGGTAACTTCCCTACAAATAATAATAAAGGACTAAATCTAATAAGATTGTTGGCCTGAACAACTTTTAGAATTATAAAGGTATAAAGCATAGAATGCTCTTTGAAAGAGTGATCCAATTCATGTCATTCTGCTGTCTTTTCAGAAATAGCGGAAAAACACAAAAAAAGGTCACTATCAGGGAACATAAGTAGATTAGTTCAAAACAAGTTGTTATTTTTCTTTCAATTTGAAATTATAAAATGCATTACATATTGAAAGACATTAAACATATTTTATAATACATGGATTTAATTTGTCATTCCTTCTGAAAGTATAAATATTTTTACAATAAAACAAATCAAATTTGTATTTCATCTAGATTAGTCTCTCTTTAGATCAACTGCAGAAACCGGTACAATAACCTGTGAATCATGTTTCCCTCAACAACACATACTGCCTGATAACTGGATCAGACTAGAAGCAGGGGAGAATATATAGAAACACACAGTCTGTTCACAGCATAAATGGCTGTTTTAAAGAAGCACTGGTGTCTTTCAAAATTTTTATTTTAATGCTTTAAATGCACATACTTACTGAAAGTATATAATCATTTAATATATTCATAATTTTACTTTCAACAAAGTACAAAGGAAAAAACAGAAAATTATGTAGAGAGCTAAGGTTTCAGAAACAATAAACACTTGCATTCCAGCAATATTAATCATACCATATGAGAGATAGCAGTCTTTTAAAATAATGTTTAATTTGTCATTGTCCGCAGCACTATTAAAGCAACTCACAAAACAACTGCTGATAATAACCTAAATGTTTTGCCATTGTTGTCCTCCATTTCTTTCTGAGGTTACTCCAATCCCTGCAAAGTAAATCCTTTACTTGCAAACATTAATAACCTTATGAAAATGAATACATCAAGTGAAGTTTGAAGAACCTGGTATCGACTTGCACAATTGTATATTAATGACATATTTGAACTTGAAGGTCAATATTTCTGCTACTGATCAATGGGAAACGCAGCCAAAAGTTTGTGATTTACTGGTTTGTACTCTGTGGAAAGAGACATACTGCCTGGTTCTCTCTCTCCCTCTGTCATAATGAATGCACTGGTGAAAAACTATTGATTGCCATGTTGCTGTGGTCCCTGAAAATTGGGGCAAGAAAATTAACACAGTTTGGTCTAATTCAAAGCCAGCTGGTGAAGGATGATACTTCAGCCGATCATTACTCAGGCTTACAGTTATTTACAAAGTGAACCATCACAAGAATAAATCTAACTCAACCACAACCAGTTTCACAGAATTTTTATTGACAAGTGCTTAAGCAAAACTACAATTATTAAACATAAAAGTGATATACAATTAATATAGTTGACACATTGACTGAGGCTAACTGTCTTGCAGCAGGAACTCTAATCTGCCAAGAAAATGTCACACATGGCCTGCAACTACCTACTCAACTAATTTCAGCCTCTGAAAATAATGCTCCTCATTGGATTATGAAGGCACTCTTCAAGATGTCAAACTAATGGCACTATAGTCAGCATCCTTCTTCTGTGACATCTCCTGTGCCATATCCAGAAAGCTGCCACTTTTCAAAACCTAAGTATAAGGAAATCATAAATGGTTTCCTATTCTGCAGGTCTCTTCATCCAGTAGACAACATTCCAGAAACCATTTACCAGTGCATTCTGAAGACCAAAGAAATCAGGCAAAATTGGGTGAAGCAGAGAAATTTCTGCAAAGAGTTGTTTGATCTCCTTTAATATACTGTACTGTTCAGATGCTGCCTTTGAAACCTCAACATCCACCTTGTTTGAGGGTTTCCTGCATTATGACCAAGGCTAATGACTGCAAAGTAAAGCTGGCTTTGAGCACTTATGACGCCATGGTCCCCATTTGTATGTTCTTTTCAACAGAACCCCACCCATGTACAGAATCCTAACCCAAGAAGAAACTTGCAACTTCAATGTCTGGCCGAATATCTCAAATAACCTAACTTCTCAGTAATACATTATAACTAATTTTATGTAGGGCTAATGTTTCTGCTTGATAATCCATGCAGAGAAATGAAATTCCTTTGAATACGTGTTTGTGTAAGACTATTTCTCTGCAATTAAAGGAATTCATACCTTGTTTGCCTACCTTGCAGGAGTAATCTTCAAGGTTTATCCTATCTATCCTATTTAATAATTTTGTATGCATCAAAAAGTCTCCGTCATTCTTTAATGCATATTTTAAATCTTCTCATAGTTGGTCCTTTGGGTACAGCCACCTCAATATTTCTACATCTGATCGAATTAAATACAATATTCCAACTATATGCTGAACAGCCCATGGTAGATCTCCACCATAACCTCTTCAAACACATACTTCACTGGTTATATGCCTCAACGTTCATTTGAGCACATTACATTCAGTGTTTCTGTAATGTGGCAATGAACAAAGTACGCTTTTCAGGTCCTCAGCTTATAAATCCTCTGTTGGATCTTGTACTTTGAAGCTTTTCAGGTTGAATTGCATCAAACTGCAGAAATTGATATTTAGTTTCTAGATTTGGTCACATCATTAGAATTCTGATGGACCAACAGTCAACTTCTGACATTCAGCATTTTGACTTTATTAAATTTATTAGTTACAAAACCATTACACAACTAGTCACTTTTTTAAACAATATTTGATCAAAGGGATCACATCCTTTGAATACTACTTCAAAGCAGAAAGAAAGCTAATGTCATCTTTGAGTGATGAGAAGCAGCTGCATATCTAAAGGTGGTGCTACAGGATGTAAACTAAAAGTAAAGTCATCTTAGTCCCACAGGACCATTGGGCTCCTCGCTCATCAACAAGAGACAACTGGTAGTGGTTTATCCTGAGGGTCACTATACCACAGGCAAGGTAAGAGGTTAAGAAGGAGAATCCTTTATGGTAACCTCAGCCGTTGTAGGAATTGAACTCATGCAGTTGGCATCATTGCATTGCAAACCAGCTGCCCAACCAACACTGCATACGAGATGCAGTGACATAATCAGAAGCAGACGTTTCCTGCAATCTCTCCTCTCCAGATGAAGTCAGTGGCCACACTGGAAGTACAATGCCATTTTGTATCACAGATAACCTGATGATCAAAGCCCACATGATCCCCCAGGACAAACATCTTCGGGGTCACCATTGACCTGATCAATACTGTAGCTAAAAGAATAGGTCAGTGGCTAGGAAGCCTACAGCGAGAAATTCACCTTCTGACTCGCCAAAGCCTGACCACAAGGCACAAGTCAGGGATGTGATGGAATGCTTCCTACTTGTCAGGATGAGTGCTGATCCAATAATGCTTAAGAAGCTTGAAACCAACCAGGCCAAAGAGCTTGCATTACTGGCACCACATCCACAACAAATTACTCCCTCCTCCACTGATGCTCAATAGCAGTTCTGTGTACGACTACAGGATGCATTACAACAGCATCTTCCTAACCAACAGCCACTTCCATCTAGAAGGACAAGAGTAGTAGATACATGAGAACACTACAACATGTTAAGTTCCCCTCTCAAGACACTCACCATCCTGTGTTGGAAACAAATTTCCCTTCCTTCAGTCTTGCTGGGTCAAATTCCTGGAACTCCCTTCTTAATGGTATTTGGGTCTGTCTATACTAAATGGACTGCAGCAATTCAAGAAGGCAGCTCACCTTCTCAAGGGAAACAAATACTAGTCCAGTTGAGAACGCCCACATGCCATGAAGGAACTTTTTTAAAAATTACCCAGATTTCTGAAATTTTTGATTTGAAAACTTCTGTGAAATTTATGAAATACATTAATCATCCACATTCATAATTATAACTAGCTAATGGTTAAGCCAGGTCACATGATTTGTCACATAATAACCAGGTAAAAAATATTTTATTTTTCACAACTATTTATGACTGAATCACAATGTAAGCTGGAAGAAGTCCTAAAAAAAAATTATTTTGTTTTACAAAGCACTTAATAGCTATGTAACACGGCAAAAGAATTCTTTGATTAGGTCTTCCCTCTCTCACAATTTGCTGCAATGATTGCCAAAATATAATCTTCCAAACTGGAGAACTGGAAACAATATACTTTATCAATGGCTGCTCATTGCATCTCAGTCTTTAAAAATTGTGGTATTGTGAAATTGTTCTCTCCTAAGGATCTGATAAGGAGCAATAATTTTATATGAATTTCATTATAGGAAACAGCATTCATGTAAGATTTTCGGTTAAAGATCCTTTCAAAGTTCACGGTTGTCAACCTTGGCTCAGTGGTGGCATCAGAGGGTTGAGGACTTAAATCTGTTCCAAAGACTGGAGCAAATAATCTGGACTGGCATTTCACGAATGTAGCATTCAAGTGACCGAAAGCATTCATAAATCATTACTAGGTTGTTTAACTTCTACAATTAGAATAAGCTCAACAAAAACCTGCTTGCATTCTAATTGAGAATAAATGCTCTTTAAACTTTAGTGTGTACAATTTCCGTACATTGCACTCTGTTATGCTCCTTTGGAAGGGATACCTACACAGAAGTGCTTAAGTTAGCAAGTAAGAAAATGAGAAGTAATGGGGAGTAAAACCGTGCAAGTGAGAAAGAAAAAAGGAGCAATTGAAATGAGTCTCAAGTTCGCATGGGAAGGAGGCATGAAATGCATACAATGGGCATAACATAACTTTATTATTCTTTCACAGAAGGTAAGTGTCACTGGTGAGGCCAGCATTTGTTGCCTATTCTTAAAGTGGTGGTGAACTGTTTAATTGTCCGACTAAAGCCTATCAGGTATAACAATGCTGTTTGTGTTCCAGGTTTTTCACCTAGCAACAGTGAAGGTGATATTGTCCCAAGGCAGGATGTGCTTGGCTAGGAGAGATACTTACATGTTTCCTTTCCTTAAAAATGGTAGAGACCACTGCTGTGAAAGATACAGTAGAAGGCTTGGCAAGTTACTACAGTGAATCTTATCAGTGAATCTTAGCTGCCAATGTGCTAGAACAAGTGCCAGTCTAAGATGGTGGATTGACTGCCAATTAGACTTTATTCTGGACAGTATTGAGCTTCTTGAATATGGTTGGAGCAGCACTCATCCAATTAAGTGGAGAACATTCCATTTCACTTCTGATTTGAGCCTTGTAGATGCTTGGCAAAATTTTCATAGTCAGGTGGCTAGTTAATTGCTACAAAATTCCTAATCCATTTTTGTAGCCACTATATTTATACAATTGTTCCAGTTCAGGTTTTTATCAATAGTAACTCCCAAGGTGTGGATAGTTGGGAAATTAGAATTGGCATTATCATTGAATGTCATGGGTAGATAATTAGATTCCATCTTGTTGGAAACTATCATTGTATGGCACTTGTCCAAAATAAATCTTGCTCGCCACTTACCAGCCCAAGCCTAATACTGTCATGCTTCTGCTGCATATGGACACAGATGGATTCAGTACAAGTAGTTCTCCTATAAAGCCGCAGTTGTGTTCCAGTGAAACCTCGCTTAATAGACATAATGGAGCCTATGGGAAAAGTGAGGTTAGGGGCAGACCTGTAAAAAATATCACTCACAATCACACAAAAATCACCCAGAAGTCTAATACAAAGTATAGCACAACTTGAAAGAAGGTTGAAATAATATTTATTAATGAAACTAAAGTAAATTTAACACAGTACATTTAATAAATGTAAGAAAGCTGCTTTCTGTACAATATCTCTCACAGAAAGCTGCTCTGTCCAACACTGCACATGCACAGAATGGCATGAAGACTGACGCAGGTATCGTGCATGCTCAGTATGGCACAAAGATCAGCACCAACATCGTGCATGCACGGAATGGTACAGACACAGCACGTGCGCAGAACAGCACGGACATCAGTGCATGCACATAACGGTATGGAGATTTCGGTACGGACATTGGCACATGCGCACAACCAAGTGCATGAACCAATCTCAGCTGGAATCACACTAATGCTAACAGAGGTAAGCGCTCTCAAAAAATACCACAATTCTTCAGCGACATTATAGCCAAATCACGCTGCCGAAACGCATGTTATCGTAGAACTACTTGTGTCTGATGAGTTCTGAATGGTTCTGAACATTCTGCAATCATGAGTGAACATGCTACATCTGACCTTACGTCAATGGGAACGTTACTGATTGAACATCGGAAGATGATTGGACCCAGGAACTACCCAGCGGAATTCCTGCAGAGATGTCCTGGAACTGAAGCAATTGGCCTACAACAACACAATGACTGTACAGACTTCTTACCCCAAAGCACGCCAACCTGATTCCCAATGATTTCAATTTTGCTCAGGATTCCTGATATCAAAAAGTATTAAATGCTGTCTTGATGTCAGGCAGTCACTCTCACCTCTCCTCTAGCCCTTACATCTGCGTTTGGACTAAAGCTGTATATGAGATAAGCGTCCCTGGCAGAATCCAAAATGAGCACTGGTGAGGTTATTGTTGTGTTAGTGCCACTTGATAACATTACACCATTTTGCAAATATGCATTACATACAAGACAACCAATGCCAATTGTCATTTTGATTAAAAACTGATGATACCACCATAGTCAGTCTATTCTCAGATTGTGACATAACTGACCACAGACGGAAGGTTGAAGACCTGGAAAAAGGTGCACGGGGAACAATCTAACTCTCAATGTCAGCAAAACCAAGGAACTCATTGACTTTTGGTGGGATATTACTCATGCCCCCCTACACATTAACAGCGCAGAGGTGGAACGAGTAGAGTGTCAAACTCCCAGGAGTGGTCATCCACAACAAGCTTTTTTGGACTCTTCAAAGGCCCAACAACGTCTCTTCTTCCTCAGGCAGCTGAGGAAATTTGGCATGATGTCGAATACCCTTGCCAACTTTAATAGATGCGCCATCATGAGCATTCTGTCTGGATGTATTGCTACCTGGTTTGGCAACTGTACCATTCAAGATCGGAGACGGTTACAGAGAGTGGTGAACTCGGCCCGGACAATCACAAAGGCCAACCTCTCATCTATAGAATCCATCTACCAGGCCCGCAGTCAAGAAAAGGTTGCCGGCATTCTCAAAAGATCCATCCCACCCTGGCAATGTTTTTCTACAACCTCTACCGTCGGGGAGAAGGTACAGAAGCCTGAACACATGCACCAGCCGGTTTCAAAACAATTTCTACTCTACTGTTGTTGGAATACTGAATGGACTCTCAAACTCTTAACATTCATCTGTGTGTGTGTTTGTGTTTTTGCTGCTGTTTACATATTACTTACTTAACTATGCTACTTAACTATGTGATCTGCCTGTATTGCTCACAAGACAAAGCTTTTCACTGTGCTTCGGTACACGTGACAATAAATTCAATTCAATTTGCACTATTAATAATTGAATTCCATCATTCAATGTTGTGTCTGTAATCTTCTCTGCGGTGGCAAATTATAAAGAATTTACAACTTTGGTGCCATCACCCAGAGGGTGGAGAGAGGGGAATGATACACCCTTCCTCACCTGGTCATAACACATCATAGAATATAAACACAGCACAGATAAAATGATGAGAAATGGAAGGTCAGAGATACATGCAGGCCATCATGGTGTAGAAAGCATTTGCACTAAAATTAGTAAAAGAATGAACAGAAGAGGCATAAACTGTTACTTATAATACAATAAAAGTGGAGAGATGATATCATATTGCAAGAGTCCATGAAGACTATTAAACATTTCCAGGGTGTAGTAGGAAAACAAAAGATTGAGAGTTAACTGAAGCACCATAGCTGGTGTCAGAATACTGGGCTATGGAAGAAAAAACTATTTTGCGTGGGTCTTGATTTTCACCTATTAATTCTTGCTAAAAAGCAAGTTTACGTAGGTATCACGTAGAAGTAATATCAGATTAAACTGTGATGCTCCCTATAACTACCAATTTTCACTGTTGTAGACATTGCAGAAGCATGCTCTAATAAGAGTCAGTCTTGCAGAAGAGGATAAAAAGTTTCAATTATTCATATTCTTAATATTTAAAGGTATTCAAGATGGCCTACTCCTGCACCTATTGTCTATGTATTTAGATGTGCACTTAGGATGCGGAGGCATACAAGGGTAACGGCCAAGTGCTGGAAAATTGGAATAGATGATTGCTATTGACTGGAAAGGGTTTTTTAATCTGTGCCTCCATGACTTTGTACCTCGAATCTCTAACTGCAGCTTCATAGAGAAATTGAAATGTATAAAATGCCTCCCTAAGTAGAATACAATTGCCACAGTCATAAAAAATCTACAGCACAGAAAAAGGTCCTTCAGTTCACTACATCCATACCAGTCAAAAACAACTCCCAAACTATTCTCATCACATTTTACAGGTCCATACCAGAACTCTGGGACACCATTCATGCCCCTATATTTTTACACCTATTTTCTTTTCAAATAATAGACACATCTCGAATAAACTTACTTTCACACTGTGCAAATCTATTTCCACTTCCAAGTACAGCAGTCACCACCACTGATTCATGAGCAAACATATCTTTGGATAATTGTTTAAAATGTGTCAAAATGTCAACACTCCAATTTCTTTAACTGGCAGAAAACTGGCATATGGAGACATGTGAGTGTGAGTGAGAGAACTTGAGAGAGCAGAAAGAAGAGAGAACGAGCGAGAGCATAAACTCATCTGTGAGATTGACTCATAAATGACACCTTCAAGGGCAGAGACTTTGTTAGCTATGCCCTTTATAACATGTCCATCACAGCAAGAAATTTGGCAGAGAGAGCATGCATTTAAGCAAAGCTGTCTATCCCCAAAGTGACCAATTCATGCCAGGAAACAATTTTCTGAAGTTGCTCAGACTGGCACATTGGCTAGAACACCAAAAATGCCTTCTCTTCAAATACTGTCATGGAATATTTTGTTTCTAATTTGATTACCAGAACACAAAATTAATTCTGGTTTCACATTTCATTTGAAAGACGCAAGTTCCTAACTTTGGAAATATATTGCCATTCTTTCACTGTCAATGGGTCAAAATCCTGGAATTCCTTCCCTAACGGGTCAAGCCACAACATGCGGACAGAACTCTCTGGACATTCTACTTCAGTGCTCTCTAGGTTAAGCATTAATTAGAACTGCATAAGATACAGAGTTATCTCAGATACAACTGGTCACTTCAGTCAATTGACCGAAGCACCTTACATTCAGGATTGAGCCTATAATGCCCAAATTCCCATTTCTAAAACTATGTTTGTGGAGAAACCTATTGTCATGTTAATTTATTATTCTGAGCTGTTATTATGTCTTTCACTGACCTGAATCTTCTAAGATAAACTGCCATTTCATTAAACTAACAGCAGGTGAACATACAGAGCAACTGTCAAAGCAAATCACTCAATACCATCTCACTGCTCAAAAACAAACAAATAATTCACCATGCATCTTCTCTCTTTTGTGGCTTGACTTGTTATTGAGATTCCCTTTCTGTCAGACCAGTTCAACTGTGAAACTGATCACCTTCCATTCTGGGCCTCTGATCTATACCTTGCTATTGCTAGTTTAAAACCAAATCATCCTTTGCCCTTTCATTCTCAGCTGCACACTGTGGTACATATTTCCTCCCATCAACATAAAGTGCCTACTTCACCTTCCTCTTGATTTCAAAGAAAACAACTGATTTGGATCTCAAATTTGATAAGGTCTATCCTTAATTATGAGTCGAAATCAGCCATCAGCTTATCTAGGTTTCAGACAACTGTGCAAATTCTCTATTTTAGAATAACACTTTTTCAGTCATTAAAGTGCCAAATTCCATTCTGTAAAGGAGCATTAGTAAATAGCCCAAAATATGACAGCACTCAAGTCCTGCACTGAATCAGCTGAAACTGTTTTCAACTGTCACATCAAAAATCTAAATTTCACAGCGCATTTTCCAGCCAGCAACACTGAAAAAACACTTATACTCATTAAAACAACTAATGCTCACCAGAATACTGGAAAATGTACAAGTTCACTATCATCTGAATATTCGAAGCAAACATAACTGAGAATGTTCTTGACCTTGATTTTCATTCACAGATAAACTTGAACTTCATGAGGTTGATTTAAAAGGCCCAGATTGTGCAGTGGCAGTGATGGTATAACTGTCAGTGTTCACCATGATTACTCAACTGAAGTTGACAGGAAACCCCGGGGTCCACAAAGACAAAGAATAAGGCAGAAAAACAGAGCTTAATGTTCTTATTGAATTCTTTTCAGCTGGTGCACTGTTGAGCTCACCACACGTTCCCCCAAAATAAAATGACAACTATTAATTTAACCTAGAACAGTGTTTTGTAAAGGAATAAGACGGTGCTATTTTCTGGGGCTGTAGATTGTAAAGGAGCAAAAATGGCCTTTAGTAGAGTGATATGGTCTTCTTGTCGGATGTGGGAGTTGAGGGAGAGTTTACGGGTTACTGAGAATGAAATCTGCAATAAATGCGATTGGTTGCAAATCCTATCAGATTGAATGAGTTGGTTGGAGACACAGTTAGAGGCAATAAGGAATTTACAAGAGCAAGGGGACGTGGTGGATGCCAGTTATAGGAAGGGGGAAAAGTCGCAGATACAGTCACATAGATGGGTTAACTCCAGGAAAGGTAAGAGAGGTAGGCAGTTAGTGCAC
Organism: Chiloscyllium plagiosum; assembly: GCF_004010195.1. Taxonomy (NCBI): domain Eukaryota; kingdom Metazoa; phylum Chordata; class Chondrichthyes; order Orectolobiformes; family Hemiscylliidae; genus Chiloscyllium; species Chiloscyllium plagiosum. The sequence continues at coordinate 68,250,737 of NC_057715.1, read as the reverse complement.
GAGTCTTCTGTGGCTATTCCCATTTCAAACAAGTATGCTGTTTTGGATGATGGATTCTTAGGGCATGAACGTAGCACAAACAGCCAAGTTTCTGGTATTGACACTAGCTCTAATGCAATGAGGGGTACGTCGGGTTCCAAGAGATCATGTGTGTTATGGGACTCTCTAGTCCGAAGTACAGACAGACATTTCTGTGGCCAGCAGCGAAAAATCAGAATGGTGAGCTGTTTCCCTAGTGCCAGGATCAAGGATGTCTGAGAGAGAGTGCAGAATGTTCTCAAGGAGGAGAGGGGCCAGCAGTATGTCATTGTACACATTGGGACCAACGACATAGGAACGGAGAAGAATGAGATTTTGAAGGGAGATTACAGAGTTAGGCAGGAACTTTAAAAAAAAAGGTCCTTCAGAGTAGTCATATCTGGATTATTCCTGGTGCTACGAGCTGGTGAGGGCAGGAATAGGAGGATAGAGCAGATGAATGCATGGCTAAGGAGCTGGTGTTTGGGAGAAGGATTCACATTTTTGGATCATTGGAATCTTTCTGGGGTAGAAGTGACTTGTACAAGAAGGACGGATTGCACCTAAATTGGAAGCGGACTAATATACTGGCAGGGAGATTTGCTAGAGATGCTCGGGAGGATTTAAAATAGTAAGATGGTGGGGGGGGACCCAGAGAGATAGTGAGGAAAGAGATCAGTCTGAGACTGGTACAGTTGAGAAAAGAAGCGAGTCAAACAGTCAGGACAGGCAGGGACAAAGCAGAGAACAAGGTGGGACTGATAAATTAAACTGCATTTATTTCAAAGCAAGAGGCCTAACAGGGAAGGCAGATTAACTCAGGGCATGGTTAGGAACATGGGACTGGGATATCATTGCAATTATAGAAACATGGCTTAGGGATGGGCAGGACTGGCAGCTTAATGTTCCAGGATACAAATGCTACAGGAAGGACAGAAAGGGAGGCAAGAGGAGGAGGATGAGTGATGTTTTGGATAAGGCATAGCATTACAGTTGTGCTGAGGAAGGATATTCCCAGAAATACATCAAGGGAAGTTATTTGAGTGGAACTGAGAAATAAGAAAGGGATCATCACCTTGTTAGAACATAGAACAGTACAGCACAGAACAGGCCCTTCAGCCCACGATGTTGTGCCGACCATTGATCCTCATGTATGCACCCTCACATTTCTGTGATCATATGCATGTCCAGCAGTCTCTTAAATGTCCCCAATGACCTTGCTTCCACAACTGCTGCTGGCAACGCATTCCATGCTCTCACAACTCTCTGTGTAAAGAACCCGCCTCTGACATCCCCTCTATACTTTCCTCCAACCAGCTTAAAACTATGACCCCTCGTGTTAGTCATTTCTGCCCTGGGAAATAGTCTCTGGCTATCGACTCTATCTATG